>NC_142065.1:169454753-169793753 GCF_059756535.1 Pantherophis guttatus | reverse complement strand
CTAAAAGTTTACTATAAACTACCTATAGACAAAAATTTGACCTACTAAAGGTCAAGGCAAATTAGTGCTAAATAAAAGTCAATGACCTCATGGAGGGTTGGATTTCGGTTTCTTGTGGCTGCTTAAGGATTCCAAATTTATAATACATTTGATCCCATTTTCAGGCTACGGACGGTCATTTCCTACATTATATAGATTTTTTCCCCAAAAAACCACATTAAACTGAATATATTTTACCAGTTGTGTAAGAAAGAAACAGAGATTATAGGAATGTGAGGCTCATATTTATATTTGTGAAATAATAGCCTTGTGCATCTTCTGTATTATTTTTCTAATAATTTCCATTTCTATCTATTCCTTATTTTGTTATGATTCTCCCATCTGGTTTTTTCCACTTATCTTCTTTTCCAATCTCATTTTGTTTTAAAAAAAATAACAAAACAATATTAGATGCTCCAATTATGTAAAACAAATTTAATTAGTTTACATAATTCTTCCATTTACATAATATGCATTTGCTAAATGCACATATTTCTCCTCTAAACTAAGTATTTCAATGCCTAGTTAAGGTACTATAGAGTTTTCAGGATCATAAAATCAATCAAGCAGTTAATTGTAATTTTTCAGAGAGTTAATTAATAGTTTTAAAAGCAAGTTTATAGTTTTATGAGCAAATTCTTTTCAGAGAAAAGAAAACCTTAAAAAGTATAAGCAAACTAAATGAAATTATCCATGTTTTATAAAATTGTAACATTCCTCCGAAGACTTTATTGGACCTCTAATAAGAAATTGATTGAAGTCATAATTTACAGTATTATATCAGCAAAGTCAGTTTCACTATTTAGTCTCGTTGGGACAACATAACCAGCAGGGACATTTTAAAAGAGTTCTTCAGTTTTGCCCTGAAGTAAAATTACTTGTACTTTACAAATATGATCAAGAATATATAACATCAAAATCTGTACTACATCGTGAGCTACTAACAACTCAAAAATATGAGAAGAAAATAGGCTGAAATAGGTCTTCCCAATAAACTGGGATAAGGCAGCAAATGTTGCATACCATCATCTCTGCAGATGCTATGGTAAATAATGGTATTAGTTTGAAATAAGTATATGAGATCTCTGAAAAATTAGTACTCCTGGTACTTGTCTCTGTTGCTGCTCCCATGGCTGTTTGCACAATCCACTATTGTTATTTCTGCTACCCCCGGGAAAAAGTTGAGATATTTTAGGGCAACTCGGTGTCATGGTGATAATTGCAATTACCTGCAGATCAATCACTATTACACAGCCCTTGTTATCTGGACCCTTGGTCCAGAATGTGGCCGCGTGGGTGGTTATGGGCGCAACTCGTTGTGCCCATGTGACACCCCTCCTGCGCGAGCTGCACTGGCTCCCAGTGGTCTTCCGGCTGTGATTCAAGGTGTTGGTTACCACCTTTAAAGTGCTCCATGGCATAGGACCCGGGTACCTCCGAGAGCGTCTCCTGCCACCAATAGCCTCCCACCGACCAGTTCGCTCCCACAGAGAGGTCTCCTCCGGGTGCCATCGGCCAAGTTATGTCAGCTGGCGACACCCAGGGGGAGGGCCTTCTCTGTGGGAGCCCCAACCCTGTGGAACGAACTGCCCCCGGAAATACGTAAGATCTCCGACCTCTGGGTGTTTCGCTGCGCACTGAAGACCCTGTTGTTCCGCCAGGCCGGACTATCAACATAATAGTTTTAAATTGGGGTGTTTAAATTTTTTGGGGTTTTAAATCTGAGCCAATTTATTTAATTATTTTAAATTTTAAATTGCTGTTTTGTCTGTGTTTTTAAATAGGCTGTACACCGCCCTGAGTCCTTCGGGAGAAGGGCAGTATAGAAATAAAATTATTATTATTATTATTATTATTATTATTATTATTATTATTATTATTATTATCATCATCATTCACTGGCTATTTCTAGATTGGGATGTCAAACTCGCATTGTCATGGCATTGTCACATGACATATAGTGACTTCCCCCCCCTTTGCTAAACCGAAGGTGGGTGTGGCCAGTGCGTGATGCATCGGGCCTATGGGCCACAAGTTTGACACCTCTGTTCTAGATACTGCCAATGCAAAGCCAAAATGGAATTCCTTGGTCAGACTTGCCATTGTGTTGTACACTAGAAGTGGACACAACTGCACATTTGTGCTCCTTCTTTTTTCATTACAAGGGAAGCAGTCTGCAAACTTTCAATGAATAAACACCTGGAAAAAGCTAAGATCGTGGCTGTGCTGAAAATCTGAAGTGAGGACAAGGCACAGCAGAAGCTCAGTATATAGATATTTTTGAAAAAAGGCCTGGGTATTATTACACAGTAACGGATGTCAGACAAAAAATGTAAGGTGCTGTGCCTGTAGTACAAGTGCATTGTGACTCTCAACTAAAGAATCAGAAATGATATGCAGGGATGAAAAGACTTCTATGAACCAGTATCAAGCTTGGATGAAACAACTACCTAACCTTTGAATTCCGGTGATTTTTAATGAGCAGAATACTACATTTTTCTAAATATTGATCCTTATTGTCTTAATTATGGATGCCAATCATCCTTAAGGAAACATAAGCTTTTGCTGTGCAATTAACTTATATAGTTAGTACTTATACAGAGAATTATTAGCTTTTAAAGGCTTCCATTACATTATCATCCTATATACATTCATTGTCTTCATTGAATGATTGATTGTGTGCCATTCAATGTCATTCCTAGCAACCATATAGACAGATTTCCTGTAATTATTTACTCAGAAATAAATGGTGCTGAATTTGCAAAGTAACTTCCAGCTAAGGGATCTTTCTGGTTACAGCCTTATAGTTTTTAGGAAAGCAATGCTTCTCTTTGAAAGCTATCTCTGCTTTTGCATCTCTGCATGAAAATTATCTCTGCATGAAGATTATATCTCTCAGAAAGTATTGAAAGTATTGAAAGTATCCAGTCAGACTGTGGCCAGTGCAGCATTGAATGTATTTTGATTAAACAATTCTTCTAACCTTCTACACAGAAATAGTTGGAAGAAATAGTTGGAGATGAAGCGCTGGAAAAGACGCCTAGAGAGCAGTTGGAGGGCCAGCCGATCCGAATCCGACTTGATACTGGTAAGGTCTCATATTAAGACTTACCTAGTGGCAATAAAAGCGGCGAAATCTAGCTATTTTGCCGCTCTCATTGCGTCATCAGATAATCGCCCACCTGCCCTGTTTAGGGTGACCCGCTCCCTCCATCATCTGGGAGTGCGGGATGACCCCTTGCAGGGCTGAGCTGAGGATAGCTGTACAGTATCTGCATGATAAAATAACTCGGATTCGGGAAGACTTGGCTGCTGACTGGGTTAGTTTAGACGAGATGACTGAGGCAGGCCTTGAGAATGTTATCTGGGAGGAATTTGATCCTGTGGCTCCCGAGGAAGTGGACAGGATCTTGGGATGCGACCACATGTTTATTGGACCCGTGTCCCTCCGGGTTGGTGCTGGCTTCCCGGGAGATTACACGAGGCTGGCTCCAGGGGATTATTAACACTTCTTTGAGTGAGGATGTCCTGTCGGCCGCCTTGAAAGAGGCGGTTGTGAGGCCCCTCCTCAAGAAGCCCTCCCTGGATCCGGCTGTTTTGGCTAACTATCATCCAGTCTCCAACCTTCGTTTTATTGCGAAGGTTGTTGAAAGTGTGGTGGCGCGAGAGCTTCCCCAGTACCTGGATGAGTCCGGTTTCAGGCCTGGGTACAGCACGGAAATGGCATTGGTTGCGTTGGTGGATGATCTCTGGACGGCCCGGGGTAGGGGTTATTCCTCTATCCTGGTCCTGTTAGATCTCTCAGCGGCTTTTGATACCATTGACCATGGTATCATGTTGCGCCAGCTGGAGGGACTGGGAGTGGGGGGCACCATTTTGCAGTGGTTCTCCTCCTACCTCTCCAACTGGTCGCAATCTGTGTTGACAGGGGAGCAGCGGTCGACCCCAAGGCGCCTTGTTTGTGGGGTGCCACAAGGGTCGGTCCTCTCGCCCCTTCTGTTCAACATTTATGTGAAGCCACTGGGTGAGATCATCCGTGGTTTTGGGGTGGAGTTCCATCAGTACGCTGATGATACTCAGCTGTACATCTCCACCCCAGACCATCCCAACGATGCCTTGGAAGTGATGTCTCAGTGCCTGGAGGCCGTGCGGGTCTGGATGGGGAGAAACAGGCTTCGACTCAACCCTTCCAAGACCGAGTGGCTGTGGCTGCCGGAGTCCCGGTATAGCCAACTGGCGCCATTGCTGGTTATTGGGGGTGAATCACTGGCCCCCACGGACAGGGCTCGCAATTTGGGTGCCCTTCTGGATGCACGGCTGTCCTTAGAAGAGCATATGACGGCCGTGGCCAGGGGGGCCTTCTATCAGGTTCGTCTGATACGCCAGTTGCGCCCCTTTCTAGATCAGGACTCCTTACGTACGGTCACTCAAGCAGTCGTCACTTCTTGTCTGGAATATTGTAATGCTCTCTACATGGCTCTCACCTTGGGATGCACCCGGAGGCTCCAATTGGTCCAGAATGTGGCCGCGCGGGGGATTATGGGAGCGACGGGGCGCTCTCATGTGACTCCTCTCCTGCTCGAGCTGCATTGGCTTCCAGTGGACTTCTGGGTGCGCTTCAAGGTGTTGGTGATCACCTTTAAAGCGCTCCATAGCTTAGGCCGGGGTACTTACGGGACCGCCTTCTGCCACCAATTGCCTCCCACTGGCCAGTTTGCTCCCACAGAGAGGGCGTCCTCAGGGTGCCTTCAGCCAGACAATGTCGGCTGGCGACCCCCAGGGAGACAGCCTTCTCTGTGATGGCGCCTACCCTCTGGAACAATCTACCCCCAGAGATACGAGTGATCCCAGACCTCCGGACTTTTCGTCGGGCCCTTAAAACCTATTTCTTTCAGTTAGCCGGGCTGGCCTGATTTTATATTGGTTTTTAAAATTGATATTGATTTTAATTGAAATGTTTTAAATTATGGACCAAACTTTATTTAATTATTTTAAAACTATTTTAACTTTTGTGTACAAATGTTTTATTTTGGGTTGTTCACCGCCCTGAGTCCGAAAGGAGAAGGGCAGTATAGAAATTTAAATAAATAAATAAATAAATAAATAAATAAATAAATAAATAAATAAATAAATAAATAAATTATTGGTCTTGATGTTCCTCTTAGGAGCTTTCTGACAAAGGGCCTTCATGTTTGCTAATTCTATCTATCAACTACCAGTATCATCCATCCATCTATCTATCTATCTATCTATCTATCTATCTATCTATCTATCTATCTATCTATCTATCTATCATCTATCTATCTCTATCTGCAGGGAGAAAAAAACCCTGAAATTACTTATAACAGCTATGTGCAAACAGTGCATTAATTAACAGTGCATTTATGAATATAATTATTGTGCTTTAAATGGTAAGTGCAAACACAGCTAGTCACAAGATCAGTCAGTTTGAAAGGTGAAAATGAAAGACAGAAATAAACAATTCCATTGATGTAGCATTGGGGTGATCTATTGTAAACTACAGGTTCAGCTAAGCCAACTCGTGGGCAACATTTGATGAAAGCCACACTCAATATTTTCAAGTATGGGATTATATTTATATGGGTCATACCAGGAGCATTTTGAATGTACATATCTGATCTATCAATGAGATAATTTGGTCTTGGCCACAAGATCAAACTAGAAAGCAGACGATTGTGAGTTCTAATCCTGCTTTAGGCATGAAAACCAACTGGGTGAATATAGGCCAGTCAATCCTTTTCAGCCCAGTTCACCTCACAGAGTTGTTATTGTGTGAAAAACAGGAGGAGGAAGGAATATTAGTGCTTCCTTGAATTATTTATAAAAACAATTAAAGCAGATTACAAATACATAAATAAATAAAATAAGTGTCTATAAACATGTAAGGAAGGTGTCACACAGAAGTTATTTCCATCTACAAGGGAGAAGAAGCAAGATTACCTTTGCTAAAGTTAGAGGAGGGAGATTATAATTCCATACTCTTGCTCAGGAATTTTAAAAAGTAATTGAAATTATCCATGAGAATTGTTATCACAAAACCAACATGATAATGTATGCAGAATTTGATAATGGAACTCTTGACTAACCACACAGCGAGTCATAAACCAGAAAAGAAGTGCATTTTTTTTGTCAGATTTATGGTGCATCTGCCCATCTCACCAAAAGTGTCTCTGATTAGTGTACAGTAATAAACAATTTTAAAAACCTATAAAAACAGGCTTTAGAGAAATAAAAATAATAAAAATATGAACAATCATTATTAAAAATTAAAATATCAAAAACAGAGCATAGAATATTAGAAATACATATGGAGCTACCCCCATGTTGCATCTTTCTTTCCTTCAAAAGTAGAAAGATGTGATTCAACTATTCCTTTTTCTTATTTAGACCCCCTTATCTGTCTCTAGTTTTGCAGATTCTAATTAACTCTTCAGAGCACCTTTGATTAAAGCAGTAAGCAACTCTCTGAATTTTCCATGGAATCATTTACGGTCTGAAAGGTAAGGAGAGATAAAGAAAAATGGAAGGAGGAAAAATGAATAGAAATATAATCTTTGCCGTCTTCAAAGAAAATGACATTAAGTTAAGCATTATTATTATTCCCTCCTAAAATATCAAATTCCTGTAGAGGATCAGATTGTTTCCCTGATTCCACTGCAATTTTTGCACCTCATCAAGCATAAGTAGGGAACTGACTCTGCCATGTGTGATGCTTTGCATATCCTGAAAAACATGCCACAACATTGGCTATAGACAGCTGCTCAGGACAAGATAATATGCAGGAACAAGCTGCTAATTCTAATAGAAAAATCAACATGTCTTCTGTACTGACTGATAACTTCTATTGTATCAAAAAGAGCACCTCTGTGGTTTAATGTGTTTACAACTGTCTGTGATGTGGCCCAAAAGGATGCCAACATAATTTTATCTGCCCCGGTGATTGATCTCAATTCTGCTTTGGTTCTGAAACTAGCAAGTTACATTGTTCTGGCAGCTTTAATGGGGAGACAAGCTGACAGAAGGGATGGGAGGATTTCCAGCCAATTTGAAACCATCAACTAATCATTCTTCTTAATTTGGGCTGAGCTGCAGAGACAAGTTTTGATAAAGAGCTTGATCCATTGGTACCTGGCCCATAGGATGGCTATTTTTTCCATCTGTCCTGCTTTAATGGAAAACCTTAGAACAGCCCCCACCTTCTCTACAGATTATCACAAATTGTCTTTCTCTCACCTGCTTTTCCTTTCTGTCTTGTCCTCTTGCTTATTTCTACCATTTTCATTTACTCTTTCTCTCTCTTCTGCACTCAGAAACTCAGTCTGTTCTCTCTCTGTCGCTCTCTCTCTCTCTCTCCTTCTGTCCAAAAACAACTGATGGGAGGTTTATTGACAGATGCTAGTGAGGACACACTGATTTTTCTTGTCAACCCTCTCAACACTGACAAAGTAGCATATCCTGTCTACTGTTCAGCACTGATCACTTTGCAAAAGGAACAGACACAGGAGAGTTTGCACTCTTCTCAGTTTATATAGCGTATAAATACCAACATGATGATGGAACCATACAACAAAAAAGAGAGAAATGTGATTCCCTGTGCAAGGACTCCTGATCCTTTGGAAAATTAAACTCCACAGAAACCATGCCATGGCTGAAAAGTAGGATTGTGTATACTGCAATCCAAGCAGCTAATAGGAGCTAAGTGGACACCAGTCTTTGATCAGGTCATTGCTTCAGTCTCTGCAAAGCACTCCCCTTATAGCAAGCCTGTGTGGAGGGAAGTTGTAAGGCTCCAGTTTAAGATTGGAGACTTAATGTGTCAGATATGGGCTGCAGATGAAGCAAAAGATGCACCAAGAAACATGCATTTTGGAAATTGTATCTTGAAAATGTCATTAATGGGACCTGTGAATGAGCCTGATGTATTATTTGGGGTGTAATAATGACTAAACTCAGTATATTAATTTAAAAGTATACTGCTCAAAAAAATAAAGGGAACACAAGCAGAAGACATCCGAGATCTGAATGAATGAAATAGCCTTATTAAATATTTTGTTCTTTACATACAGTAGTTTATACACTGCTCAAACAACTAAAGGGAACACAAAACTACTGTATGTAACAAACAAAGTATTTAATAAGGCTATTTCATTCATTCAGATCTCGGATGTCTTCTGCTTGTGTTCCCTTTATTTTTTTGACCAGTGTATATACTGTATGATCACATTTAAAAAAATCTCTCTAGCTCAGTGGTGGGTTGCTACTGGTTCACCCTGGATTGGGCGAACTGGTAGTGGCGGTGATTGGAGGCTCCGCCCACCTACCCAGACGCTTCTGTGCATGCACAGAAGTGTTGCGCGCTCATGTGAGCACGCATGAGCACACGGGCACACGAGCGAACCGGTAGCAAACTAAATTGAAACCCACTTCTGTTCTAGCTATATCTATAGCAAACACTCTGAATCACAGTTATCTTGCAGAAAGAAAGAAAGAAAGAAAGAAAGAAAGAAAGAAAGAAAGAAAGAAAGAAAGACCTAATTCTTAATCTGCTAACTACCGTCACATTAAAGGATCAGAGTAAATTATCAGCCCATGAAATGCACAAATTTAGAAAGGTGTAAGAATAAGTATGACTAACAGATAAGCTGCTACTTACACAGGTGTACAAAAAAGGGAAATGCTTGATAGCAGAAAAGGCGTACAGAACTTTCCCCTGCGCCTACCTCTAATGCCTTTAAACCCATTTATGTGAATATTAGATTAAGTCTGTAAACATCTGATCAATGGGAAATTATTTCAAACAGAATGGAATGCTGGGAGCCTTCTTAGAAATAATAAAGGTAGAAAGTCCAGCCATTGTTTCTTCAGTGACATACTATGTTTCCTTGGACTGAAATAGCACAATAAAACATGAGTTCCTGTGCACATCCTTAATAATGTAATTACAACACACACAACTAAAATCACATTATTCTTACAAGTTCTTTAGACAAAATCAGCTTCTACATTCAAAGCATAATTTCCCAAATTTGTGGACTGCAGAGTACAGTTGTTAGTTATATCATGATGGTTATTACATATTATGACTTGCATTATTTGCAGTAACACAGTATTGCAACTTCTTACATCTCAAGATACAAACAAAATAAAAATGAAATTGGATACATATCAACAATCATAACATAACCCTCAAGGACTCCAAGGTAGTATTCTTTCAAAATATTTCTCCTAATAATAACAATCATCAAATGCCTTTTTGTTTTCCTTTTTCAGTATGAAGCACTATCTCCTTAGTTAATAACTTTGTAAGGAGCAATATGATCTCCATTAAATTTACTGAGAATATTACACACTATTTCTTTATATGGAATTTGCTTGAATCTTTATTCATCCTTAATCCTCTAAGAATAATACTAGAGCTATTAGAGAATATCTATTTCTACATGCTTTAAAGTTTGCAAGTTATCTCAACTTGTAGTCCTTAAAAAAACAGATGTGCCCACGAAGGCCATGGCCTGTTCATCAGAATAAATAATCTTTTTAAATCCAAAAAACCAACCTACCTACCTACCTACCTACCTACCTACCTACCTACCTACCTCCTTTTCTCCTTTTCTTCCTCCCTCCCTCCTTCCCTCCCTCCCTCCCTCTCTTCCCTTCCTCTAAATGTGGAAGGCTCCACATTCCCTTCCTTTGTTGTCCACCATATGGGAACAAAGATACCAGAATTTTCAGCTAGCATGGACCTATTTGCTGGGTATTCTGAGAAACAGTCTCAAAACTTCAGGAAGGCATAAACTGGGAAAGATACATTGTAGGCCAGGGGTGTCAAACTCAAGCCTGGGGGCCAGATTTGGCCCATGGAGTGCTTAGATCTGGCCCATGGGGCTGCCCTGGAAACAGCAAAGGATCATCCCGCAGGGCCTCTGTCAGCAAAAATGGAGCTTGGAAGGACCGTGGATGGCCCTCCTGAGCTCCGTTTTTACTGGCAGATAGTTGCAGGAAGCCATCACAGCCAAAAATGGAGCTCAAGAGCCCGTTTTTGCTGCCACAGGTGACCCGAAACGAGTAACGTCAAGCTGGCCACGCCCACCCTGGCACCCTGAGGTCAAATACAACCCTGATGCGGCTCTCAATGAAATCAAATTTGACACCCCTGTTGTAGGCTAACTGGTGCATAATCCAGCAGCCACTATAAAATGATATACATGAGGAATGTCTGTATATACTCAGTCTTTCTCAGTCTCTTACTTGGTAGGATAACTTGTTCTTTTGTATGCTGTTTTGATTAGCTTTTGGCAAATCTACAGAAAAAAATAGATTGGCATTTTTACTATTGGAAATATAACTGCCACAATATCTTGCTCTGATGTTCCACCATCTGGGTATATGAATAAGATCTACAATCATCTTAACAAATTTAATTTATCTGCATCAAGTGGGAATGAGGTCATTTTTCAAGTATTAATACCTTTTGTGAAGAGCTTAACATTTAACAACTGGAATGTCA
This sequence comes from Pantherophis guttatus, assembly GCF_059756535.1. Lineage (NCBI taxonomy): Eukaryota > Metazoa > Chordata > Lepidosauria > Squamata > Colubridae > Pantherophis > Pantherophis guttatus. The sequence goes on along the minus strand of NC_142065.1, from coordinate 169,783,186 downwards.
AAATATTATTAACTTTCTATATCTCTCATCAAATGGACAATTTAAGGCATTTAACAGCTGTTCTTTGTAAGAAGAACTAATCCCACTGAATAATGTTCAGGAGTTCAAAATGGGCCATCTTCTCTAATCAGCACTTTATTTCATTTACCTGATAATGTAGTCAATACGTTGGCATTTGGAACAGGCAGTTTATAGAAATTTACCCTTGAGAAAACTGAATTTTCTCAATGTGATGAAAAAAAAATATTTCAAAAGAAGATAAAATCAGCTGCCATTCGATTCAGAAGTTTTAGCCTGCTGATAATATAACATTTCTAAATATGTTTAGCTTTTGAACATGTACTTATTGGTCAAAGAAGGATGGAATTGAATATATAAAATGTCAATTGACATCACCGAGGAGTGGCATTTTCTAGTGATCAAAGAAGGTTATGTTGTGCGATACAGAAAATAAGCTTCAGGAAAATATTGGTGAAAGGGCAAATATATTTTTACAAAACTAAATTATCATTCTGACATTGGTTCTTCAAGATTTATCTGTTGTGGTCCACCAGCAGCCTGTGGAGCTGGCAGCAGAGTTGGACAGTGAAGAGGCTGGGGAGGAACATGGGCCAGTCCTGGAGTCTAGGGAAGGCCTGGACGAGGGCTCTGTGTTGGAGGCAGAGATGAAACCAGGGCCATCTGGGACTGATGAGCAGACTCTGGAGCCCCCAGAGTCGGACAGCAGAGAGGCAGAAGAACAGGAGGAGCCTGTTCCTAGTGCACACATGCACAGAGCTGCCAGAAGGCAAGAGCAGCAAAAGCAAAAGGGACGACTCAGGAGTAAGGCCAGGAGTTTATTGGCCCCTCCCATAAGGCTTAAAAGAGAAACAAAGGCACTTGGGGCCTTTTGCAGGAAAGCAATGTTGCTAACTCTGTTTCCAGTCGGCATCTCTTCTTTGTTTCTGAGGTTTGTGGGGCTTTGCCAAGTAAGGCTTTTGGCAGGGTGTCAAAGAAGATAAAGGTTGGTGATTATCCTGAAGGACTTCTTCAGAAGGACTTGTTTTGCAACTAATTGGGACTCAGCTGAAAATGAATGTAATTCTCAGCTGTTACAATAAAATAGTACTTTTTGTTCGCTATAGCTATGTTACAATGTTTTTCATTTGCCCTCCTCTCTTGCAATCACTTCTAGTCTGATTTATTCAGGGTCCTTTCTCTTGAGCTTGATCCCTGGTAATTTTGTGGACATGTCAACTGACAGATCTTGTCTGAGTTTAGCAGCTAAATAGGGTTCTCTCTGGTTAGTATTTGGATGCGATGTCTCCAGGTACTAGCACCCTGTGGCTAGATTAATAAAGTTAATAAAGGGCAAACTATGCAAGTAAAGATGCCTACCAAAATGCCTATTCCTGTGGTCCAAGCTGAAATGGTTTAAGATAGGGACAGAAACAAGAGGGCAATCAGCATGCTTATAACAGTCAAAAGCATCAATGAGAGGTGAGCAGATCCACTCCATAACTGTATTATCACCAGCTTTGTCAGTAAGATATAGCACATTCATATGTCAAGGCTTCACTTGGGAGAAAAGGAAAATAGAATATAGAATAACAGAGTTGGAAGGGACCTTGGAGGTCTTCTAGTGCACTAAGCAGGAAACCCTATACTATTTATGACAAATGGTTGTCCAATCTCTTCTTAAAAACTTTCAGTGTTGGAGAATTCACAACTTCTGGAGGCAAGTTGTTCCACTGGTTAATTGTTCTAACTGTCAGGAAATTTCTTCTTAGTCCTAGGTTGCTTCTCTACTTGATTACAATAGTTTCCATCCATGGCTTCTTGTCCTGCCCTCAGGTGCTTTGGAGAATAGCTTGACTCCCTCTCAAAACATCACTTAAAAATGGAAATGAAAGCTGAATCATTAGAGCAAGTCATTTAACACAGTTAGCAGGAAGGATAGTCCATGAAAGAAGCTAGAGAGAATTGTTTTCACCCATCCTATTACTTTTTCTTTGACAATTATTATTAAGATATTCCATGTATAGAACTATTCTTTGCAGATATAGAACAGGAAGAAAATTTAACCTCCCCTGTGCCTTTTTTACGTATGCCAAATTGCCATGCAATTAACGTAAAGAATGTTTTATATACATAATATAAATACTTCTGTTATGTGCATGCCTACAGACGAAGCACGTGGAAAACTTTTGTAAATTTGTGTTTATATAACATGGCTGTGTGTTTGCGGGTGAGCAAAGGAATACAGAGACAAATATATTTTTCTCTGCTTTTAAAAGAAGCAGCAATTGTAGTGTTATTCCTATCGTCACCTAGTTAAACATGTTAGGGGCTTTATGGGGAAATTACTGTAAAATTCTGTGCCACTCCCAGTAATGTTATTGATGATGAGATTATAATTGGGTTCTGAATTAAGCTATTTAAGAGAAAATAGTTTGATTTGTTGAAGACAATTCAGAATCACAGAAGATAAACCATTATTCAGTACTCTGGTGTTGCTCACATCATAGTGTGACATGTCAAAATCCCAAGAAGTTTGTCTTTTCCTCAAGGATCAGAAGTGGTATTCAGCAGGTTCTGACTGGTTCTGGAGAAGCAGTAGCAGAAATTTTGAGTAGTTCGGAGAACTGGTAAATACCACATCTGACTGGCCCCGCCCCCATCTATTCTCTGCCTGATTACCAGCTGATCGGGAGGAAATGGGATTTTGTAGTAACCTTTCCCTGGAGTGGAATGGGAATGGAGATTTTACAGTATCCTTCCCCTGCCACACCCACCAAGCCATGCCCACCAAGCCACGCCCACAGAACCGGTAGTAAAAAAAATTGAGTCCTACCACTGTCAAGGATAGCTATTTGTTTTTGTTTTTTTTAAATGACCTATGTTGGAAAAAATGTCTTTCTTTCAATTTCTAAGAGCAATTCCATTTATTCCAATATATCAATTTAATTACTTGGTTGTATTGCATTGATTAATTCACTGAAGTTCAAGAACCTGAACTATATAATTAATCCATGGAAAGATCAAACTAGATCTGATGCATAAAAATCTGGATCTTTAAACCTGGATCTGCATCAATAACAAAAAAAAGAGCATAAAGAATTATTTAAGAAGCAACATGAGTTTGTGGCTAAGCAATTTTGATCCTTCTCCACTGGTAGCAGATCTGATTTTCTTTCCGCTATTTTTCCCTACAGTTCCAAAGCATCAGGGCTTCTGAGATAAGCTGTGCAGGAACAGGGGAAGTCTGTCTTCCAACCTTTCTGTCACTTTGCCTTTTAAAAGCAATTTCTCACTTTTTGCTTTTCGTAGGAGTACAGCAAATCCACATTAAATGCAGAGATCTGCTATCATCTTGAATAGTCTGGTCTATAGAAAGAGTTTATGCAGAACATTACAGTTATCAAGAGCCCAAGGCATGTATTTGTGTGCGCATGAATGCACAAGAACACTCTTAGAATTAGAATATTAAAATGATTATATAAATCCTATATTAAGAATTATTTGATGTTTTCACAGTTGATTCATTTGGTAGGAAAGGAGAATTTAGCACATAATTTTTTCCAGTAATTTCACTGTCATCTTTAATGGCATAAAAATCAATAAAGAAATCACATATAATAACAAATGGAATTGCCTCTTGCAAACCTGTCATGGATGAAGAATGCAGAATTATTCAATCATAAATCCATAGAACATAAATACAATTTTTTTCATCAAAGCTTCAAGGATGATTAGATTATACCATATCATGGGCTAATTACTAGCCAAGTTCATCATGATTAAAGGAAGACTTAAAATAGATTCTTATTATTAAGGAAACAAAACAGAACAAATACATTTTTACCACAGCTTCATACTGGAATAAAGTATGATAATAGAAATAGAACAAATTACTGTTAAATGTAGGCTGTATATACAACTTCTTGTTTGTTTTTAATTGATATGTATCTTATATCTCCTTTAAGTGGGGGGTTGAGATTGACACACTCACACAGAGTAAACATTAATTTTGTCATAACACAATAGTACAAAAGAAGTTAATTAGGCTAACCAATAACAAAACATTGGAACATGTTTATTTATTTATTTATTTATTGGTTCGATTTATATGCCGCCCTTCTCTGGAGACTCAGGGTGGCTTACAATGTGTTAAGCAATAGCCTTCATACTTGTATGAAGTATGAAGTATGAAGTATTTTGTGTGTATTTACAGGCATGCAAAAAAGTGCCAAAATTTTTCTGATTATTTTGAAAGATGTCGTCGTCATCATCATCATCATCATCATCATCATCATCATCATCATCTCATTTTAGCCATTGTTTATCCACAGCAGGATGAAGGCCTACTCTCTATGATTTGACAGAGCAAGTCTATTCAGTGATTGAGTTTAAAGAGATACAGGTAGTCTTTAACTTATGATAATTTATTCAGTGTTTGAAGTTACGTTAGTCCTGAACAAATGGTGCTTATAACCAGTCCTTGGAATTCTGATTGTTCCAGCCCCACATGGTCATTTGATCACAATTTGGGTACTTGGCAACCAGTATTGGTAATCATTGCAATTCATACAGTAACATAACCAGAGGTGGGCTGCTGCCAATTTGGACCGGTTTGGGCAAACCGCTAATTGCGACTCATGGGTGGGCCTGCCCTCGCCCACACACCTTGGCTATCCTGTCCTATATCGCCATGTTTTTGAAGCCTTGCGCATGCACGGAAGGTGTTGGGCGAACCAGTCGTTACAACCGGCAGCAGCCCACCACTAACCATAACTGTACCATAAGCATTAGAGCCATGGCATTGGTCCCAGTATAAGATTCCAAGTGGCCTTCAAGAACAGACCTGGATAATGCAAATTACAGAAGTAGAAGTACAAAAGTAGGCAAGGGCACAAGTGTCAAGCTTCAGTGTCCTTGTCTACACTGTGTTCGGCAGCCACAATTGTCACAACAGCCAAAGCTGAGCAAAGGAGCCCTGAGGAGCATCAGATTAGAAGCATCATTACATCAAGAGCCAAAGATGGTATAATCCCAGAATCAGAAGTCTCCTTAATGAATAGCTACTTTGTCTTCCTGCGATTGATTCTGAGCCAATTCCTCCCCATCTACATCCTGACAGCCTTATCAACTGAGTCTTTTACCATGCTACTTATTTGGCCATCTGTAGATACATATAACTGACAAACTGATGCTATTCATCCTGAATCAACAGATGACTGATTTTTCCCAGGAGTTTTATGTAAATGTTAGTGTCAAGCCTGAAGCTGACCTGGCTGTGGCTAATCCCTTTTCATTGGGACTTGTGTTTCTATTGGGGTTTCTTCTCACATAGCTTCAGGTTGATACCGTTTGGAGTTGAAGGGGGAGAGTAGAGATAGATGGAGTTTTGTAGCCAAAACAACATAGCTCTCTTATGAGTCAGAAACATTCCAATGGCTGGCTGGCTGGCTGGCCAGAAGAGGAGGAGAGAAGTCACCAAGCAACCAGCCAGTATCCTGATTGGACAATGTGATTTATTTTTTTGAGAAAAGAAGAAACTTTTACTTTTAATGTTGTGGAAAGTGCGGGAACTTCAGTACTGGCTTTCCACAAGTTTGTGCCAAGATGATGTATCTGAATAAACTTGTTCTTGAGGAACCAGCTTGCCTCAGAGTTCTGTTTGTGATGGGTACATTAATTGGAACCTTATATTTAGAATGAGAGGAGCACCAAGTCCTGGAACACTACAGTGGATGTTTCCCATTCACTACCACTCCTCCTGCCTTGCCATTAGATCCAACCATTAAGGAAGGAATAGAGTCACTAAAACAGTGCTTCCAATTTCTAATTGTCCTTGGCCAGAGAGATGGATGCTGTAGTTGACAATGCCAAACACTACAAAGAAGTCCGGCAAGATGGTTACATGCCCTTCAGCTCCCAAATGCACATCATCGATGAAGGCAAACAATGTGTACAAACTTAAACCCTGACTCTCAAAGATCCAGATAATCTATTCCTTTTAGGATTCTCTGTTATTTACACTTCACTTTCTTATTAAGTGAGACAAGTCTGTGATATAGTCAGCAAAATTATTGTATGCAGTCTTTGAAAGAACTGAATCAACAGCACACATGAGGACACTTATTATTTCAGAAACAAAATACTGTCTGATCATACAATTTGCTACATACTCCTCTTTCCCAAAATGTTTATGTTCAGATAACAGATTATGTCACAGAATAAGCCATTATACCAGGATTATAAAAGAACATTGCCTGAATAAATTTTGAAGAAGGAAAAAACAAGTTAAAACTTGTACATCATTTAAAGACAATAGTATGCCAAATTCCATTTGTATTGATTACACCTAATATTTCTTAATTTATACTTGGCTGCAAAATAATTCTATTTGCAGGAAAGCATGTCATAGTGCCATTAGCCTCACTGTTTAAGAAGAGAATGAAGTTTATGTTTCTAATAACTGAATAATTGAACATGGGTTTGAAAGGCCTGAATTCAATATGTTGCTCACCAATAAAGCTTGCTATGTGACACTGGGAAATTCCCTTTGTTCAGAGATGAATAATATGAGCAATAGATAAATGTAAATAATAATCAGCCTGCCTTAAGTTGGACCAGTAGTGTTTCCCAACTATCTACCATCAAATGAATAAAGTGGCCTAGGTGGTCATCTGAGCGTCATATGGACAGGACAATTTTAAAAAAATGCTCACTAGACTGGTCATACATTGATAGTTTTTTTTTAAAAAGAAGATAATAGTTGCTGTTTTTACTCTGTTCAACATGAGAGAGTAAAGAGAAAAAATAAAGAAAAATGTAAAACACAAAAACAGCATAAATTTTGTTTACGGAGAGAAATGAGAGGTAGCTCCTATCAAATTGGAAAATTGTTGGGACTGCTAAGAAGAGAACTTACTTGCAAATCAATAAAGCACTTCCCAGAGTGTTAGACTCAAGCAGAACATGGCATGGTGACCCAGCAACCTCTACATGCCATACGTATTTGTTCCCACTCTCCTGCACTAGGAAAGAATACTAACAAATGAAATTTAGGGGTAGGATAATTATAGGCCTATTTGTGTTGCCCAGACTTAACCCAACCGGTGTGTTCATTCCAAAAGAATTGATAATGTTCCAAGCCTTTGTACAGAAAGGGTGGGAGGCCAAGAAATTCAACATCTTATCATGAACTGCCACCCCCAAAGTTTAAGAAACACTTTCCCCCTTGAGGGGCCCAACCTGAATCTCAATGCAGGAAAAAAAATCACCATGTTGTAACATGTTTTGATGTGGAAATATAGAGCCTGTGTTGAAATTGATTTCTGGAAGTCATGACTCCTGTTATTTTGGTTACAGACATAAAGGAATTTGGAGCCAATCATGGGGAAGATACAAGAGAGCCATTAAGGGAGGAAGAATGAGTGACCTATTAGGGCGAGACTTGGAAAAGAGGCCGTGGTGGGATTCTACCAGTTCAGACCAGTTCAGGAGAACCCTTTGCTCCAACTTTCAGCCGTGAGTGAACCAGTTCTCTCTTTCTTTGAAGTGGGCCCGTCTGCCTGCCCCTGCATTATACTTACCTATATTTCTGCTTCCAAAGCCCAGCTGATTGGGGTGGCAGAATGGATTGCTGCTGCTCAGCTGTTTTTCTTGCTCTCAGCAATGCAGAATTTTCTTCAAAGTGTGCAGGCATGCACGAAGAGCATGCTCGGCGAACTGGTTCTTAAACTAGTAGAATCCCACCACTGAAAAGAGGTTATATAGTCTAAATAATAGAGGGAAGCCTGAGAGAGAAATTCCAAATAACCCCACATTGTTTGTATTTTAAATGGGAGAGACAGAAACTTGGACAGGGGCTTTCAAAATTCTGTTAATAAACCCTACAATGACAAAGTTGTGGCACTCCCGGAATCCCTCTAGTGTCTGTTTCTTGATCTGGCCTACTTCAAAGGGTTGGCACTGGTTTTATTTTGTACAGTAATCAGATCAGCACTAAGATGTGCTGCATGAAGATAAAAAAATTATATGTACTCCACCTACTCCAAAGTCAAAGTCAGGTTATTTTTGCAGAAAGCCCTACAAACTCTGTTCTGCAGAAGTAAAATACTTAAACAATAAATAATAGTTTCCTTTTCAAAATTTTAAAAATCACCTGAACAAAGACTTAATTCTCACTAACTTAACCTATCAGGTACTTATTATATTATCTTTGTACAATGCTAGCTCCATGTAATGTTAGCTGAAATAATGCTTTGCAAAAATTATAAACACCCAGATTTTAAAGAACTGAGACTTAATTACTAGCTTTCAGTCCCAGGCACCCAGTCTGATTATATATGTCTCAGTTAAAATAGAAGGAGCATTTAGAATTCTACAAGCAACTACACATGCATCTTCTCTTCAGGAGAGGCAAGATAAATCTCTTCATGAAAGTTCTGGAAATTAGATATTACCTTTCTTTGTCAGTTCTGCACAATAACAGGAGTTTTAAAAAGGGAAGCAGGAAAAACTTGAACAGTTTTCTACAGTGGGAAAATACTGATAATAACAGGTTCATTCATTTTAAAAGCGGGCAATATATCTGATTAGACTTCCACTAATGTTGAAAAAACACACACACACACCTTTCTGCAAATCTTTCAGAAAAAAAATGTAGTTTGATAAATATAAGCTCCATCACTACCATTTCATCAGAGAATTTAATACACAGCAGAAGTTATTCGCTTGTCTGAAGATTCTTTTTATATGGGTTTTTGTTATAAATGTAAATGTTGCAATGCGTGTTGATTATAAGCATGAAAAAGACAATATTGGTGATTTAGAAGATGGTGTAATCCAGGGCTATCAAACTCCCGGCCCGCAGGCTGGATGCGTTACACAGTGGCCATGCCCCCACCCAGTTTTGCGAAGGGGAAAAAAGTCCCAATATGTCATGCGACAACGACGCGATAATGTGAATTTGACACCCCTGGTTTAACCCAATGAATATTGTGAGAGGAAAAAGAAGATTGTACTTATATTGTCAAGTTGGTCTACAAATGTAGATAAATCTGTTGTTCTGAAATACATTGCATGCTGTCCAGCATAAAGAATAGAATAGAATAGAATTCTTTATTGGCCAAGTGTGATTAGACACACAAGGAATTTGTCTTTGGTGTATGTGCTCTCATATATGCTTTTATTCTCATAAGGAGAATAAAATACATTCATCAAGAATAAAAAGATACAACATTTAGTGATAGTCAAGGTTACTAATAAGCTATCAAATCGTACTAGGAAACAAAAACAATATAAATTGAAAGATACAAGCAACATGGATATAGTAATAAGTGGGAAGAGATAGATACTAATAAGGAAGAGAAGAATAATAGTAATACAGTCTTAGTAAATTATTTGACAATGTTGTGGGAATTAGTTGTTAAGGAAAAAACTGGCCTGTGTCTAGTTGTTCTGGTGTGCAATGCCCTATAGCGTTTTTTTGAGGGTAGAAGTTGAAACAAATATTCCATGCCTTCACATGGAAGTCTTAACAGAACAATATGCAGCTGAGAAGCCACACAGATGGATGAATATGTTCTTACAATTATATGCAATGTTATCTCTTCAATGCCAAAACCTGAAATTAAGGCTTAGAAACTACTGAATGTGAACAACAGCATCAGTGACAAAGCAAAGCATCTTACTCCTCTAATCTTGCTGATTAAAACAAACAAACAAATGGAAGGTTGGGTTTGGTAAAGAATATCTAGCTTTAGAGTCATGGAGTTCAGCTATGATAACCTTCACACCTGAAGGTACCACTGTTTTCACTCTCCAATTTCTCAGAAGCAATCTGAAGACTTCAGTGTTGCTTCATTTTTGCTGAACTAAAATGCTGGGAACAAGGTGTCAAAATCACTATTCCACACAAGGAAAAAAAAATCAGCAATAAGCCACTTCTCTAGCTGACTTCTTAGGGACAGAACAGATAATGACAAAAAGGTCAAAACTCTTGTCAACTTCACCTTTTACCTTTTTTAAAAATCCTGCTACACAGAAAGTAGCCAGTAGAGCAATCAAATTATTTCCCTCATAGAACTTGAGCCTTTTTTTACAGGTAAATAGATGATGATGATGATGATGATGATGATGATGATGATGATGATGTTCCTTCTTACTTTGCAGTGAATTTAATCGTACCACACCTGAACCCACCCACACACACACACACACAAAATCAACCCAGTTCTCCTTCTGACCTTGTAGAAATCCAGAGATTTCATGTCAACTCTGCACTCTTGTGTGGATCTTATTATCAGAATAAAAGAAGGGGATGGGATTTGAGAATTATGGACACAATCTAATTCTCCTGGCAAAATAGACTAGAAAAAGTAATGAAATGAATAATCCCTACTCTGGGTCAGTCCTAAATATTTTAGTCCATTTAAAATATTCAAGAAGAAAAAAAAGAAATAATTAAAAAACTAGGCCTTGTCAATATGTTTATTAAATGCCTTAACTGGTAAACTACTAGATTCACATAGATATTAGAAAATAGAAAGGGATGGTGTGTTTTATCCTTATAAACATTGCCATAGTTGGAAGGATATATTTGAGCAAGTATTTTAAAGTCCCGTTTGAAAATTATTTTGAAACCAGGAGCACATGCAATAGCTTCTATGTTTAATTGACCATTTTGGTTCTGTTAAATAAACTTATTTAAAAATCAATTGGTTAATTGTATAACAAAATTGTATGCAAACTATTTTTGGTACCTAATGGATATAAATTTTTCCAAACATTTCACTTTTCTTTTTTTTTAATCAATATAAACCAAAAGTAATTTAAAAAGTAATCTCTGAATGTCTGTGTTTCTCTTCCTAGTTTAATATATTTCAAGGATCATCATCTGCCATAAGAACCTTTATCCATTTGAAATGTGCCCTAAAATTAATTGCCGCTTTCAAGTAATATTTAAATATAGACCCATGCAGAGTAATCTAAATGAAACACAATAAGGTGTGGGTGACTTTGAGAGGGGTCTCTCATTGCTGGGTAACTTCATCCAATGGCATACTATCGGTTATCATCAATATGCCAATTAAACCTAGCTGTATATGTCAATGTCTTACCGACCAGGCAATGGAACTGAGGTTATGTCCCACTCCCTCGAAGAAGTTAGGGTTCTTGAAGATTGTCCAGTTTTAGGTCCAAAAGAAGTGCTACTCCTTTCGGACCTAAAACTGGACAATCTTCCAGAACTCACTGAGTGTTATCCTGTTCTAGACCCTAACTCCTTTAAGGGAATGGGACATAACCAGTGGTGGGATTCAAATTTTTTACTACCAGTTCTGTGGGCGTGGCTTGGTGGGGGAACCATGGCATGGCTTGGTGGGCGTGGCTTGATGGGCGTGGCAGGGGAAGAATACTGTAAAATCTCACTTTCCGCCCCACTCCAGGGGAAGGTTAGTGCAAAATCCCCATTTCCTCCCGATCAGCTGGGACTCAGGAGGCAGAGAATAGATGGGGCGGGGCCAGTCAGAGGTTGTATTTACGGGTTCTCCAAACTACTCAAAATTTCTGCTACCGGTTCTCCAGAACTGGTCGGAACCTGCTGAATACCACCTCTGGACATAACCTATTTAGAACAGGATTTTCCTATATTTTTCATAGTGGGGAAAACCTGGATAACACTCATAATATTGACGATATTATTGATAGTCTTATTTTGTATGGATTTAAAAAAATAAGGGAATGTTACTAAGAAGTGAGACTTGAAACTGACTATAATAGTACAATTTATTGGGAAGAGAGTGGTAATAATGAAGGTACACAAAGAGAGAAAAATTGCAAGTTTTCCTTTCACCTTCTTCCTGGATTGACCTTCTCTGCCTCTCAGCACAGAAGCTATTTGGAAATTAGTATTTTCTCATGGACTGTTGCAGTAAAGAATTTGATATATGAGTTGTCTATGTGTTATCTACAGAGCAGAACCTAGACAGAGACTGCAAGCTGAGCCCGAATGCCACTGCATAATTGATAGAAGTCAGGGGAAGTATTGATTTATTGGAGTCATATCTTCACCTTTTTGCCAAAATGGCACTTGAGGCAGCAAGCAGTAAGAAAAAAATAAAAATAAAAAAATAGAATCATACAGCAACAGAAATAAATCAAGTAAAACAATTCAAATGTAGTAATGAAAAGAAACAAAGCAGCCAATCAGTTACAGTAAAACCTATTTAGCAGATATAGTAGAATAAAGGCAAAGCCTCTGCTTCAGTAAGGATATCATTTACTCTTTGCATAAGTCAAGTAAGGAAAAGCCACTGCAAACATCCTTACGCATCTACCTATAATGTGCCTTTAAGCTGCTAAATTTGCAAAAAGGATCTTTTTTGAAATATCTCCCATGATGGCTCCATGGGAGAATATTGACTTTCAAATAGCTGTTGTCAGGGATGGGTTCTAAATTTTTTTACTACTGGTTCTGTGGGTGTGGTTTATTTTGTGGGCGTGGCTTGATGGTCATGTGACAATTCTTTAGGATTTAGCAGAGGTATTGGTCTACCAGGCTTTTAACTGCTTGCAGAGCTGTACTGGTCTACTCATTTGTTTTTGGAGGCACCGGTCTACCACCAAACTGCCTTTTACTCCTGATCAGCTGTAGGGCGGCCCTTTGAAGCCCCAAGGCAAGAGTTTAAACAGTTTTTTTCCTTCTAGCCGATCAGCTGAGACTCAGGAGGCAGCAGTAGATTGGGGGTGGGGCCAAATAAAAGGTAAGAATAACGTGGGCACAGGGAGTGGGGGTGGGCAGAACTGGTTCAGTGATGTCATATCGTCATCGCTACCGGCTTGGCGGAACCGGGCTGAACCGGGAGGAAGCCACCACTGGCTGGTCTCAAGTCACATAAGTCTTTATAGGTAGTAACTGGCACTTTAAATTTTGCCTAATTTTGGAGTTTATTTGAAGGAATAAGATGGTCTACTTAACTGATTATTAATAGTATACACACAGAATTTTCAATCAGGCTGGAGGACTAAACAACTCCACACTCAATATATGATAATAATTCAGGAGAAATATACAGATAGTCCTTGACTTAGGACCACAATGAAGCCCAAAGTTTCTGTTGTTAAATGAGACATTTTTAAGTGAATTTTGCCCCATTTTACGACCTTTCTTACCGCAGTTGTTAAGTGAATCACTGCAGTTGATAAGTGAGTAACCCAGTTGTTCAGTGAATCTGGCTTCCCCATTGACTTGTGAGAAGGTCGCAAAAGGGGATCATATGACCTTGGGACACAGCAATGGTCATAAACATGAACCAGTTGCCAAGCATCTGAATTTTGATCACATGATCATGGGGATGCTGCAAAAGAGCGAAAAACGGTCATGTCACATTTTTCAATGCTGTTATAACTTTGAACAGTCACTAAACAAACTGTTGTAAGTCAAGAACTACATGTAATTGTACCATGCATCACCATCAGAGGTAGGTTTCAGCAGGTTCTGACCAGTGCTGGAGAATCGGTAGCGGAAATTTTGAGTAGTTCGGAGAACTGGTAGTAAAAATTCTGACTGGCCCTGCCCCCATCTATTTTCTACCTCCTAAGTCCCAGCTGATCAGGAAGAAATGGAGATTTTGCAGTATCCTTTCTCTGGAGTGGGGAGGGAATGGGGATTTTGCAGTATCCTTCCCATGCCATATCCACCAAGCCATGCCCACCATGCCATGCCCACCAAGCCACATCCACAGAACCAGTAGTACAAAAATTTGAAACCCACCACTGATCACCACTGATGGCTAGTCCTGACACATTTAGGAGAACAGTTCTCTCATTTTTTGTTTGTTTGTTTGTTTATTATATTTATATACCACCCTTCTCCCGAAGGACTCAGGGCGGTGAACAGCCATGGTAAAAACAATATACAAAAAATTTTAAAAACTTAATTAAAATAATTCAATCATTGGCCGAATTTAAAACACCCAACTAAAATCATTTAAAAACCCCTATCAAAACCCAATTTAAAATCCTTTATCCTGTCAGACCAGCTTGCTGGAATAATAGGGTCTTCAGAGCACGACGGAAGGTGCGGAGGTCGGGATCCTTCGTATGTCTGGGGACAGTTCATTCCATAGGGCTGGGGCCCCCACAGAGCAGGCTCTCCCCCTGGGGGTCGCCAGCCTACATTGTTTGGCCGACGGCACCCTGAGGAGACCCTCTCTGTGGGAGCGTATTGGTCGGTGGGAGGCAATCGGTGGCAGAATGTGGTCCTGTAGATAACCAGGTCTTAAGCCATGGAGCACTTTAAAGGTGGTAACCAACACCTTGAAATGCACCTGGAAGACCACCGGGAGCCAGTGCAGCTCGTGCAAGAAGGGTGTTACATGGGAGTGACAAGATGCCCCCATTATTACTCATGTGGCTGCATTCTGGACCAGCTGGAGCCTCCGGGTGCTTCTCAAGGGGAGCCCCATGTAGAGACCATTACAATAGTCCAGCCAGGAAGTGACGAGGGCATGAGTGACTGTGTGCAGGGCATCCTGATCCAGAAAGGGACGCAACTGAGAGATCAGGCGAACCTGATAGAAAGCCCCCCTGGCTACGGCCGTCATATGATCTTCCAAAGACAGCCGTGAGTCCAGGAGGACACCCAAGTTGCAAACCCTCTCTGAGGGGGGTAAGATCTCAACCCCAATAGCCAGCAATGGTGTTAGCTGGCTATATCAGGCTGTCGGGAGCCACAGCCACTCAGTCTTGGAGGGGTTGCGTCTGAGCCTGTTCCTCCCCATCCAGATATGCACAGCCTCCAGGCAGCGGAACATCATGTCAAGGGCATCATTGGGGTGGCCTGAGGTTGAAATGTACAGCTGCGTGTCATCGGCATACAGTTGACACTTCACCCCAAAGCCACGGTGATCTCACCCAGCGGCTTCACATAAATGTTAAACAGAAGGGGTGAGAGGACTGACTCTTGCAGCATCCCACAAGTGAGGAGCTTCGAGGTCGACCTCTGCCCCCCTGTCAACACACACTGCGTGCGGTCAGAGAGGAAGGAGGAGAACCACCGTAGCACGGTGCCCCCCACTCCCACCCCCTCCAGCCGACGCAGCATGATACCATGATCGATGGTATCAAAAGCCGCTGAGAGATCTAGGAGGACCAGGACAGAGGAGCAACCCCTGTCCCGGGCCCTCCAGAGATCATCAACCAATGCGATCAATGCCATTTCCATGCTGTAACCCACCCTGAAGCCCGACTGGCACGGATCTAGATAGACAGCTTCATCCAGGAATCGAGGAAGTTGTCCCGTCACCACACTCTCAACAACCTTTGCCGCGAAGCGGAGGTTGGGGACAGGACAATAGTTAGCTAATACAGCTGGGTCTATTTTTGATAGAGCTGGTAACTGAATAAAATGATTGTGATGAATTGTAACATTTATTTGTCACCTTTTCATTCTCCAGAGAATGGAGGCATATCTGCAAGGACATAAAATTAAACAGCAAAGGTTGAGAGTTCCTATTAATCCTACACAAATCAGATTTATCATCTACGATTTCATTGACCATAGAATTTATTTGTGAAAATAAAGGGAGCGACACATCCTGCACATGAATATATAGGTAGTCCTCAACTTACAACGGTTCATTTAGTGACCGCTCAAAGTTACAACGGCACTGAAAAAATGGACTTAGGACCGTTTTTCACACTTATGATTGTTACAGCATCCCCATGGTCACTACCGGATCAGGTGATCCAGTCTGAACCAGGAGCATTTCACCCCTTATACAAGCCAATTGATAAAGCCTTCTCTTTTATTATTACCAATTGAACATATAACAACATAAAACCAAATCCAATGTTTATTCCAGTTGAAATCTTTCTTTCCCATTATTACTTTGTGCTTATTCTCTGGTCTTTTCATTTGGAAATGAAAGGAGTAAACACTATTTTTTTCTTATACAGGTATAGTATCGTATAGTCCTTGACTTAAAGCAGTTTGTTTAGTGACCATTCAAACTTACAAATGGCACTGTAAACTTATGACCGTTTTTCACACTTACAACCATTGCAGCATCCCCATGGTCATGTGATCAAAATTTGGATGCTTGGCAACTGGTTCATATTTATGATAATGTCCTGGGGTCATGTGATAACCTTTTGCTACTTTCTATCAAGCAAAGGAAGCCAGATTCACTTAACAACTGTGTTACTAACTGAACAACTGCAGTGATTCACTTAACAACTGTGGCAAAAAATGTCATAAAATGGAGCAAACCTCACTTAACAAATGTCTCACTTAGTAACATAACTTTTGGACTCAATTGTGGTCATAAGTCGAGGACTACATGTACATTTATCTAATTTTTTTATTCCACTTTTACTACTTTTATAAGTAACTCAAGGCAGCAAACATGCCTTCCTCTTCCTATTTTCTCCACAGCAATCCTGAGAGCTGATGTGATTGGACTGAGGGAGAGAGAGAGAGAGTGACTGGCTTTCAAATCATCCAACTGGCTTTCATGCCTAAAACAAGAGTAGAACTCACAATCTCCTGGTTTTAGTTCTTTCTGTTAATTTGACTGGGAAATTGGTTGGGTCATTTAGTATGTTCAACTTTTCATTTATAACCTTCACTGGCCAGGTGTCCCAATCACATCCATTGTGACAAATTTTACACACCTGAACTTCATATAGTTTCCCAGACAATTGCCTAGGTTTCTCAAAATCAGCAGGAGGCATTCAGTCAATCATGTTTAAGCATATGGCTATCTCAGCAGTTTTGTGCATCTGGAATCTCTGGCTTGTTTCCCAGGCAGGTTAATTTCAAACCCTAGGATCAGTGACAGTTTTGCTATGGATATAAATGTCACTGCTTACAGTTCAGTACTTTATGTGATCATATAAATAGGAATTTATTCCATTAGGATGGGGTGCACCTGAACTCCCAATGAAAATTTGCTGTTCTTCAAGCTTTTTATAAGTAATTCTGAGTTAAGACTTGTACTCTGCGCAGGATATTTAGCAGGGGTGAAATCCAGCAGGTTCTGACAGGTTGTGGAGAACTGGTAGCGGAAATTTTAAGTAGTTCAGAGAATCAGCAAATACCACTTCTGGCTGGCCACAGAGTGGGGTGGGAATGGGGATTTTGCAATATCCTTCCTCTGGAGTGGGGTGGGAATGGAGATTTTGCCGTATCCTTCCCCTGCCATGCCCACCAAGCCACACCCACAGAACCGTTAGTAAAAAAAATTGGATTTCACCACTGATATTTAGGTATCTTGAAAGTCCTCATCTTTGCTGCCAGATGCCTAGGCAAGATTTGCAATGTTTTTTTCCTATATTTTCAGCGTAGCAACTCACAATTCAGATTATCAGACATTGCACTGAGTTCCACAAAAACCCATATTTGTACTTTCATGCTTTGACGTGGTGGAGTAAAATTGAGATTGCTCTCTGTACTATGGAAAGAAGTTTGGCATCTAGGCAGTAATGCTTGTCCCCCTTCCCTCATGCATTCAGACATTCACACATACATTTATTCCCAGGCATCCAACCTGGGCATCATGAGCAGCTGCATCCAGCGTTGCAGATGCTCATGATGATGAGTGACATTTTAGTATTTTTTTTTTTAATTTGATTTATATGCCGCCCTTCTCCGAAGACTCAGGGTGGCTTACAATGTGCTCAGCAATAGCCTTCATCCTTTTGTATATTTATACAAAGTCAGTTTATTGCCCCCACAAACTGGGTCCTCATTTCACCTACCTTAGAAAGGATGGAAGGCTGAGTCAACCTTGAGCCTTGGCGAGATTCGAACCCTGCAGTAATTGCAGGCAGCTGGTCTTAATAACCAGCTTAATAACAGGGTGCCTTAAACCCCTGTACTACCAAGGCTCATTTTAAAGGATGTGCTCATGTCCAGAGAGAGCCTCCCCTCAGTCAGTTTTTTGAATTTACAAAAGCAAATGCTAAGACAGAGTGGGATGAGGGTTGTGTCTAGCAGGAAAGGTGAAAGCAAATTGCCTACAGAAGAGGATGGGGGACAACATCTGGAGATTGGCAGCTATTACAGGCAGGCAAGAGGATTTTCATTCAATCACCAGGGCCAAGTAGATAAATAGGTACACTCCAGTGAGAAAAGCTAGTAGCATTCCATGCAGAAGCAGGAGCCAATGGCGGATCTACCTGGATGCAAGACGAGGTAAGGAGAAGAAAGCCCAAAATATGAACCAACATTTCCCAAGTGCTGCTAGCCAGTTGGTGCAAAGCTAGTTTGCTCCCTGTAGTGTACTCTGTACACATGTATGAACAAAATGAATTAGCAATCTTAGGTAGCCAGAACTACCTGTGGTAAAAAGCAGTGTAGACTTTCTTGGCTATGTATGCCATATGCTTAAAAAAAAAGAAGCTATGGTGAGTAGCACTTAGCTAGCATCCTAATAGGAATCCTGCTTGGAGCTTTAATGAGATCCCAGTAGCAATTGGAAAAAGAAAGAACAATGCTGAAGAAGTCCCAACTACTGTAACTTTGTTTTGAAAAAGATAAAGGTTGTATGTTACTTTAAAGACTTTTGTTGAATGTAGTAGTAAAAAAATAAGCATTACAATACTGAGTATTAAAGACATATTTATGTTGCAACATCACCTTGTAAAGTCCTTGTAAAGGATTGAGTTGACCTAGAGAAATATCCTGTTGTTGGAAAAGGTGTGTGATGCAATAAAGTATGCTTTGTCCAATCCTCATAGAACAAAGAACACATTTGCCATGTGCTTTGATGACTCTTATCTGTAGATTTATAGAATTTTGTTCTTGCATTCTGTTGTATCTTTTCTACTGATCAAACAAAAAATACTAGAGCTAAGAGTAGATTTTATGAGGTTTGTTCCATTGAAACGTCTTTGATATTAGTCTTTGACTCTCTTTTCTATCCTTCTTGACTTCAATTTTCACTGATGGCCTATTCAAAATATTTGAAAACCATGCAATTAAAATTACTTAATGGATATCAGCAACAGGGAAACTCTTACACTTTATTTCAAATGCCTCTCATGAGTTGGAAAGCATATGTCTACAGTTGTGGTATGGCACTAATCTTCACAATCGGTTTATTTGATTTGCATGCCCCCATCTTATTAAGTCACTTTAGGCACTTCAAAATAGTTACCGTATTTTCCGGCGTATAAGACGACTTTTTAACCCAGGAAAATCATCTCAAAAGTCGGGGGTCGTCTTATACGCCGGGTACCCGAATCTGAGTTGCTGGCGCTGACCGATGACACTTTGGGAGCGCCGGCAACATTGAGGGGAAGCTGTACTCCAAATTAGTTCCAACCTACAAGAGGTGCCAGGAAGTGCGCGGCCCACGAGAAAGGAACGCGTCCCCACTCTACCCCAGAATTCGGTTCACCTTCCTTTCTTTCCCAGCAGTCCACAGTGAAAGCGGCGCCGCGGTCGACCTGGGCCAGCACCTTGCACACCTGGCTCTGCGTCTCCATTATGAGAAGCTCCATGCGACTTCGCATGTCTCCGCCCCAGTCGCGCAGCTCTCGCAATCCGCTCACCGGAGGAGCCATGAAGTGCTCGCACCGCCTTGCCAGATCTTCCTCGTCCTCCTTTCCCCATGGCTTTTCCAGTTGTAATTGCTGCTGCTGCTGCCACCGAGGCTGCTCCTTCATCTCCGCCCGCCGCACCAGACCCAGCCCGGCCAGCATTGCCGTGGCAGCGATCGGCATCGCTTGGACTGCAGGAGCCACGGCGAACTCCTTCCCCACAAGGTATTGCTCTGCATTTCACCACCTCTTCCAGGCTCGCAGCCACCCACCATCGCCCAACGGGAAGAACTGCCCGGCAGCGATTCCAAGAAGCCCGAAGCGAACATCCTGGAGCAGCGCGGGCCGGCCCGGAGGCTTAAACCCCGGGAGCCCAAGTGCCGAATCCAGCACAGCAGAAAAGACATGACAGCCGGTGCCCAGTTCCTTCTGCAGCTGTCCGGATCGGCGCCAAGCCAGGAAAGTGCGCTGTGCACTCCCACCCTTCGCCTGCGAGCCCAGGTGCCGATCCGCTTGGACTGCGGGAGCCACAGTGGTGCTGGCCGGGCTGGGTCTGGTGCGGCGGGCAGAGATGAAGGAGCAGCCTCGGTGGCAGCAGCAGCAACAATTACAACCAGAAAAGCCATAGGGAAAGGAGGAGCAGCGCTAAATTACCTTCCGGGGTGGAGGGGTGTGTGTGGAAGAATAGGTGAAGCTAAAACGGCTTTCTCGTTCATCCCGATGTCAGGAGAAGCGGCTTGAGGGGCGCCCGAGCTTTTAAGATTTTAACCTGGGCTAATCGGGTGGGGGAAAGAAGTGCTCTAGTCTGCAAACGAGGCAGGGTCTTGGGTTTAAAGGGTGGGGGGGGGCAGAGAAACTTTCAAGGCAGTTTTCTCTCAGCCAGAGATAGAATCTGAACGGGAGAATATGGGCGTCGCTGCGTGGATTGCATTATTTCGCTCATTTCTGGAAATATCCCTGCGCCCCTTTTCGCCTCCCGGAATTATGTGGCTCCCACCCACCCCACCCCACAACAGATCTGCGCGAGAGGCCAGAAAACTGTGGGTTTCATGTGTGTGTATGTAACAAAAGGTGCAGATGTCTTCCCCCCCCCCCGTTTCTTTCCGGCTGCAGCCTTTCTTCTGAATGGGGTCGGGCTGGATACGCCGCGAAAGAGATCGGCTTGGGGAAAAAAAAAACGGTCTGCCGCCTTTACCACTACCTCCCCTCTCCACAAACACACACTTTTTGTTGTTGTTTGTTGCTGATAACATTCCCTCTCTCCCCCCCCCCAATTCCACGGGTTCAAAGCCGCCGAGAGAGAGAGAGAGAGGGGGAGAAAGAAAAAAAGAGTTTTGATTCTGCCGGCTTATCGCGAAGGCATTGGAACAAGCAGCCTAAAACTAGGAGGCGTGTAAAGTCGCGGCTTAACGTTGCCGCAATGAGACTTTGGTGCCTGTTTGTGTGGACGGTGTCCATGCTCGCCGCGTCCTCTGTATTGAGACCTCTTTTAAAGCTCCTTTTTGATAACCCCCCCTTGTGCCTCTTCTCCGGGTTTCTTGGTAACTGGGATCCGCTACACGTGCAAAACGGAGTCCCGAAATGGCTCTCCCGAGGTTGCCTGCTCTCACCATTACTGCAGCCGTCCGGATTGGCGCCAAGCCAGGAAAGTGTGCTGCGCACTCCCACCCTTCGCCTGCGAGCCCGGGTGCCGATCCGCTTGGACTGCGGAAGCCACGGCGCTGCTGGCCTGGCTGGGTCTGGTGTGGCAGGCGGAGATGAAGGAGCAGCCTCGGTGGCAGCAGCAGCAGCAATTACAACCGGAAAAGCCATGAGGAAAGGAGGATGAGGAAGATCTGGCAAGGCGGTGCGAGCACTTCATGGCTCCTCCGGTGAGCGGATTGCGAGAGCTGCGCAACTGGGGCAGAGACATGCGAAGTCGCATGGAGCTTCTCATAATGGAGATGCAGAGCCAGGTGTGCAAGGTGCTGGCCCAGGTCGACCGCGGCGCCGCTTTCACCGTGGACCTCCTTGGAATGTTGGAACCAGCTGGTTGCTGCGCGGAGCTTCCCCCAGGCATCCAGGGAGATATTACCGACGCTCTGACTTCCCCAGACCGGTGGATCTCGCCATCAGTGGGGGTCAGCTGGGGAAGTCAGAGCGTCGGTAATACCCCCCTAGATGCCTGGGAGAAGCTCCGCTCAGCAGCCAGCTGGTTCCAGCATTCAGCAGCATGCAGCCTTGACTAGATTGGCACAGCTTTCTGTCAATGTCATCAGTCAGTGCCAGCAACTCAGATTCATGAAGCTGTGCAGATCTCGACAAGGCTGCATGGGTGAAGGAAAAAAACCTGGTACAAAATAGCCCTCTTGCCACTACACCTAGCGTAGCCCATTACCTTTCTCTACAGTACAGCAACAATACATACAGTACAGCAACAGTACATACAGTATAGTATACAAATATAACAGTCAAGACCCCATCATGGCTCCACCAGCAAGAAGAAAGAAATATGAAGCCAGTTTTAAACTTAAAGTTGTAAACTTTGCCATGGAACATAATAACTGTGCTGCTGCAAGACAATATGGAGTAACAGAAAAGATGGTTCGGGACTGGAAAGCAAATGTAAAAGTGTTAAAGAGTATGCTAAGGGGTAAGTGTGCATTAAGAAGAGGCACCCCACATTGGCCAGAACTCGAAAAACATGTAGCAGACATGGTGAATGAGCATCGCCAAAACGGTTATGTAGTGACACGAAATAAAATACGTTTGTTTGCACTTCAGTGGGCCAAATCTAACCCAGATCACAGCAACAGATTTAAGGCCACTGTATCCTGGTGTACTAGATTCTTGGAAAGGCATAAGCATTTGAATTAAAATTACCATATTGAAATCAAATCTGATGTTTTTTAATTTTTATTTGGTGTGCGTTGGAAGAGGGGTAGTCTTATACGGCGAGTATAGCCCAAACCCTATATTTTAACAGGAAAAGTAGGGGGTCGTCTTATATGCCCAGTCGTCTTATACGCCGGAAAATATGGTAAAAACAATCCTATTTAAAAGTTAAAACTAATATACAATGATATAAAACCATTAAAATCCATTTTAAAACAAAATAATGGACAGCAGCCAAAGTCCATCCTTGCATCAAGCTCGATAAAATTGATGTAAAAGATTCTGATCATTGGCTGGATCCCCAAGCTCAGTAACAGATTCATGCCTTTGGGGCCTTCCTGAAGACTGGAAGCATCAGGGCTAATCTAAGTTCAGGAATACTAAATTATGTGGGGAGAATACACCAGTTAAGACAGTGAGGTCAGTTTGTAATAAAGAAAACCACAAACCAACAAGAACAACAAAATCATGTATGTTCTTACAGAGTGATTTGTCATGCTACCCCTATGTAACTTACAAAACAAAGATATACACTTTACAAACTAGAAGTCATTTCCTTACCATTCTGTCAGGAATACAGATAAAGAATTAAGAACATTTAATTCCAGATGATGACTGACAGCCACCATTTTCTTTGGCACCTTGCCTTAACTTCCCTAATAATTTTAGTCAACTGTTCAGTGTTCATATTTGTAAAGCACTGCATAGGTTAAAAATGGCATATAATTACCATATATTATTATTCTCATACTCCCTTTGATCTTTATAAGGTTATCCAAACTTGGAGCAATTAAGCCTTCATTAAAAATGGCATCAGCTTTCCTTTGCAGAAAATGTCAAATCTGTAGTCTTCAATTTCCCATAATCTTTACTGGAAGAATGAATACAAAATTAAATGCT
The DNA here is from genome assembly GCF_059756535.1 of Pantherophis guttatus. NCBI lineage: Eukaryota > Metazoa > Chordata > Lepidosauria > Squamata > Colubridae > Pantherophis > Pantherophis guttatus. The sequence continues at coordinate 169,759,873 of NC_142065.1, read as the reverse complement.
ATTGATCAAAAAGCTGTGACACAAGTAATGCCCGGACAATGTAAATGAAACCCAGCTTGTTAAATTATCAAAAGGGGAGAAAAAAGGTTTGTCTTCTTTTTTCCAGTGAAAAAGGGTTTTCTATCTCTGATATAAGCCAAAGCAGAAGATTTTTTTTTTTTATAGTGCTAGATAATTACTGTTTTGAAAATAGCTGTGTTCTCGCAGAGAACTAAGTGAAGCTTGGTAGACCTTTGTTCTTTTGCTGAAAGATTTATGTTGTTAACCTTCAGCCAAAGCATGATGTATGGGAACAGATCTTCAATGGAAAGTGGAAAAATAGCCTTCCTCAATTCTAGAAGATGGAATGCAGGTATAATAGCATATGCAGCTCACTTAAATGTTTTCTCAGCATGATATCTAAATGAATAAAAGGTTTCAAATACTATGATCCCTGTAGCCAGGCTATGTTCTACCGAATGCAGAGAAATGATAAGCATCCTGGCTACAGCCACTTAAATGGGGGAAGGGAGGAAATATCACTGATACATTGTGTATCATGCTAGCATTTCTTTTTAAAATTTTAGTCTATCAAACATGCAAATTTCAAAGCTTCAAAATATGCCACTATTCAGAAATTGCCTTATGCTTATACATGCATGCATGCATGCATACATACAAACATACATGCATACATACATACATACCCATATTTATTCCTTCAGTGCTTTTATCCTATTCTCAGCAAACATTAAATCCAGGGAAAAAATGGGGTAACAATGGTATATATGGCCCCAACCCTCCTCTCCTTTCGTAAGGGCCTAAAGATCTGCTCTGCCAGTTGGCCTGAGGCCCCAATGGGAGAAGAGCACAGTGGAGGTGATTGATCAAGTAATAGATCTCACCTCCCCCCTATTCCATTCCTCCTTCCAAACGTGTTCTTGATTTTAATCTTTGGTTTTAATTTATTTAGGTTTTAATGCACACACACACACACACACACACACACACACACACACACATCCAGAGTTACCTCATGGAAGATAGGTGGCCAATAAATTTTATAAGTAAGTAAGTAAGTAAGTAAATAAGATGCAAAAAAATTCCCAAGCAAACATGAAATGAAAAGAGATTGTTAATGGTTGAAATATAACAATGCTGCATTTTCAATGAATACATTAGAAAACAGAACATAAAATATTATTTTCATTCATTAAAGATGGACTACATTTTAGTAGGAGGTTTTTTTAGAGGTGGGGATGAAGATGCAAAATAGATAAGGCTTTGTCATGCTTTTAGGTGAAACCAGGATTTGGGGGTGCAGTTAGGATTAACAATTCCTGTTCTCTACTCCTTCAATGACTTGATGTTTCTCTCAGGCAATTTTTAAATAGTCTTATGTTTTTAAATAACTATGACTACAACAAAATTTATTAAAAATGAGATAGGTTCCTAATTTTTACAAAGGACTTAACCTTGTTCCCCTATCGTAAGTATTGAAAGTTAAATCCTGATACATGACTGACCATGGGACAGGAGAATTAAACAATAGCAATAGTGGGAAGTTGTGACACAAGAGCTTTTATGTAAAGAATACCAGATAGCAAGGACTAAAACCTGGAGATTTTTGGATGACAGAATACAGTTCTTTGGAAGTAGCATATGGGCACATGGGGCAATCATGTTTACTGGCGGCATGCAAATCCTCCAAGAAATTATAACAAACAGTTCAGTTCTATCTGAGTCACTGATTTTCAGAAGTGAAGTTGATTCAGACAGTCAATTCAATTCTACAAACAGCATGGGTGAAAATGCAGACAAGTCTGTTAAATCACCCAATTGATTTGAAGCAGTCAATTTAATTTGTTGCCTAACATTGATATTCCAATGTGATCTGAAAATTCTATTCATGGGGTGATTCAATCAAGTTGCCTTTGAATCAAGGCACTGCACAATATTAACTTTTTGCAAAACCCAGTTATACTCATCCATTCTATGAGGGATGATCCAATGGACACTTTGCTTATTTCGAGAAATATTTTAAACATGTTCCTAGTGATGATTGAAATTTGGTACTAAACTTAATTATAATTCAGGTTTCTCTTTATCTACCCATGACTTAGACTTAATAAAGATTCTGCTTATCATACTTAAAACTGTGTAAAACAATACACAATATCCTGCATACTGATAAAGCACTTTTGTTTAACAACTTTGTTAACAACTGAATACATTTCCCCCTTCATTCAATCATTCTACACCTGCCCTTTAAAGATGTAGAATGTATTGTCAAAAATCACAAAGTGTAAATATAAATATTGCTAAAGCAGTGTTGTATATGATAAATTAAAATGTCAAATGCAAAGAGATAATCTGCAACATTTATCTCCTGATTATAATGAATTATATTGAACTGTCTGAATAAAGAATGCAGGGTTCCTCTATAAATAAATATAATTTTCTATTTTACCTTTTCTTACCATAATTTTGGAATAGGTTGTGGCAATCAGAAGATTCAAAATAAGTCAGTATCAAAATAATATGTATCAGCACATACACATGAGCAGAGCCACAGAGAAATACATTATCAAGGAAGTAGACATTTTTTGAAAAGTGATTGTGAATATTTGCAGATTTCTCAGGTCCCGAAAGACAAAAATACCTGTAGCAACGAATGCTGATAAATTATGGACAATAATTTATCACAATAAGATAAATAAGAAACAAAAGATGGAAAAAGAAGAAAATCACCTGATAAAAGACTCCGCAGGTTGGCTAAAGTAACAAGGATAAAATAGAACATAAAAGGTAATCAAATAAACATCCCTAATGGTGGAAACTAGAACACCAACTGATCACCCTCATTATCAAAAGGAAACAGAAACCAATCAAATCTACACAGCGGAACAAATGCCTTCAGTATTGAAATATCAGCAGCAGGCAGATACGCTTGTGATTTTGGTGCTATTTTGAAACAGTGGCCACATTAGGATGTGACAGATAGCTGGGCAAACTGCATTTACTGGAAGAATGTTCCGGAACTATTGAAACTGATAAGCTTGAGGGATGTACTCAGCAATAGAACAAATTGTTTTCCCAATCTGTCCTTATTCTGTAGATAATGCAGAAGAGCTGTGCCACAAATAGTATGGGAGTATAAACTCCCACCCATAACAAACCATACCTTTTTGTTAAATATTCTACTATGTTATTGAAAAGAAATGTGTCCCCAAAAAAGAATTTTGGGTATGCAATAGAATTAAATAAGTGGGAAAAATTGTGGAAAAGTATTAATAAATTAACATTATCTGTACCATACAAAGAAAATGCTTATAAATTGTTCTATAGGTGGCATCTACCACCGGCACGAATTTCTAAAATGTTTCCCGGCACATCTCCACTCTGTTGGAAATGTAAAGCGCATGAAGGGACATACTATCATATATGGTGGTCATGTCCCAAAGCTAAAAAATTCTGGAACAATATAAAAATGCAACTGGAACAAATAATAACTCAAAAGGTGCCATTAAAGCCAGAAACTTATTTATTAGGAATACCTACAAGCAAATATGAAAAAGAAATAATATATTTAATAACACACATTTTGACTGCAACAAGAATTATATACACACAAAATTAGAAACAAGAAGAGGTCCCGACTCAAGGGAAATTAATATCCAAAATTATGGAATGCACTGAGATGGATAAACTTACCAAGGAGATCCAAGGAAAGGAAGAATCTGAATATTATCTGGTCTGGCAAAAATGGTATAAATGGTTAGAGGGAAGTGAAAAAAGAAGAGAAGAAGAAAGAAAGAAAAATTAAATAAAAGAAAAGATATCAATAGAGTAAAATAAATTTTTACATCAAATGAAATTTAAGAAAGAGACACGAGATATCAATAAAATAATATCATTATATAAGATGAGAGAAATATTGTATATTGAAGAATATAGGATATTGATATTGTAACAATTCAGATATTATAGGTAGATGTTATTTTTTTTTTAAATTTGATTTATATGCTGCCCTTCTCCGAAGACTCAGGGCGGCTTACAATGTGCTCAGCAATAGCCTTTTGTATATTTATACAAAGTCAGCTTATTGCCCCCACAACTGGGTCCTCAATTTACCTACCTTAGAAAGGATAGAAGGCTGAGTCAACCTTGAGCCTTGGCGAGATTCGAAACCTGCAGTAATTGCAGGCAGCTGGTCTTAATAACCAGCTTAATAACAGGGTGCCTTAAACCCCTGTACTACCAAGGCTCTTGGTAGTGATGTAGTTACAACAAGATGATGCTTGTTGTAAATTGTTTTAATTGCATTTATAAATGTATTATGTGGTTTCTTAAATTAATAAAAGTTTTAAAATAAAAAAAAATAAAAAAAATAAAAGCAGAGCCATTTTTGATTTGAAAAAAAAAAAAAGAAATGTGTCCCCTTCACCTAGAAAAACTCTCTCATGATTTCTCAGACAGCAGTAGAACTATCCAAAAGCCTTAGAGGTAGCGCAATTTGGGCTAATTAAAGTTTTACAATCTAGTTTCAAAGCCTCGTGTTTCAAAGATCTTTGTGTCAGGCAAACTCTGCTCATAAACTTTACAATACTTTTATTCAATTTCATTTAATAAACATATTGTTTCTCCTGATTTTAAGTTGTAGGGATTTGTTTTGTTTGTTAAATGCTTTTTTTACAGTCACTGTGTTTGAGTAAATTGCACTCACATTTGTTTACATAAGGATCTGGCTAGTGGGAATATATGATTGTATGTTTACGATAGATACACTCATATATTCCCACTAGTCAGATTCGTAACTGGGATTGTTTGCCTTTGATGTAACATTGTACGTATCCCTTGCTGTACTGGCTAGATTAACTCAAGGACATATAGATTCTAAATAGATATGGGAAATGAGTCTAGACTTTGAGGGTGGAGAAGCCAAACCAGTTTTATCAGTTAAATCAAACTCACAGCTATACTATATGTCTTAGAAATATACATCAAATAGGATTGTTTAGTCTGTAGAGAGCATATGAAAAGTGAACCTTCTGGGAAGATTCATACTGTAAGCACGTAATCCAGCAAAGATTTTCCTCAACTGTGTAAAGTTTCATCCATACATACCAGGGAACAGGAAGATGGATGCAAAAGAAAGAAGCTTTTCTAAGGAAAAGGAATTAAATTTGCAGTAGGTGGTAGTTTCTGGAGCAGGGGGAATCAAATTCATAACAGACTTTGAAAGAAATATTAATCCTGTAGTCTGCTGTGCTTGGATATTCTGTCTCCAAACTTGCATGTTTCCAAGAACATAATAAAAAAGCAGCAGACCTCTGTTGCATTTACCAGTACATAATCCATAAATATGACTAAACATTTTTACAACTTTAGCATTTGGTTTCAGAAGCTGAGGGACATACAGAAATACTTAATACTGAAACTTTCTTTTTTTTTTAAAAGAAATTTTATTGAATTTATAAACATATATATATTTACATTTCCATTAATACCGGATGTGCAGTGTTTTTAACTATATACAAAATATATTTCTGGTGTCATTTAGGTTACTTTTTGCTTTTATTTAACATACTATTTCATCCCAGTCGGATAACTGACAGGCCGGACTCGGCTCGTAATCAACAGCACTTTATTCAGTAACAAGGCAATTACCTCAGAATCAACTTCCCACTCTAATACAGCTCCTTATATAGCAGAGCTGTCAACGAAACAACCAATAAGAACAACAGCATTCTAACAGCCAATCAGAACCCTTCAACTTCCTGGATATGCAACATTCCTTCCCACCAAGCTTGACTATGCACTGGCATCAATCGCATGCATAATCACTCAAATATGCCGGCCATCGGCGAATCCTTCCGGATCGCCTGGGTGCCACCCCTCCCACCAGATTTGGCAGTGGTTTTGACTGCTCCCTCTGTGCCTGATTGTCCTCGGAATGTCTCCTATTTCTACCCCCAACTTCCCTGGACTCTCCGCTACTAGTCGGTGCAGGTAAACCCCCTGATTCACTACGTGTTGGGGATGGTGCTCTGAAAGTATCCTGAGTATCGGCCCCCGCAATCGTGCTGTCTTTCCGGATACTTTGGTTGTCCACACCGCTCCGGTAGTCTGATAGCAGTTTCCGTGCTCTCAACTGGTCTATATGCCGCTTCCACGTCTTCCCCTCCTCTACCTCTATATAGTAGGAACGTGGCCCCGCTATCCCGACTACTGTCCCAGCCACCCATAAAGGCAGGCCTCCATATTTCCTGGCATATACTAAGTCCCCTATGAGGAACGGTTTAAACCTCCTGCAAGAATCTAAAGGACAGCCATGTCCATATGTGGGGTGTAACCTATCCAGGGTCGTGCGGAGCTTACGGCCCATTAAAAGCTCGGCGGGGCTCTTATTCGTTAATTTTCTCTTCCTTTCATTTTATCATTCATCCACTCATACCACCTTCCCCATATGGTATAGTATTCTGAATTCTCATCATCGTTTATTTCATGGATTAATTTGGTCATCTCTGTGCACTTCAGTATTTTCCTAGTTATAAGCTCTTCTGGTGGCTGGGTTTTCTCTTTCCAATATTGTGCATAGGCCAATCTAGCAGCTGTAATTATATGTATTATTAAATGAATCTTTTCCTTTCCATATGGCTTCTTTACTATTCCCAGGAGAAATTATTTCCGGTGTCAATTCAATATCTTCCCCAATTATTTTTTGTAACCATCCCCTGATCTTACTCCAATATCCTTTCACTTCAGGGCATGTCCACCACATGTGAAAGAAGGTTCCTTGACCATAGCCACATTTCCAGCAGTTGAGGTGTATGTTAAGATACATCTTTGCTAGCCTAGTCAGGGCTAAATACCACCTGTGGAGCATCTTATAATGGTTTTCCTTATATGTCGCAGCTCTGGTCAATTTAAAGTTCTTATTCCATGCCTCTTCCCATTCATTAAAATTTATGTCATGTACAATATTTTTCTCCCATGGACTCATTTGATTCTTTGTTATATCCTCAGCTCTGTCTTCATCTAATAGATAATTGTATAATTTAGCCAGGAACTTTTTACCTGTTCCCATCAGGACTTTATCCAGCCCATTATATCCTAGTTCTAAGCCGCATTGTTCTTTATCTTTCTGATACCTGGATTTTATTTGTAGATAGGTCCACCAGTCTAAATTTACTCCTTGCTCTCTCAAGGCATCGTTTGATTTAAGATTCCCTCCTTCATCTAAAATGTCTTTATACCTGCACATTTTCTCCATTCCCCATCTATTGGGATAGATCAGGGCCTCCATCGTGGAGAGCCACCTTGGGACTTTTTTATAATATCTCTGCCTAATTCCAGTCCATGTTTGTATCAATGAATCTCTAATTTTATGTCTATGAAAATATGTTTTCTTTTTCTTCTCTGTGTCCCATAGGTATGCATGCCACCCTTTTTCTAGATCATGGCCTTCTAGGGTTAAAATCCTCTTATTTTCCAGGGTGGCCCAATCCCTTATCCAGACTAGTTTAGCTGCCCTATAATATGTTTCCCAATCGGGAAGTCCAAATCCTCCTATATCTCTTTTACCCCTTAAAATTTTAAGAGAGAACCTCGGCTTTTTCCCCTCCCATACAAATTCCCTGAGAATTTTATTTAATTCTGAGAAAAAAATTTTTATCTAATTCACCGGTATATTTTGATATAAAAATAGTACTTTGGGGAGGATGTTCATCTTAATCGCAGCTATCTTGTCCAAAAATGACAATTTTATTTTCTTCCATCTATCTAAGTCTTGTTTCATTTTTTCTAATTAAAGGGGTATAATTATCATTTTTTAAGGACGAACACCTTGTAGTTATCCAAATTCCTAGACACTTAATTTTTTTAACAACCTGTAGTCCCAACAATTCTTCTATCTTTTTCTTCCGAACCTCGGTTACATTCTTGGTCAATATTTTGGTTTTAGTTTTGTTCAATTTAAAGCCTGCCACCTCTAGCACTTTTTGTCCCTATTCTATAGGGTCTTCTAAGATTAAGGCTACATCATCCGCAAATGCTTGCGTTTTGTAAACCTCTTTCCTAATCTTTAAACCTTTTATTTCATCATTATTTCTAATTTTCCGTAGCAGGACTTCTAGAGCCAAAATAAACAATAATGGTGACAGGGGGCATCCTTGCCTTACCCTCTTTTTAATCTGGAATGTTTTTGTCCTGTCTCCGTTTACCAAAATACTCGCCTTTTGATTATCATAAATAGATTTTATCATCTTTTTCAAAATTTGTTCCGAATCCTATTACCTCAATTTGTTTAATCATAAATTTCCAATTTAAATTATCGAATGCCTTTTGGGCATCTACAAAAACTAAGGCCATCTGTTTTTCAGGGTGTTCTTCATAATATTCTAGGATATCCAACACAGTTCTCAAATTATCTCTAATTTGCCTCCCTGGGAGGAATCCATTTTGATCTTTATGTATCCAAGTGTTTAGTATTTTTTTGGTTCTTTCCGTCATTATGCTCATAAATAGCTTATAGTCAGTATTTAGGAAGGAAATCGGTCTATAATTCTGAATTTGTTTTAGGTCGGCACCTTCTTTCGACACTAGTGTGACATGCACTTCCTTCCACGACTCTGGGATTTTAGAACCCATCAATACATCGTTGAAAATTTCCATTAATTTTGGTTATAATATTTCTTCTAGTTTTTTGTATATTTCCCCTGGGAATCCTTCCGGGCCTGGCGATTTATTATTTTTAAGTTTAGCGAGAACTGTTTTTAGTTCTTCAGCTGTTATCTTTCTATTAAGCATTTTCTCTCTTCCTCTGTTATTCGTTTGGCAAAGCTCTGCGTTTGCCAAATATTGCTCTATTTTTCCTTCTGGAACCACCTCTTCTTTATATAGAATCTCATAAAACTCCCTAGCTCAGTGATAGCGAACCTATGGCACGTGTGCCACAGGTGGCACACGGAGCCCTCTCTGCAGGCACGCAAGCCATCGCCTAGCTCAGGTCCACTGCGCATGCGCATCCCGCCGGCCAGCTGATTTTCGGGTCTGCCTTGCAAGCGGCATGCTTGGGGAGTCCTACCTTTCAGCTCACTTTCTGCTGCCTGCGCCTTCCCAGATCTCCGGAGATTCCCCTCCCAGCGATGTTTTGGGAGGCAAATGCTTTTTCCCCCCCTCCCAGCCATTTAAGAAGCTTTCTCCTCAGCCCATCCGTTTTGGGAGGCAAAGGCTCCCCCCCCCAGCCGTTTTGGAAGCTTCCCCCCCAGCTGTTTTGGGAGGCAAAGGCTTTTTTCCCTCCCCCCCCAGCCGTTTTGGAAGCTTCCCCTCCCAGCTGTTTTGGAAGGCAAAGGCTTTTTTCCCTCCCCCCCAGCCGTTTTGGAAGCTTTCCCCCCCACCCCAGCCGTTTTGGGAGGTAAAGGCTTTCCCCCCTCCCCAGTACTGTTTTAGGATGTGAGGCCAAAAGGGGATGTGTGTACGCACATGTAGGGGTCGTGTGCGCATGCTGGGGGTTGTGCGCATGTGCAGAGGGGTGGGGGCATGCGGGGGGGCATTGCATTATGGGTGTGGGCACATGCATGTGCACGATAGCATGCGCATGCATACTTTGGCACCCGAAGGAAAAAAGGTTAGCCATCACTGCCCTAGCTCTTTCTAGTTTATCCTCTTCTTTGTTCAATAGCTTGCCCTTAGAGTCTTCTAATATATGAATTGTCCCCTTTTCATTTTCCTTTTTCATTTCATTTTCCTTTTTTAATTTATAGGCAGGCTAGCCACCTGCCTGACTTGTTGGCATTCTCAAAATAATATTGTTTCGTTCTTTTTATTTTTTGCACTAGCTCCTCTTGGTCAATGATGTTCAGTTTGTGTCTCCACATCAGCCAACTTTCTTTAGTGTTTCATCTTCTGGGTTTTCTTGGAGTTTTCTTTCCACTTCTCCTAAGTGGTTTAAATAGTCTTCTAGGGTCTTTCTTTTTTCCTTACTTTTTTATGCACTGTATGATATCACAACCCTTCTTAAGTAGGCCTTCATTGCATCCCATACTATTGCACGAGGTGTTCCTTGATTTTCATTTTCCTTGAAAAAGGACTTTACTTCTTCTTTAAGTTTTTTTAGACATTCTTTATCACTCAATAGTTTGGCATTAAACCTCCATCTCTGTTGTTTCTTTCTCTTTACACTCTTCCACCTTATTTCTAAGGGGTTATGATCTGTTCAGGTGTTTGGGTTGATTTCTGCCATTCCTATTTCTAATCCAAGCTTCCTGCTGACCCATGCCATGTCTATTCTGGACCATGACTTTTGTGGGTTTGAATAAAATGTATATAGTCTGTCGTTTGGGTGTAGAGTTTGCCATTTATCAATTAAATTCAGTTCATCCGCTAAATTAAAGAAAGCTCTCGGTAAATTTGCCCTTTTATTTTTCTTAGTTTTATTGCTTTTATAATCTTTATCCAAGTCTACAATACCATTAAAATCTCCTATTATACAAATTTCATTATATTCCATTTTTCCTAATTGCTTGTGAAGTTTCTTAAAATATTCTCCCTGTTTTTTATTTGGTACATATATACCTACTAACAGTATTTTGGAGTTCCCTCTCCTAATCTCAATCATAAGAGTTCTTCCCTTTGTATCATTAAACTTTAGCTCTGCTTCAATTCCTTTCTTTACGTAGATTACCACCCCCTCTTCTTTTTTTCTGCTAGTGAAGTGAATGTTTTACCATATTTTTTGTATTCTAAACATTTACCCTCTTCCTTTTTTATGTGCACCTCCTGTAGACAGATTATATCTACGTTTTGTTTAACTAATTTTGTTAGTGTTAGTTTCCTCTTTTTATAATTGTTTAGTCCATTGACATTTACTGATATTAATTTCAAATAGTTCATTCCTGTTTTCGTTATCTGGTTTTTAGTTTTTGTATGTTCGTACAGCTCTTACTGGTCTTGCTTTTTTCCCTGTGGCTTCTTCTTCTATCTTCTTCTCCTCCGCGATCCCTTCCTTAGTATTTTGGTGATGTGAGGTTTCCTCTTCTACTGCTATTGTCTCTATTTCCTCTTTGCTACTCTGTTCTTCCTCCGCGCCTCTCAACTGATCGAGGAAGTCTTGTGCTGTATTCAAACTATCTATTTTTATTTTCCTCCCTTGCTAAGTGATTAACATCCCTTCTGGCAGGAGCCACCTAAATAATATATTTCTTTTATTTAGCTGTACAGCTAAGAATCTATAATCCTGAAACTTTCAACTCAGCCTTTGCAGTCACTGAGCAAATGAATTTGATGAATTCTCCTGGTTACCAAAGTCACACACAATTAAAATACAATTGCTTTTATTTATGTTTTATAGATTTCAAAACTATATTTCTATTTACTATTTTATTTTATTTTATGTTGCTTCCCCCCCCCCCAGTTGCATCTTTTTGGGGGTAGAACAATGAGATACACAACCAATAAATCAATAAAGCCATGAGGTAGAAATTAGATAGTTTCAACCTCAATAACATATCTCTGATACTTGACAGACTATGCTTCAGAGTCCACCACACATTTTCCATTTGCAACTATTCATACAAAGGATCCCTTTCTTTGAAGTCCTTGGTGCTCATTGAGATTGGTTGTTTTCTTGCAGATATTTTGTCACTCAGCTAGGTAATGTCCTCAGCGCTAGAAGGGAGAAAGGATTTGGTCTTTGTTTATATAGAATTGATGGGAACATTGTTTGTTTTCAAACAAACAAGAGTTGATATCTCTGACAATGAAAGCTACTGTACATAGACAGCAAACCCCACTCCTTCTAGCATTTAAGCTGCTACCTAGCTGGGTAACAAAACATCTGCAAGCAAACAATGAAGCTCAAAGAGCACTAAGGACTTCACAGTTTACCTCTGGGCTATATGTATGTTCCAAGGGTGGGTTCTACTTACCTTTACTACTGGTTTGCAACGGGATTGCGCATGCGCCTTGCTTCTGCGCATGCGCAGATCGCTGATGACAACATCCAGGCAGTGGGCAGAGCCTCCTGCCGATTTTACTACCAGTTCTTGTGAACCGGTCCGAAACAGGGGCAACCCACCACTGGTATATTCTATTATTATTATTATTATTATTATTATTATTATTATTATTATTATTATTATTATTAATTGAATTTGTATACCGCCCTACACCCGAAGGACTCATTTGTACAAATGTTAAAAAACCATTAAAATATTGTGTTTTATGCTGAAAGCACAGATGCCATCAAGAATCATTATATCATTATAACTTTTATATAAAAGTTCATCAACAAAAGAAGGAGAGCCACATGTCCAGGCTATCAGTTTCAAGATAACCTCATTTTGAGCAATTTGCTTTAAAAGAATTACTTCAAATTGTTTTCGTCTATTAAGATTTTAAGCATTTTCATTATAATTAGGAATCCCAAAGGCTGGAAGGAGGCTGGGCCATTCTCAATATGTGAGGCAGTATGTTACTTAACTACAAATTTAATATTTGAATGGGGTTACAAACAGGAACAAGTAAATACAAACTGATAGGTGTTCCCTTGTACCTTAAGAATGTTTAGCTTAATGCCTTATTGTGCCCCACTTTATTCCATATCCCCCCCCCAACAAAAATATACTTTGAAAAAGCAAACTAGCACTTACACAAAATCTATAAGAGTTTCAAATGTTTACTTTCACAAATCTGTTGTACAGGTATCCCATGGAACCAATATTAGCTTCCATGTTCTTCCTCTTTGCCTTCCATTTTTCATAAAAGTTATCAGTAAATGAATGTATTTTAAAATATCAACACGTTATTAAATGCTTCACTGATAAACCACAGGACACAAATATTTTCATAAGATCACTGTGCTGATCCAATTCAAGTGGAAACATTGGAAATACGAATGGCCAGGGAGCAAAAGGAAGAATGTGGTTTTGTAAAAATGTTATTTTAAAGGCTGGGGCTATTTAAACAGACGCCCAATTGTAAAATCAGTTCCACTATAGTAATCCATACAACACAAAATGTTGCTTGCAGGAACATTTGCTAAGACCAGTCTGACCATCTGCTTCTGTTTGCTCAGGTGGTTTTGCTTCCCTGGAACTTCAGCAAATGGTACCAGATGCCTCCTGGTTTTCCTAGTCTCTCTCCTTTCAGCTTATTTTGGGCATATACTGTACTATAGTCCTCTAGAACATTGGTCCACATGCAGATGCTATTGGAAGTGACACAATTTTCAGTCATTTTAATTAGTCTAGCCTAGGATAGCCTTCAGATGGCTTATAGCTACTGCGTTTTACCTTTAGTCAGTCTTCCAACTCAAAAATACACAAACCTAGAACATTTTCCTGATCGTCCCAAAAATGCTTTTTTCAGGAGGCAACTGGACTTTCTTGTTTTTCTTTAAATATGTTTTGCTTCTCATCCAAGAAGCTTCTTCTGCTCTGATTGGATGGTGGGGAATGGAAGGATTTATATTCCTTGCAGACAGCTGGTCATTTACTTTTAAAGAGACATTGAGGTCATTTGGATATTATCTGTGTCCTCAGACTCACCTGAGTGGTGCAAATGTGTGTGAAGCCTTCTTGGCTGAAGGAGATTTCCTGTGTCCCTTCACTGTTGATGACAGGCACAGGCTGTTGGGGATAAGTCTGTGTATCTGAAACTGAAGTGCAAATGGTTCCTGTAGTCTGCAGTCAGGACACAGATAAGCTTCCAAATGGCCTTTAAAAGAAGGCAAATGACCAGCTGTCTGCAATGAATATAAATCCTTCCATTTCACACAATCCAGTCAGAGCTGAAGAAGCCTCTTGGTTGAGAAGCAAAATGTCTTCAAAGAAAAACAAGAAAGTCCAGTTGCCTCCTGAAAAAGCACCTTTGGAACAACCACTACCTGGATGACTGAGAATCTCTATAGACATTTTCCTGATCAGATTCTCATTTCCCCATCATATTAAAAAGTATTACTACTGTTTCAAAAGGACTGAATACATCTACTCGTCTTCTGAACTATAGAGGAAGCAGCAGAATTGTGTCTATAGAGCAAGTAGAGGTAGGCAGATTGGTCTGTTTCTCTTCCATTTGACTTGCACATGTTTTCCTACATTAATTTAAAAGGGGTCACAACGTGCATTAAATCATTGGATCCTTTCTGAAAAGATTATTGAATAAATTCCTCAAACACCTCATGCAAAAACCCAAACCCATATTCAATTTACTCTTTCAAACATGTATACAAAACTCCACTTGAAAAGATTTTTAAATTCTGGATAATGCCATTACACTTGGGAGCACCCATCTCTTAACTATCCTATTCCGCCACACTTCTCTTGCCTCTCCTGAAATCAGTTCTTTGGGCACAGAGCCAATTTTCCCCATACGAAACTTTGCAGTTTTCTCTTTGTGTTGACAGTTTCACATAAAAGTTAGTAATGTATATAGATTCCACAGCACACAAAAAGGGAATCTATCAAAGTTCTTGCTGATCCACAGGATAGCAACTAGCTGTAATATCTGCACTTTTGCTTTCTTCTGTCAACTATCCCCTGGTATTCTACCTTTCCCTCTTTCTCAAGCAAAACAAAGTTCTAGAAAATAATGCCACACATCTTCAGTTCCTTTATGGAAGATATTTGAGCTGTTTCTATATTTTCCTTACAAACACGAAGAGAGCTAATTGTCTCAAAAAGCATTGTAGGAACTTCCTAAGGATATACTCCAGTTTAACTGAGTGCTGTTAAAGTAACCCAGCTTCTTTCCCAGTTACATTTTTCTTTCATAAAGACGCACAGCAGCAGGCTTCAACCTCATCTCCTGCAGATAGATTGCCTATTGATGAGATCACCCATGACCATCTAAGAACCACTAAAGCTACTTTGTTAAATCTGGACTACCCAGAGAGGATACATCAGCCAATCATCCCTGACCATTAGCAAGCAATCAGCTTAGCAAAAGGTGTTCAATGGGCAGCAACCATCCTGAGTAAAACTTTCTATGGCCTCAGCCATAGAAGATTTATTTGAAGTTTTCTGCCAAAGTCTAGGGTTGAGGTTCATACGTATATTTTTACAGACTAATTGATGCAATGAGGAGTTAGTTTTCTTCCCTTCTTAAAACTTATTTCTCTTCCTTCCTTTCCTCTCTCCCACTCCCTGTTTTATCTGTGTTGATATAGTCAATGGACCTTGTAGGAAAAAGGCAAAAATTCTTTCTCATGAACTCATTTCCTGTGTAAATGTATGTTATAGCTGTTTGTGGTACCCAGAAAAAAAGGTAAGCAAAATATGAAATGTCCAATAAAAATACCAAAAAAACATCTTGAGATTGATAAACTTCTGGACCATCTATTTACAGAAGCTCCAAGCATGACAATTTGTAAAGCTTTACCTTATGAGTAGGCTGAATGATAACTATACTTAAAATGTTTTTTTTAAAAGTTTGAACCTATTATAAAACAAGCCACCTTTTCATTTTTTTCTTTTCCGTTATTGTATTCCTTGTTCATCATCTCAGTAAAACATACTTTCATCCAAAGCCACTGTTATCCTTAAAAGTCTGTGGTTTTATTTCCATACATGTTAAGTTTATTGTCACAAGAGTCCCCTTGATAAATCTGTTATTGCTTAAATATTTATATTATTCATAGTTGAGCAATACCTTTATTTGAACCATTCAGAATGATAAAAAAGGGATGCATATGCTTTCAAGTTCTTCAGAACTCTTCATCAGACATTACAAAAATCAGAGACTCGAGAGGAAGCTGGAAAATTGAAACATTAAATGTTTTACCCATGGGAGTTGTAGTTCAAAGTCAATCTTAAAGGGAGGCATGCAAAGATAGAAGGCCTCTTGAGTTAACCATACCATGCATCAATGGGGCACTTTATGGCACAAAGGAAACACAGTTTTCTTTACAAGACACTTTGCATTATTCTGATCTTCTAATCCAGAGACTGTGGCAGACACTATTAGAACTGCCAGGTGAACCCATCTTTGGAATGAAACACTTAATAGATCACATTAGGTTAATTAAAGGCCATTAATCCCCAATCTCTTTCTGTGACAAAAGCTTGTAGGCTGCTACCCTGGCTGAGGACCAAAATAAAGAAGTATTGCAGTCATTATCAGCAAAGGGAAAAAAAGTAACCCGTGGAGGTTTCTCCGTTATTGCTACAGTGGCTCAAGAAATTAAAGTTACATCTTCCAGTGTGTGCATAATAACTTTTATTGCTCACTGAATACACCTAGTCAACACACACAAACTGGAATTAGAGGGAAAGTTTTATAATACACCTTGGACCAGGCAGCTGACTATTGTAAGATACTTATATGTGCCACCACATTTTTAACTTTATTACATTTTACTGTAAATAAACAAGAAGATGAAGATACTTCTGGTATAATCTTCAGAAAGGTTGCATCACTCCAAACTATGAAAAATATTGACTGCTGACACAACATTGTAAAACAACATGATATCGTGTTCCATAGTTCTATTATTATGATCCTAAACAGATGGAGACTACAAACCATTTGGAAAATAATTACAGCATTACTGTAACAATAAAAAGTCATGACATCTATTTGGCATAATGTAGTTTAGCACTAGAAAAGAAAGTTAGGGATTGTGTTCAATGAACTGAAAGTGCAAAACACCTAATGAAGAGATTGTCCAGTAGCAGCATTCTGTTTTAATTTAGATTCCCAAGTAGGTAATGCAATGGAAATTAACAACTCTTAAATGTGTTAAACAATCTTCTGGTTTTTGCAATAAATGAGCGGGCTAGAAGTCATGCAGTTTGTACTTTCATTGCAAGACACCAGCTGGCTATTTTCCTTGGGATATTGATTTGATAAATAAACAAATTGGCGGAGATTCTCAAAGTTAGAGGAATATTAGCACCGGTGAACTGAATAATAAAAACATTAAATGGCAGCCAAATGAATAATTTCATCATAACAGCTTTTAGATTTCCTTTTTCTTTTTCAAAAGAAATTGGTAAGAGTGCTTCTAAAAGTGTTTATGCATTCATAGTAATGTTACACTTTTTTTAAAAAAAAAAATACCTTTACTCCATTTTTAAAAATCTTTCCTTTGAGAGAAATATATAGAGCCATGCATTCCTTTTGGTATTCTGCTGGCTTTAACCACCATCACATACAACATAATTATTATTTCTTTTAGAAAATTAAGATACTTACTATTTCAAATAATTGTCAGTGATTGTAATGCTTTTAAGACTTTTCAGATCATTTTATGATTCTTTGCTATTATTATTAAGTGTGGGTAATCTACTGTTAAATCATAGTCTAAGACTGGTAGAAACATAATAATTCGAGTCCTAACCAAGGACTTTACAATTATTAAAGTAACATCAAAGAATATAGGCAGTTCCAAGCAGGCTGGAAAGTTTTTTTAAAAAATAAAAGTACATTTTTACAGCTCAGTTATCACTTTTGTTATGGTTTGTTACAGACAGTTAGATATTTAGATCGTATTTGGCATTTTTATGCAACTATCAAGTTCTTCCAAAGAACCTGAGATAGGCAGATGTTATTGTTTGATGGTATTAAATGTATCATTGCAAGATGCAAACTATTCCAATTAAAACTAGCTTTGACAACCGATTGCAAGACAAATGTGCCCATGTGCTACTTCAGCCCCTGCAAGCCACTCCACTTGCAGGTCCAAACTTCTCTTGACCTGTCAGTGAACCCAGGAACAAATAAAACAATAGACTACTTTAACTTTCTTGCCTACATAGACATGTGGGCTGAAACAATGTGCATCTTCTATTAGGAAATTATCAAATACCAGCAACTTAATCATAGCTAAAGACACTTCTCTCAAGATATGGAAATTTACATACAAATGCAAATTCCCAAACACCTAACACATCATGCAACAATTCAACACCTAGACACACAAAAAGGACAAAGGTTATCATGCCTTACAGGGTGAGAAACTGCATTGCCTTCCTACTGAAGCCCACACATTTCCTGGGTTGACACACCAGCAGGCATGAATTCTTCTATAAATATCCCCCTTCGTCTTTTAATCTATAGCCACCTTCAATTGCTATACTGTTTGTACTTTTGAAAAAAAACATTCTCTGTTTCAGGCAATTTGTCCTGTGTGCTCATTGGAACCTGGCTCAGAGCTTAAGCTTGTTTGGCGGTTCTAGCAGGGGAGCGCAGCTATCATATACCCTTGACCGAAGATCGGTACACTCCTTCTATCTGGGATGGTCGTCCTTTTCCACCGAGCACGCAGCTTCTGGAAGGATGCACATGGAGCGGTGAGGGAAGAAGGGGACACCTGCCTAGCTAGCCAGATCAGCCGAATCAACCCTGGCGATCAATGGGGTGACAGATGTCGCAGCCAGATCACCCTCACATCCGAACCTGGCTCAGAACAAATCAAAGGATTTTCCTCTAACAGACTAATGGGGATTTTGTCAATACCAATGGTATTCAAGTGGGGCTGTGGATATTTTGGGATTGAACCCAAGATGCCCATCACTATTGACTATCTTTGCTTTCCATTTTGTCACAATTGTTATACATTTATTTTCAGGTCTTTGAATTTGGTGATTTTCTCCGGTTCTTTTTCTTCTATTCTGCTATATCCAGGTACTGCAACATCCACTCTTCAGACTGTCTTGTCTTTCTAATTCACAGTTGTTAAGTCTGGGGTGTTATGTGGCAGGTCCTTGTCTCTTTGAATTCTAAAGTCCCAGAGTTTTTCTTCTAAGCCAACTTGATCTCTCCAGTACTCAGTAAGCCTTCATATTATACTAGCTTCAGTGCTTCTTCTTCACTGTCCTTCAGATTGTTCTGTCCCCGTCTCACACACGCACCCCCACAGACAGTCAATAGTGAAATAAACCAGCTGACAAAGATTTCTCTAAGAGCAGAATTGGCAGCAACCCAGTGGCTGGCTGCCAAGAGTCTTTTACTTACGAAGGGAGTGTTTTTCAAAGCCAATACACAACAGATAAGAGAATATTCAAAAAGTCCAGCAATGCAGAGAGGTTTGTTCAATATCAGTTTTTGCTCGTCACAGAGCTTGAACGGCCACCACACCCCCTTTTATACCCTGTGGGGTGTGGTCCAGTGACTCAGCCTAATCCCTGGCACGCCTCTTCCTCTGCTGCACGCGCTTATCTCTGCAACGCTGTCGAGGGTCCAGCCAAGACTCATCATCATCATCATCATTACTGTCCACCTGCAGCTGTGTGGAAGTGCTTGGCCCCGGGCCTATCTCTTGGCCTTCTGGAGGACACTGGAGGCATTGCCAGAGAGGAGGTCCTGGAGAGGGAGGCCTTGCCAACTCCTCTCCTTCACTCTCGGAGTCCTCTCCTGCTGATAACACAGGCTCGGTGATCGGAGCCACAACACAGATAATCTTCCAGTGAAGTTTTTTTTTCTTCATTGTTATTGTTTTGCTTGCATGTTCTGTACTAAGGGACCTGGAGGATGAATGACTGGGAACCATAGCTCTTCTTTCAGCTGCAGAGGAAAAAAAATGTTTTCAGAATCTTGTCCCTGCTATCAGATTTCCAAGATAGGGAGTGAAAAAGGTGGGATTTAGAAGACGGAGCCCATTTTATCCACAAAAATGTTGGATAATGTTGGACAGATTTCCCCTCCCCGCAAGAATTACTGATAAACAGGTGACAGCCCCTGAATTTTTCTGATCTTGATAAATATTAAGTCAGTTTGATATGGTATTACTTGGGTTGAAAAGCACCAGGGAATCCTAGATTTGATGTCTATGGAGATTCTCAGTCTTCCAGGTCATGGTTGTGCCAAAGGTGCTTTTTCAAGAGACAACTGGACTTTCTGGTTTTTCTTTGAAGATATTTTGCTTCTTATCCAGCTCAGAGCTGAAGAAGCTTCTTGTATGAGAAGTGAAACACCTTCAAAGAAAAACCAGAAAGTCCAGTTGCCTCTTGAAAAAGCACCTTTGGCCCAGATCTGATGGCTAAACTAGGAGAAAGCATTTATGAAAGAAGCAATGGTAGACATTATTATTATTATGGCAGGACATGACTATGCAGACATGACTACTTAGGCATCAAGGTTGAAACTCAGATGGATTCTTTAATTTTATATGGGGCCCAATCAATGCATAGTTAGAATCTTTGTAGTTTTCTTACTGTGAGTCACTGTTTTCTTTAATGAAGTGATTTATGTTGCTCAAATGTTTTCAATCCTGTATCTATTGCCATATAGTCTAACACATAATATTAGTAACAAGTAAAACTCATTATATAGCTACATTTTAAAAAAAAATCAGTATGGCTAAGTGGTTAAAATATTACAATTGATCTCTTTAGTCCATATGCTGTTCTTTTTTGCTATTGGAATTACTTTTCTAATCATACTAGGGGTAAAATATCAATCCCAATTATTCTAATGGGGAAAAATATGCCTTGATATGTCCATAAAAAATGAACTTTTATATGTTCTGTCAGGTAACAGCAGGGGTCAGTTTAATCATGCTAATAGATGGACATATTGAAAACCCTTACAAAAATCTGGAAAGTTTACCATTAAGATCAATAATATCAGAATAATGTCCTCGGGACCTGTCAAGAGTAGTGAGACAGAGATCTGGGGGTAAAAGATAAATACAGTACTTATGCTACTGCTGATTATATGCAGCAATGACAGTTTCCCAATTTATGTGTCAATAAAAATATAACTATTTTATCCTAATTGCTTTTAAGGAAATGGCTGCTATTAGCTATGCGGTATCTACTTTTAAACCTTTTTTTTTCCACACTCAGAAAAATTCTTGCTATTAATTCAATAAATTCAGACATAGATTATATAAAAATCCAACATTTAGGAATTTGGAAACATGGGGTTTCTTGAGATTTGTGTTTCTCTGTGTGTGGTACTTGTTCATCAAAACCAAGCTGGCTACAGCTTACCTCCAAGATGGATATAGCTTGCAAATGTAACATTTTGAAGATCTTGTTTGAAATCTTCTTAAAAAATAAAACAGGGTTGCTATCTGAAAAGAGTTCCATTTATGTTTCACATCCCTTATGTTATTCAAATCAAGATCGTTTGCACATTTACATCACTTTTAATTACAGCACTTTAAGAACATTTACTAATTAAGCTTCAAAAGACCCCTAAGCCTCACAAATGAGGAATATATAGTCATCATGTCACTCACCATTGAAATGAAAGCCTCTCTGGAGTAGAGTGGAGTACAACAGCTGTTTTGAAATGTACACCAACGCTGCACAACTGTTAGATGAATTCCATTTCCAGCAGAAACTGTTGGGGAACACTGGGTAAATAGAATGTAATTACTTGATTTGGAATGTATCCAGGAGACCCAGATTAACATCCTGAGTCTCACAACTGTTTCTGGAAGTTGGCTTTTATGCTGAATGGATTTTGCATTTCTCTTAGAAAACAGCATGCCTATTCTAAACTATGCCATGCGGATATGAATCAGGATAGCTTTTTCCTGAAATGGGATTCGGGTTAATTACATCTAAAGTCATCTTAAAACATTACACTTGAATTCTGTATAAAATACTTTCATACAAAAAAGAAAGGGGCATAAAGAATGGCCCTGTCATTAATGTTCTTGGTCTCCAACTTTCTGGTGTTGTCTATAGTTTTTCTCTAGTTCTTCTCCCATTTGTGTCCTCCTCTGCTATCTCATTGTAGCAGGAGGCAGGGGAGTTGTTAGAAGGGAATTGTTACTGGGATACATGAGCAAGAAATGCCAGGAATATACACCAAAAATATATACCCAGCAGAGTCACCTGCAATACATTTTGCGCCCAAAGTAAGCAGGCAACAGCAGTTTTATTGTGGAACAAATCACAAACTGTTCATATATAAATTCCAAGTCAAGCTAAATTGGAAGCACACAACCAGTCAAATTACCACCATATGATCTTGAGCGCACACATACCATTTTCAATAATAAGTTTAAGAATTGAAGTCCTTATTGATAGAAGAGCAGAGGAACTGTGGAATGAAATCAAACAAGTTGTTGAAACTGAATGTAAAAAGAGACTGTCAAAGACCAAGATATACAATAAAGAAAATTGGATGTCAGAACAAATGGCAGCAACTACTGAGCAGAGAAGCCAACGGGGAGCCAAAGACAGATTTCATGAAGAAATTTAATTAAAACTTTTAGTGAATGATTAGAAAACACATGTAGTAGTATTACAACAACATTTGAAAAGTCACTGAAGATGAAAAGAGAAAAACAAGCAAAGTCTTCCAAAAGATCTCAAACCTCAGAAAGAGCTTTTAAACTTGAATGAGTATGCCAAAGGATGATAATGGACAAATGGTTAAATTGTTATGGTCAAAGAAAGATAAAATGAGAAACAAAACTGGGTACAGTAGAGATGTCAATATCCAAAATATTTTAGAAAATATTCCCTACTTAGAAGAAACTCAAATATTAGAAAATGAAGATTCATCCACAATTAGCACTCCATAGTTACAAGTGCTATGGAAAGAACTGTACAGTCAGATTTATGAGAAATTCTACTGGAGAAATTCTACTAATATAATCCCTAAGAGTTTACATTGACTTGATGGCAGGTAATCAAACATGCTTCTGCTTATGGTTACCTGGATAAAAATGTAACTGCAAGATTGGTATAAAGTAGGGTCTTCTAAAGTAGGAAGCTTCTACTTTCATTAGCAAATATGAATATTCCTTTTGCAGGAAATTTTCTGCAAAAGTTTCTAGGAAAGCCTATGTTTTCTTTTCTTTTCATAGGCCTTTATGTGTATTTCTCTTATAAGCCCTCATCAAAAATCTTGGTTTACATAGAAAGAACCTGGCTAAAGAGAAATGCACATAAAGACCTACGAAAAGAAAAGAAAACAAATACTGTACCTTTACAGGGAGGATACATGGGATGAAGGTGTGGCTAACTGATGAGGGCTTATAAATCCAAAATAGATCTATCTTAGCCTCCTTAGTCTCCCAATGGGCAGCAGGGAGCTTGCTGGCTGCTGGAAAAAAAAGCCTAGAAACTAGTGGATTAGGATTTCACTGAACTACGGCTGCCTAAAAATCTTGGTTTACGTAGGAAGAACCTGGCTAAAGAGAAATACACACACACACACACACACACACACACACACACACACACACACACACACATAATTGTATATTGTATATACGTAGTATCTTATGCCTGTTCAGATAATCATTTACATATAAACTTCTTCTATATGCATTAGATGGGCACAATATCAAACAATATGTATGCAAGGTATAATGTATAAAGGGATGCTCAACAAACCAAATCAATTAATCATATTTTTAGATTTATATCTACTTACACCACAATATTATTAATCATTAGCTTTATACTTCCCAGATATTCTGTTGCAGTCTTTGACACTGTCAGATGTAAATGCCTTATTCTATAATGTGTAAATAGTATATGAATGGGATATCAGGGGTTAACTTATCCTTCTATTCTTAATGTATTCATATTTCACCACTCCCTCATATAGCTCCACCCACTGTATATATAAGGAGCCACCTTCACCCTTTTCCTTGCTTCTATCTGTGAATATTCAGTGAATATAGAATGCCTATTGTAAATAAAAGGAAGTATATTTAAACCTTTAACTCTTACTATTATTATTGAGTCTGATCCTAAAAATATTGCAACAAGTTGGTAGCAGAGGATGGTTAATTGACTCAATAAAAACTTAAAAATGTCTAAGAAAGATAGGCCCAACACCAGGGCCTACAGCAAAGAAATAGAAACAGAAAAAGAAATAATCAACGAATCCACAAACGCAATTTCGAGAGAATCCGAAGAATACATCACTGAAGACGAAGAAATAAGAGATGAAAATGATGACCAGGAAGAAATCGAAATAGAGAATAACGAACTCAGGTCAGAGATATTAAAACTATTAAAAAGCCAGAAGAATGATGAAAGCCTCATCGCGAACCTCCAAGAAATGCTAAAGAACAGCGGAGCAGCGAGAGAGAAAAACATCACTAATGAGAAATCTAAAGACACAAAAATAGTGAGTAATACGACTGCAGAGAAAGTCATTACGAAGAAGAAAAAATGTGCTCTGGCGCGAAATTTTGAATGGCAGCCATCTTGGTTTCAACAGACCTCCGAGATGAGCGAAGCAGAGCCAATCAAAATGCTCAGTTCAAAATTTCTGGCGCGAAAAACGTTATCAGACAACGAAAATGAAAAAGAGGATTCAAACTCATCGGAAGAGTCAGAAACAGAAAGTGAAGATGACCCAACAAGATCCCAAGTAAAGTCAGCAATGAAGACGCTTTTTGCTGCATTTGGGCCAAAACTAAAAATTACCAAAGAGCCACCGAAGAAGCGAGCGAGCAAGCCGACACCTCAAGACCTGCCCGCTCCCATCCTGACTTCGAGAGCGACGACGCCCGAACCCAGAGAGCCTTGTCGATTCCGTCCTACACCACAGACCGAAGCAAGTGCCAATGCCCCCAAAAGAAAAAGAAGAGCAGCCGAACTCCCAAGGCCGAACCAGAGACCGACTCGTCTGAAGAGGAGCGGAGCGAACGAGCCGCAATGGAGAGAACCTTCCACGACGACGCCGAAGAAGAAATGAACAACGCGCATGCGCGAAACTATGCAGACGGTCCGGGAAGACATGAACTGGCGAGAGAACCGCGCAGACTCGTTGCGAGCATCCCCATGCCGTTTTGCAATTTTCTACACTTGCGAGACCACGGACTACCTCAGGTTGTAAGTAATGGACAAAATAATGTGGGAAACTTACCCAGCGACTTCCCAAAACTAAGGGTTGATGGCATTAATTTGCAAGAATGGTATCAACAGCTCCAGGTTATATTTATGAAAGAAAATTTACTATTTTTTATCACTAGTCCCCCAAAAAGACCTTGGACTTTAAAAATAGATTGTTTACACCATAGGGCATTTTTCTTAATAATATCTAGTGTGTCTCCTGCAATGTATCATAGCATCAAACCAAACCTAACTGTTTCAGAAATTATTCAATGCATGTTTAATTTGTTTCACAGCGACAGTGTAGCCACCACCACAAGAATGTCTAAGGATTTTTTTTCATCTAGGGTGAAACCAGGGGTTTCTATAAGTGAGCATTTGATATCTTTAAACAAAATAAGAGCTGAACTGCATTTGAGGGGGGAGGTGATTTCAGACCAAACAATGAAAAGTGTTATTATCAATTCACTTGATTCATCATGGGATAGTTTTATGTCACATTTAGACACTATCAATCTAGGATATTTATCCATAGAAAGTCTATCCAACAAATTGATAGCAGAAGACAATTCAAGAAAAAATCGTACTAGCAATCACACAGAGCACAAACCTTTTAGGAAAGTAGCTTTCCAAGACAAATATAATGAAACACTTAAATGTCACAATTGTGGATCCAGGGAACACAATAGAAGAGATTGTCCCAAAATTTCAAAGGAAAGACATAGGTCAGAATATAGGAACAAATACAATTATAGACAGTCTTCCATAGATAGACATAGATATAGAAGCCCACCAAATTACAGAGAAAATAGAGGGGGCAGAGAAAATTCAAAGGATAGAAAATCTGGTTCACTGAATGGACTAAATAAACAAGACAACGCTAAAATACAACAAAATGAGAACAACAATTGGCTTATTGATTCTGGAGCAACTAATCACACCACTAATAACAAAAATATATTGTCTTCATTTACAGAAGATAAATTTGTAATAAAGGTAGCTAACCAAGAAAAGGTTCAAGTATTAGGCAGAGGGAACGTAACCTTGCCTGGTCTAGGAAAAATAGAGGGGGTATTATTAATACCTGAAATACCTCATAACATACTAAGTGCCATAAAACTAAGTAGAGACTCTGACATTAATATAGTTTTCTCAAAGGGAAAAGCGACTTTGGAGAAGAATAAAATAAATGTAGGCACTGTGATGATTAAAGGAGGCCTACCTTATCTGATAACAAAGGAAGAATGGTTGCATAACATTGATTCAAATATAGAAGATTGTATTGAAGCAGATGATGAAAATATTAGCAACAGTGACAATGATGAATGTAAAATATCTCATGATCATGCAGATGCACACAAAGAAAAAAAACCAAAAATAGGTAAGCCAATTCATGATGAGTGTGCTCACATCTTACATAGGAAGTTAGGACATGCCAGTTTTCCTGTAGTGCAAAAAATGATTGAACACGCAGAAGGTGTCAAAATAAAAAATTGTGAAAACTATTTGGAATGCTCAGTATGTAAATCTACAAAACTAAAAACTAGTCCCAGGCCAAGAAAATCTACTAGAACAACTAACAAAATTTTTGACTTAGTACACATGGACCTAGTTGGCCCATTAACTCCATCAATCACTTATAGAAAACGTTACTTCCTGACAATAGTAGACGATTATAGCCGCTATGGGTTTGTTTACACATTAAAACACAAAGATGAAACCTTTCAAAAATTTAAGGAATTTTACAAACGCATAGAAACACAACACAATATCAGAATAAAACAAATTATGACAGATAGGGGATGTGAATTCATGTCCAAAGAATTCTCCCAATGGTTAAAAGATAGAGGAATGCTACATTACACGTCCAGTCCATTTTCTGCGTTCCAGAACGGGATTGCAGAGAGGAAAAATTCCACTTTACAAACCATGATTAGGTGCACATTGGAGGATGCTGGCTTAAGCAAACAATTTTGGTCAGAAGCCTTACATTATTCAAATTACACACAAAATAGAACCTGGTCCAGTATTGTAAATAAGACACCATATGAAGTAATGTATAATAGGAAACCAAAATTAGCACACATGCACATATTTGGAGTCACTGCAGACGTACACATACCTAAACAGTTGAGAAGGAAGGGAGAAAACGTATCCAGAAGACTCAGATTTATGGGATATGAAACTGGCACCAAAGGGTACAGATTCATTGATAATAATAACAAATTTATAGTTTCCAGAACAGCTGTGTTCCATGAACAGGCCAACTGGTCTAAATTACATCTTAATGAAATATTTCCAAATAAATGCAAAGATACAAAATCTCATGAGGAAGGGACCATAGAAAAACAAAATATCAACAAATATAAAAGCAAAACCAAAACTTGGACAAATAGCCAACACAAAATAAAGACAGACACACTAACAAAAAAGGAAGCAAGATATTTGCATGATAACAATAGCAAACCTGAAAGAGCCATTAGGAACAACAGAAATCAAACACCAAATAAATACAGAGATTACATAATGCATATGGATGGTGAACCGATAACACCTAATACATATGAGGAAGTGTTAAAACTTCCTCATGAAGAAAAAGAAAAATGGGAACTTGCTATGAAGAAAGAGATGGAAAGTTTACAAGGATTAAATGTATTTACACCTGCAATTGCACCTAAAGATAAAACAATTATTGGTACCAGGTGGATATATAAAATTAAGAACTTAGAAGGAGGCAATACTCTATACAAAGCTAGATTAGTTGCACAAGGTTATGCACAGAAATATCCGGAGGACTATACTGAAACGTATTCCCCCACAGTAAGAACTGAGAGTGTCAAAACAGCTCTAGTGGTAGCATCAGCACTCAACCTTGATGTATTTCAATATGACATACAGACTGCGTATCTACACGCGAAACTAGATAAGGAAATATATGTAAGAGCACCTCACAGTCAGTACACCAACAAAAATGAAATTTGGCTGTTAAACAAAAGTTTATACGGATTAAAACAATCAGGTAAAAGATGGTATGATTGTTTAGTAAAAGTACTTAAGACCATGGATTTCAATGCTACCACTGCTGATAACTGTTTCTTTGTCAAAAAGGGTGATGATTACACTGAATTTGTGTTGATTTATGTAGATGACATTTTGTATATAGGAAAACACAAAGAGAGAAGAGAAACTTTTGTAAATAAGTTAAATGAACATTTCTCGTTGAAATCTCTAGGTAAAGTGAACAAATATCTTGGTGTCCAAATTAATAAGACTAGAAAGGGATTCAAACTTACTCAGAGAGATAAGATTATAGAACTTTTAAATAAATGCAATTTAAACAATGCCAAACCTTGTGATACTCCTATGCAAACTGATTTTCTTAGAAATACTGATGAATCTTCTCCTGAATTCAAAGATAACACATTTTATAGATCAATCATAGGTTCACTTCTTTATATATCTAATTGGACTAGACCAGATATCGCCTTACCACTCAATTTATTATCCAGACACGTCAGCAAACCAACAATGTATCACTGGGAAGCTGTTAAAAGGATTTTAAGATATCTGAAATGTACACTAGATTTTTGCTTAGTATTAGAACCTAGTGATAATAAAGAACCAAAGCTTGCATGTTACGCAGATGCGGACTGGGCTGGTGACACATCATGCAGAAAAAGTACATCTGGTTATATTTTTCTCTTAAATGACTGTCCAGTTTACTGGTACACTGGTAAACAAGAACTATAGCCACTTCAACGACAGAAGCGGAATATGTTTGTTTATCCAAAGCTGCAAATAACCTTGTATGGTTTAATGATTTAATTTCAGATGTTTGGAAAAAACCTGCTTTGCCTTTTGTTATGCATGAAGACAATAAAGCAGCCATTGAAATATCTAGATCCGATGCCATTGGACAAAGGTCCAGGCATATAGATATAAAATTTAAACATGTGAGACAATTATCTCAGGATGGATTTATTAAAGCAGTGCATTGTGATACTTCAGAACAATTAGCTGACATATTGACAAAGCCTTTACCTTCTAAACAGCACAAATATTTAACTTCTAAATTGTATGTCTTGTATTGTCCTGAATCTGAATGTAATTGGTGTTGTATAACGAATCGGCATTTAGAGGGGGATTTGTCAGATGTAAATGCCTTATTCTATAATGTGTAAATAGTATATGAATGGGATATCAGGGGTTAACTTATCCTTCTATTCTTAATGTATTCATATTTCACCACTCCCTCATATAGCTCCACCCACTGTATATATAAGGAGCCACCTTCACCCTTTTCCTTGCTTCTATCTGTGAATATTCAGTGAATATAGAATGCCTATTGTAAATAAAAGGAAGTATATTTAAACCTTTAACTCTTACTATTATTATTGAGTCTGATCCTAAAAATATTGCAACAGACACAATAGAATGTGTCAAAAACACATTTTAAAGGCATTTTTAAAGTTAATTTTACGAGAAAATACACATTTTCAAAGTGCACATTTTGGACAAAACATACATAAAACAAAATCCAATTACAGCATTACTTTCAGAGGGTGATCTCAAAAGGCAAAATGAGTGCAAAGTTTTAGGTTTTCCATATCTTTTGATCTGATGATGTAATAAAAAGAAACAGAAGAAAGGGATGGAGACTCTGATAATATTAAATCATAATAGAGCTAGTTTGGTGGAGGCGGTGAAGGTACTGCCTTGAAACCAGGAGATGGTGAGTTCTAGTCCCCTTTTAGGCATGAAAGCCAGCTGGATGATTTTGGGCCAGTCACTCAGCCCAACTCATCTCTTAGGGTTGTTGTTGTTGTGGCGAAAATAGAAGGAGGAAAGAGTATTAGCTATGTTCGCTGTTTAAGTTACTTATAAAATAAATAAAAAATATTATAAAACAGGGGTGTTAAACTCGCATCATCACAGCATCATCACATTACATATGGCAACCTTTTTCCCTTTGCTAAACTGGGCATGAGCGTGGCCAGTGCATGACGCATCTAGCCCATGGGCCGCGAGCTTGACAGCCCTGTTATAAAAGAATAAAATAAATAAAGGTGGGATAAAAATCTAATAAATAAATAATCTCAACATGCTTAAGGTCAGGAATGAGATGTTGGAAAAGGCCATAAATAAATTAATTAGGCTTTGTCATATTCCCCCCCCCTCCCGGTTGAGAGAGGGCTGTTAAATTTTGACATAGGCCTCTTTAATTCCTCTTTAAATCCTCTTTGTCCAAAATATGGACTTTGTTCTCTTCAAAAGAGTGGCCTGTGTCTGTGTGGTTTGAAAGAGGTGTTAAAGAGGCCATCTATGTCAAAATTGAACAGCCCTCTCTCAACAGAAGGGGAGGGATATGACACCATCTATCTCCAATCTACAACGTAGTCCTTTCAACCCAGCGATGAAATCCACTTACCTTCGCTACCGGTTTGAGAATGGGAGTGGACACATAGTGCGCGTGTGCCTCTTCTGCGCATGCACACAGGGTCAAAAATAGGACGTAATGATGTCCCAGTGGGTGGACGGAGCCTCCCACCACTGGCGCTACTGGTTTGTACGAGCCGGATCGATCCGGCTGGATTTCACTGCTTTTTCAACCGTTCCAAGAAGGCTCCACGCCAGGAGTGGGTTCTACTTACCTTTACTACTGGTTCGCAATGGGGCCGCGTGCATGCTCTTCTCTGCATGTGCAGAAGAGTTTTGGTGAGCGGGGCCTCCCGCCGGTTTTACTACCAGTTCTATAGAACCGGGGGCAACCCACCACTGCTCCACACCAATTTGCATCATTCACGTGACCCTGATGACACAGATAAACCTCCAGGTTTGAACTTAACCTGATCTGCTAAAAGGATGCAAATGACCAGCTGTCTGCAAGGCATATAAATCCTTCCATTCCCCACCATCCAGTCAGAGCTGAAGAATCTTCTTGGATGAGAAGCCAAACGTCTTCAAAGAAAAACCAGATAGTCCAGTGCCTCTTGAAAAAAAAAAAAAAGAACCTTTGGAACAACCATGACCTGGATGACTGAGAATCTCCATAGAGACTGAATTGGTTTGAAATGTAAATATTTGTGTGTGTATAAATGCATGAAACCCTCTTAAAAGTGCAAATGAATGAATAAACAAATGAAATACAGGTAGTCCTCAACTTACAACAGTTTGCTTAGTGACTGTTCAGAGTTATAATGGCACTGGGAAAAGTGATTTATGACCATTTTTCACACTTACTACCATTGGTCACATCTCAGGGTCATGTGATCAAAATTCAGAGGCTTGGCAACTGACTCATATTTATGAGTTGCAGTGTCCCAGGATCATGTGACCTCCTTTTATTGAGAAGCAAAGTCAATGGGAAAGCCAGTTTCCCTTTAACAACAGGATTACTAACGTAACAACTACTGTGATTCACTTAACAACTGTGGCAAGAAAGATCATAAAATGAGGCAAAATTCCTTTGACAAATATTTCACTTAGCAACAGAAATTTTGGGTTCAATTATGTATGTTGAGGTCTATCTGAACAATATACAAAAGTGATATTGATAGACTGAGTAAACGCATATACCTAATTTTTATGAAGATTTTAACTTAGTAGGTAGTTGGTGTATACTTTATTATACTTTTATTTCTTTAACAATGGCTTAAGGTAAAATACTATTATGGTAATAGTAATTTTACTATTGCTCTGAGTTTAGATCTGGATGTCACTTCTAAAATCAATTTACTAAGTCCTGCATTTAGTCTTAACAAGATTTTATTAGAAGATGCTAATAAAATACTTTTGGTTTTGTTTTTTTAAAAAGTATTCTGCACATAAGCGTGTCTTCCTTAGGCATTCAAGATTGTTAAGTACTAATCACTTGAATTGACCATTTTCACAATCTAAGAATGGAAAACTTTCTACCAATAGACAATCTGTGTTGCAAAACATTTGGATATGGCCCACAACATCCTGGCTAGAATCTACATAAGACCATAGACCGAGTGCCGAAAAGGTCGCACAGAAACATCGTGCATGTGCTCATGCGCCCTCATTGGGGCCGTGCTCCAGAAAAGCCGAACTTCCGGGTTCTAGCACGTATGTGCGCCCAACAATCAGCTGGCCGGCACATGTGCACACTGGTTTTCAGCATTGCCTCACATACGTAGGACAGTTGATAGTCGCACACACATGCGCACCAGAAATTCGGAAGACAAACAGGCAAGGCCGCGTGTGCTGGGTGACATGGCTTTGCATGCCACTTTGGGCATGCGTGCCATAGATTTGCCATCACGGCCATAGACAAAGATATACAGGATTCTAATATTGACTGTACTATGAATTCCTTGAAAACATGAGGATATTGATAGTTTTATGGTATCAACAGATTATTATTTTTTTAAGCAATCACTTTTTTTAAGCATTTTTTTAAAGCAATCACTTGCACATATTTCATTTTTCTCAGAGTTGAGAAAACATATTGAGGTGCATAGTTCATAGCCACATGGCATTTTTATCCATTGTTCATATCAGGTCAGCAACTCTGTTGTTCCTATGAAGTTAGAATAACTTCCTCCAGTGTAGTACATTATTGCACAATTGCTCATACAGAATTTCATTTGACATTTCAATGTCTGTTCCCCATTTGGAGACATGTTTTTGGAGCTTTCGCTTATCCCTTATTTATTTTAATCACCTGAAATCATTTGATTTTGTCACCAAAATAATGACATTTTTCACCCCCATCTCTGAACAAATTGCACTGTACCGTTCCTAACACAGAGGTCACCACAGCAAGAACTCTCCATTTGTTCTTATTCACTCTTTCCTATTCCATAAAATATCTCCTGTTTCTAAGTCTTTTATCAAAATCAGTGGGCAAAAAATGAACAGAATTAATATTTTTAGACTCAGGGATAAATTCCATGCTTTGTTTATATCATTTGTTCTGTAGGTTCTAATTGCATTTATTTCTTTAAATCCAAATGAGAAATATGAATTCACAAACAAAAAAAAATATTTTCCTCAAAAAGTACATGCTTTTTATGGATAAAATATGTTTCCTCACAGGGTTACTCAAACTATTTTCACTTGCTTTCTAGCACTTATTTATCACTTTCAATTGAATACCAAAGATATCCAAAATGTGTCACATAGCATGTTACATATTTTCTCTTTTCAGTTATCAAGTTCCTATGTGTTACTTATCAATTTTCTTTTAATTTAAGTATGGCATTAACATTCACAGCTGTTTCAAGTGGAACATAAAGTCAATTGAGAGGACAGATTTGTGGAATTTTGCAGAAAATTTCTAACAATCGGCTGTCATCATACCATCTCTTGCACTTGATATAAATAGCTTGCCTTCAGAACATGAACCATTTCTTAAAAATAACGATGATTGCACTGAGGAAAACGTCATGTGTTTTTCAGAATAATGTGGGATGTTTTCCATTGAAATATGAGAGTGCATCTCACTTGAACCAAGGCGTTTGTTGCTATGGGGAAAAACGGATAGTCTCATTTGATACTGTTAGACTTGCTGTTAGATTAAGGAACAAGGAGTGTTATGTGCCTGGAAAGGAATGTTCATGAACAGTGGGAGAAGAAAAGGATGTTCCCTTCCTTTGTTATAATACAGTCTCATCCTTTCTTCTTAGTTTTTGGCAATTTCCTCAGATATCATAAACACTTCAATTGTTCTTATCTTGCATTCAAAATTCAACCTTTATGCAGTGGTGGGCTGCAAATAATTTAACAACCGGTTCCCTAATGACCGGGTAGGTGGGTGTGGCCAGGTGGGCGTGCCTGGGGTGGGAGGGGCCAGGGTGGGCGTGACAGCACTCAACCACCTGCAGCACTCTGCCAGCCAAAATGGGGCACAGGAGTTAATTACAAAATGTGGGCTTTGTTTTGTGACATCCAGATCCAGCAAGCAAGGAGTGTAAACTGCAGAGAAAATACACTTTTGTTTGGTTATGAAGAAATATCCCCAAAGTCAGATGTACACTAAATGTAGACTGACTTTTAGCTACACATCTCCCCAGCAAACAGCAAATTTTGAAGCTCCAGGTAAAGAGGATTCATTTTAGGATGAGTAAACACAGTTTGCATGTTGGAGGTTCCTAAAGGAATGCTGGGAAACTCTGTATTTGAGGGAATACAGAACATTTGAGGGAAGGGTGCAAAATAGCCCTTCTCTGCCTGAGGCTGCAGAGACCTGGCACTGATCAAAACACTTTTTGTGAAGCAACTGATCAACACTGACAGGGTAAGCCAGTAGTATATGAAAATAAGAGCAAACTCCACTCCCTTCTAGGACTAACGATGTTCCATAGTTTGGTAATGAAACATCTGCAAAAAACCATCAAACTCAGAGAGCACCAAGGAACCCACAGTTCAACCCTGAGCTACAAATATTCTCTTCTATCAAGAAACACTGTTTGGTTAGAGGGACTCAGAGCCTGTATTATATGAGATTGCTCCCAGTGGATTTCATTTTAAATTTTGATATGATTTCTATAAATAAGGAATGTAGAATTATAATGGCTGAGTATTTGATCCTTCATACATCAAAAAAATACAAAGCTAAGGGATTAAAAAAATAAAAAACAGATTTGAAAAAAAAAGACTCAAGAAAGAATAAGAGTGAAAGTGTAAGAAAGGAAAAGAAGGAAAACTGAAAAAGAATGATTTCTACCTTTCTTTGGTACAGATATAAGTAAAAAAATATATCAAACTCTTACTCTAAGATTAACATTTGTCTACATTATTTCTATAATCCCTTATTTAATCATCACAGCCCAGATCAACATTTAATTTCAGTTTCTCACAAAAAGTCCAGTAATGGTTCTTATCACTTTAATCACTATTTGTTAACAAAACCACAACTGATTTACTTAATTGAACCAAACTCTAAATAAAACAGGAATGGGAAAATCTTAAACCCGTGATGGCGAACTATGGCACACGTGCCACAGGTGGCATGCAGAACCATATCGGTGGGCACGCGAGCTCAGCTCCAGTGCACATGAGCATGCCGGACAGCTGATTTTCGAGTCTTCTGGGCCCACTGGAAGTCAGGAAACGGGCCATTTTCGACCTCCAGAAGGCCTCCGTGGGGAGGGGAGGGAAGGCCATTTTCGCCCTCCCCAGACTCCTAGAAAGGCTATGGAGCCTGGGGACAGCGAAATATGGGCCTACTGGGCCCACCGGGCCATCATGTGCCAAAAACAGACAGAGCACAGGGGGGCACACATGGATGTGTGGCGGGGTGCATAGAATTATGGGTGTGGGCACAAATGCGTGCAACTCCCCATGCTCCCCCTCACTTTTGGCACATGATGGCAAAAAGGTTAGCCATCACTGACCTAAACTCTAGTGTAGACCCATGCTTCTCAACTTTGGCAACTTTAAGGTGCTTGGACTTCAATTCCCAGAATTCTCCAGGCAGCATGAAGTTCGACCATCTTAATCATAACACAAAATCCCCATTTCAAACTCATCCCACAGTAATGATCATGCAAAAATCCCAACTATTTTCCTGCACCATCCTGGAAGGTGGCCTCCTGTACTAACTTGGAATCCAAAACGAGGCACGTGGGGGGACTCCTGGGAGGGTTGGGGCCAGCCAGAGGTGGAATTAACCGGTTCTCTGAACTGGTAAAAAATGGTGTGAACCAGCTGCAGCCCACCTCTGACTTTATGGTCTAAAAAGCTAAATAAATAATATGAGGTGACCTATATAGATGTCGGTATGCATAGGTATAAGAACAATGAGATTAATTTTTAAAATGTAGTTCCAATTTATAACCTTTTCCTTGTGGAAAAGGTAAAAAGGAATAATGGAACGGTTTAAAGTTAAGATTTGTCTTTTAAAAAAAAGATTTGCTGTACCCGTTTAGAAATCTCTATTCAAAAATTTTTCCCTGCTCCAAAATGGTGAGTGGAGGAATTATTTGCTGAGAGTGAATACAGTAGGGAATGGTGTGTCAGTGGAATATTGAATGGAAGTTGGTATACCAAAGAAAGCTTTGAGACTGGATCGTGCTTTAGTGGAAAACTGGGATTAGATCTGAAGCAAGATTATTTTTTCAAGATGGCAACAAGAGCAGATGTTATGTAATACAGGCTTGTCATTTGATTGGGTTTTGAAAGTAAAAATGATAAAAGATGTTTCTGTCTGGAGGTCATCTGCGTTGGTAGCTGTTGTTCCTCCAGACTGGTTTTACAGGGGGAACTGGACTGTTACAAGCCATGTCTTTAATCCCTACTCTTGTCTTGAGACAAGAGAGACATGCATAGTTACTCTTTCCACAGACTGCTATCAATTATGTTGGACCTATATGAAAGATTGCAGGGCTATTATGTCAATCAGCATTCTGCTGAAGGCATACTGGCTGGCTCTTTGGTGTGGCAGAAGTGGAGCATTTGGCAGCAATGTTGAGCAACCTGACAGCAGCAGAGGCATTTTGGTTACTTGGCAGCATTTTACAGCACGCTGATGCTTTGCTGCTTGGAAGTAGCTCTTGGCAACAGCAGAGCCATAGTGCCTGGCAACATTATTTTAGGATTGGTAGCAGGGCTACATATGGCTTCAGAGGTAAGTGGTTTGCAGTTCCCAGTATTGCTAGGTTAGGCTCGTCTATCAACATGGGATATGGCTCATCACTACACTCATGATGCACAATTGTATATCTTGAATCCAGGTTGACCAAATGATACTGTTGAGATCTAGTCTCAGTGTCTGAGGTTGTTGAGATCTAGGTGGGCGAAAGAAAGTTTAAACTCAACTTTGACAAGAATGAGTGGCTTTGTATTCCTGGTTCTTCCACTACTATGGGTTTTCTATCTTTAGTTCAGAAGGGGTTCATCCCTATTTACTTCCCTAGCAGAACTAGTGTGCAATTTGGTGATCTTTCTGGACTCAAGAAAGCTGGGATCATCTGGTATGCCAAGTGAATTTTCCATGGATCAAGAATGCATTTCTCAGGCACTCATGACTTGATTATCTCTTATTTGCACTAGTGCAACACACTATACTGTACATGGGACAGTCCTTGAAGACCACCTAAAAGCTACAATTGGTCCAGAATGCAGACTGTGAACAGTTATGACAGCATATTAGTATGCTCTGTAGCATGTCTCCTGCATCGGCTGCACTGGTTACTGGTAAGTTTTTGCAATATCACCTTTAAGCCCTTCGTAGCATAAAGTCTGCCTTTCTAAGGGATCACCTGTCTCTCATTGTCTCTGCCTGTCTAGTTAAGTCTTGACACATTTCAAGTCCAATCTGAAAGAAATATTATCTGATGGGACCCAGAAGGTGAATCTTCTCTGTCACAGTGTTTGCTTGCCCTTTGCAATAATATTCCCATCCTACCCCTAGGTTCAAGTCTCCTCAAACCTGTTGTCATTTAAAGGGGTCCTGAAGTTGACTTTCTCCAGCCATAGATTAAGTGGAATATATGCTCATGACTGGATTTGTGTAAATGTGCTGCGTATTGCCCTCTGTTATTTTATCTTTTATCACATTTGTTTTTGACTTGACACCAGTGGTGGGTCGCCCCTGGTTTGGACCAGTTCTATTCTGCATGCGCAGAAGAGCACACGTGTGAGCGAGCGAAGCAATCATGCACGCACGGCCCCATTGCGAATCGGTAGTAAAGGTAAGTAGAACCCACCCCTGCTTGGCACTGCCCAGAATCATTGTGAAAGCATAACACTGTCACAATGACCAACTTCTTGTAGGATAATGAATTGTGAGTTGATATAAGTAGGGGAAAACAATCACACTGATCCATTGGGAAAAGGGTGTGATGGGATTTGATCAATTATTTGCATATAGATATAGGAAGATACGGGATTATTTGGGGGGAGGAGTTTTAATTATTAAATAAAAAAAATAGCACCCCTAAAATACAGTAAATGCCCAATTTCAAAGTCTGAAAAAACCCACTATTCTCAACAGGCAATTGTATGTTAAACAATGGAAATCTCAAAGGATGTCCCTGACAAAGACAGTTATTTAATAGTCTATAAATTAGCTTGAAATAATATGAAGGAATACAAAGATTACTTAAAATAGAAATCAGCCTTGGAGTAAAATTCTTATCACAGTAATTTTATCCCAAATGCTCAAAGGAATTATTCTAGCCCATTTGCTTACTTTTTATTTAATGTGCATTAAAGTAGGGGATAAATTAAAATTTTCTAGTTCAGAAAATTTTTCAGAAATTTTAATAACAAGAGAAACAAAATAATAAGAAACAACCTAAACTCAAATCCTTAGAAGGGTCAGAATTATTTTTAGGTGTCAGATCCATTTATTTTATTGTGGAGACAATTCCAACTCTTGTATTAGCAAAATGAAATGGAAGATACTGATTTATTTAAATGTTTGTCATCCTTTGCATACAGCTGCAGTTCACGTACTGAGATATCTTTAATATTTTCAGAATTTCTAATGGCATAAACAAAAAATTCTAACTCACAATTAAAGAGAAAAGAAGACAGCATGCTTGACATATTATGTGATGTAAATTTAAGGAGAAAACACATGATTTGTAATTCACCCTGGATCTATGGATTAAACAGAATGTATATGTAGAAAATTTAAAACTTTAAGAAAAGACATAATGATGCACACCCATTGCAGAAATCTTCAAGAGATCTTATTTAGTTATTAAATATTTATGTGATGACGTTCACAAACACTAACTATATGGAAAAAATGTACAATAAAAATACAGCAAGTTACCCAGAATATAAAATTAAACTAAGATAAAACAGCAGTGACAAACATGGCTATATTTTATTTCATCCTCCAAAGATTCTCCAAAACAATTGAGTTTTAAAAGCTTACAGAAAGCCAGTGATGTAGGGAGCCAATCTGATTTCCAGTGGGAAGTTGCCCCTACTGAGAATTGTATCAAAGATTTTCTCAGCAGCCAAAGAAATGGTGTTGCTGGGATATTCATTTTACATAAAAGCTATTCCATCCACTAGAAATCTAAAATAAAAAAAAAATGAAATGAGCCTTGCAATTCTAGCCTAAACTGCACAACCCATAGTTGGAAATACAATGCAATTTACAATCTACAAGCCAAAATAACTGTTAAAATTACCAATATGCACCGAGGGATTAGTTTTACAGTTGAAGTACACAGAATATTTGCCAAGCTTGGTAATATAAATCTTACTGGAATTAAGAGTAAATCTCTGTTTGAAAAACTTTCAGAATATACCTGCAATAAAATAAGGGTAAAGAAAATAATAAACATTTTATATCAGGAGTTTCTAGAAGGCTAAAAGTGATGTTCAATACTGCAGTGATATTATATTTGGGTAGAGCCAAATTTTTCTCACCCAACTGTTGGAAGAAATATCTATTTGCTTCAGTTCCAAGCCAGGAGAAAGACATGGAGGCTATTTGGAAAGATGGTTTAATGATGAAACAGAACCACATGGGTTTGTGGCTCTGAGCAGCTGACCACATGGAGTTGAGACTGGGTTTTTTTTATACCTTCTCTTGGGCTTTGCACTTGAACTTCCTGTTCCTGTGTAACAACATGTATTCTATTGGCTGTTGTCAGACTCCCACGGGGCCATGTAGGGGTCATGTTTATCTGAGCTAAGTTTTGCTGAAGTTTGGAGTATGATGCAATGTCCTTAGGAGATTGTGCAATGTAGTGAGCACTGTGTTTTAGTGGGTTAATCCTATTATGTCCTGAAGGATCATGTCTTAATCCCTTCACCCAGGAGTTGAAGATCTTTTGTTTTGTAGATAGGCTGACTCAGTCTTTCTTAAAGTGTACAAAATATCTGCTGGGGGCGGGGAGCTGGGGCTCTGAGTTTCTGTCTCCCTTAAGATTTTTTATTTCTCTTTTAGGGGAAATATTTTATCCTGCCTTTTTAAAATATTCCTCAAAAGATTTCATTCTTCTAGGAAAAGGGGTACATATCTTTCAAACATTCTGAGAACCTATTGGGGAGATCTACATGTTGATTAACCGAAATGGAGGGGGAGGCAAGCCAATACAATTCTCCTCCTTACAACCCTCCACACCCTTTATAATTGCCTGAAAATGCAGTGCAGAAATTCTGCCATTTTGCCACTGAACCTCAGCACTGTGATGCCAAATCCTGGGAAGAGGGTTAAAACCAGGTTGCTGGGATTACCAAGCCTTGTTTTTATAACAATCAATTGGAAATCTATCAGGATCTTCTCCAATTTTATAGATCTGCAACAAATATTCAGTCACAATGTATGAATTCCAGTGTAGTAGTAATTTACTTCCTAGCTTAATTAGGAAAAAAAAGAAAGAAAATAAATTGAGAAGCAGGCCAGCCAATTTTATTTATTCTGGTGGAGCTGACTGTCCTTGCATACGTACAGCATAGACAAATGAATGAGCCCTCAAACTGTGTATGTAGATAGTGATTATTAAAGAAATGCAATATAAATGTATTTTAAAGTCAATTATCTGCAGCAGAAATGGAATCAACAACATTATAAATGGGCATAAAATTCATAGTTTCCCTAGATAGATTTTAGAATCTAAAAATGCATATATCTGTTCACAGTTGTAGAGGAAAACCACTCAGGTTTGCAACATTCAATGTGTTAAATAAAAAAGAGTTATGCAAATGGAATGGAGATTTTTGTCTTTTTTTCTGTGCTTAAATATCTAATAATGAAATATATTAAAACTGGTACAG
The DNA here is from genome assembly GCF_059756535.1 of Pantherophis guttatus. Taxonomy (NCBI): domain Eukaryota; kingdom Metazoa; phylum Chordata; class Lepidosauria; order Squamata; family Colubridae; genus Pantherophis; species Pantherophis guttatus. The sequence continues at coordinate 169,719,425 of NC_142065.1, read as the reverse complement.
ACTAGCTAGAGACTAAGAAACACATGTCTGTGAACAAACGCAGATAGTTTAAGCAAATTTATCCCAATACACAGTAATGCTAAATCTTTTAGACAGGACCACATACAGTAAGCATATTTGAAAAAAAAACAATATATAAATCAATGAAGAATAAAAGGTAACAGATCACAAGTGACGTCTCTGACTATGGTCTGAATTAACATCCCTGTGTGGCTTCATGAAATACCCCAGTTTATGGCCATGAAATCAGATCATTTTTTGGAAGGAAAAAGCTATTGAGGGGTTATTGAATATTGGCAATTTTTATATTGGATCCGCTTGAAATTGTTTAGCACAGATGTTCCTGTAATTTGGACACATGGGGAAAATCCACATGCTTAATCTCTCTCAAAACTCACACTTCTATCTGTACAGCGTGAAGGTCTGCAGTTACTACACTCGGTGGTGATATAAAACATCCAGGAATACTGGCTCAAGATCTAGGGAAAGTGACTTTTTTTTTCTTCCACCACCATCTGTTCTTTTCTATTTATCTGCATTTTGGTGTTTCTGCATTCAAGAAGGCAATGTGTTTTGTGAATGCTGGCAAATATGTGCAGTTAAAGAACTGTAACAATTTATTACACTCTTGTGAATTAAATGTAGTATATGTAGAAAGAAGGGCAGAGATGTTTAAATTGTGTTTTTTGTTTTTGTTTTTTTGGGAATTTCCCACTGCTGTGCAATGAAGTTTCACTGAATCATTTTATGCATGCTTTGCCTTCTACAAGGGTGCATCCAAGCAAGATTTTCTTCCAAACTGAAAAGGGAAAGTATATTCATGTATAGATATGAAGAATCAACACAATACATGTCCATCTGAGACACAAAGGCTGAGGTTTTATGCTAACCTTTTCTGTTCTTCAGCATATCTTTTTTTAATTTCTTCTTCTTATTAGAACGCTTGTTTCACTTTATTTTCTTTTTTATTATGCATTTATTAAATTTAACCCATCTTCACTTTTTCTCCCAAAATATTTCTAGATAATAGTTGCATGAACAGCCAATTACATTAGTTTCAGCCCCTTCAAGAGTATAATATTTGGCTTCTTCACAGTCTTGTTTTCATTTCATTTTTCTGGCTTTAGCACAAGGGTGAGGCATGGTTACCTGGTGCTTCTCAAAAGGATAAATATGTGTAGGCAGATGTACCGAAATTTATGATTTCACAACAGCTAGGCCATATGATATTCACAACCTTGCAGAATCAAATGAAGTATAAAGGGGACTGTGTTGTTACCCATTCATCTACACATATTTAAAAGGGATCTGCAGCGGGTGATCAGGAATGCTAATAAAAGCGATTGCCAAACTATATCAGCAACTAAATATACCTATGGAAATTTTTTCAGACCTCCGTACTGACAACATGAATATGTTTTTTTAAAGAGTCATAGTTGGGTTAGGACCAGTGGTGGGCGTGGCTTGGTGGGCATGGTATGGTATGGCATGGCTTGGTGGGCATGGCTTGGTGTGCGTGGCAGGGAAAGGATGCTGTAAAATCTCCATTCCCTCCCCAATCCAGGGGAAGGTTACTGCAAAATCCCCATTTCCTCCTGATCAGCTGGGACTTGGGAGGCAGAGAATAGATGGGAGCAGGGCCAGTCAGAATTTTTACTACTGGTTCTCCCAACTACTCAAAATTTCCAGAACTGGTCAAACCTGCTGAAACCCACCTCTGGTTAGGACACTGAAGAAAGAATTACATGAATGTCCACAGACCCCAACATAATTAGCTGCATATGCAGAGATACAACTCTGCATTTCAATGGTCAATTTGTAACAGCAAATAAGATAAAGAGAAATGAGTAAAAAAATAAAGGAATCCCTGTGGATTTAATACTCTGCTAGTCATAGCTAACTTTAGTGGGCAATGCTTGTGTTCATTTTGTGCTCAAGGCTATTGAGCTACCAATGTCCAAAGATATTTCCGTAGTCATATGGCCAGCATGATGTCATGAAGCACTGTTACCTTCCTATTGAAATGGTACCTATTTATCTGCTCGCAACTGCTAGGTTGGCAGGAGCTAGGGCAAGAATAGGAGCTCACCCCATTGAAATGTGTTCATGTCTTGAACCTGGCCTGTCAACTTTCCAGCCAACAAGCCCAGCATCTTAACCACTCCAAAATGAGTAGGTCTAGCTAAATCTGTTCTAAATGATTCTTTTTTAGACTCTTTTTATAACCATTTCAAAATTTCTGATTTCTGATTTTAGATTGTCCTATATGAAAGCTGCACATTACCACCATGCTTTCACTTTATAAACATTTTATATGCGTAACATTTGTGTCCCTGCTCCTACTCATCAAGAAATAATAAATAAATACATTTGATTACATTTCTATTTCTCTTTAAATGCCAAACTGTTTTGTGAGTTGCTTTTTCTGAAATCCTAGAATCTTAATTCTAACTACAGTAACTTCTAAAATAAGCAAAGGAATAAGCAAGGAAGTCATAAACAAAAAGGCTTATATTTCATTTCAAGAATTAATTGAATTAATTGCCTCTAGAGCTTGCCATAAGAATACTCTTCCCAATTTCTCCTACTTGAAAACAGTCAGAAAAGGATTTAATAGGGGAAAATATGATTCTAGTTTTGGTACTTGCATTGTCATAAATACGACATTCTACAAAGTCTCCTATTGTAATGCTTTGTAGATTGCCCGTTTGTCTTACAAGAAGTTGTTGATTTGGAACTCTTTGTTCAGCTACAGCAACATTGACTTTGTTTAGAAAAATCAACATTGTCACATTCAATATTTGACTAATTTGTAATTAAAATAACCTCTCTTTTTTTTTTTGGGACAAAGCAGTGGTAAGAGCAGGAGAATTAGGGGTGGGTTCTACTTACCTTTACTACCGATTCGTAATGGGTCTGCGTGCACGTGCTTGCTTAGCTCGCGTCTGCACTCTTCACGCGCAGAAGCGTTCGGATGATGTCGGGATCGGTGGGCGGAGCCTCCTGCCGGTTTTACTACAGGTTCTATAGAACTGGTGCGAACTGGGGGCAACCCACTACTGAGAAGAATGTAAAAAACTTTAGATGCTGTAGTGTCCAGGAGATTCCAAACACTAATAAAACATGAAAAAGAATTCATTTGATAACATGTCAACCAATGTAGCAAGGTAACCTAAGACTGATCTTAAAGAATCCAAAATCTGCAATCATCAGAATTCCACTTGGTGGCAAAATAATCAAAGAATATGAAATCAGGTGTCACAGCTCTGTGGTTTGCCAGAATAAATTCATGCTGAGTTCTTGTGTAGAAATATCTGACCTAGAAACTTCAATTAAGAGAGAGAAGAGAAATGGACACAAGGATACCAACCTTGACATGCCATTTAGAATAGGGAGTTTGGCTTTAAGAATCCTGAACACAAACAAAGTTTGTGCTGTCCAGGGAAAAATAAAAGCTTCCAGAGTTTTTTCAAAGTCCAGAAGAAGAAAAAGTTAGGAGGGGAAAATATTGTTTGCAGAAAAAAACAAAAGCAAATTTTCTTACAGTGAAAATTTGTTTTGAAAATTACAAATTGGGACTTAAATGCTTCAAATTAAAAGAAAACAACAACGATACTTCTTGCCCTTCTCTTTCTCCTTCCTGTTCACCTCTCAGGACAGAACACGTGAAAGGTCCTGATTCTCAACGGTAACATTACTATGCTGATTTACATGAAGTGAGAAAAAAAAAGGGCCTGGTGGCTCAGCAGATTGATAGCATTGTGATTAAGACCAGCTGTCTGCAATTACTGTAAGTTCGAATCTCACCAGGCTCAAGGTTGACTCAGCCTTCCATCATTTCTAAGGTATGTAAATTGAGGACCTCGTTTGTGGGGGCAATAAGCTGACTTTGTATAAATATACAAAAGTATGAAGGCTATTGCTTAACACACTGTAAGCCGCCCTGAGTCTCCGGAGAAGGGCGGCATATAAATCAAATTAAAAATAAAAAATAAAAAAAATAAATAAGCTGAATACTTTTTTTTTCTTTTAAAGTTCTCTCTCCAGGGATTCCAGCTGAGATTTCAAAAGAGAAAAGGCAAAGAGATTTGTCTGGTTGATTGGGGAGGTAGATGTGATGTCGTATTTCATCATTGCAGTATTAAAGTGGAAAAAGGCTTTTAAGTGTTTTTGTTATAGTTATTGATTTTATGTCATAATAGATGTATATTAGAGCTCCTAAGATAGGCTGTGGAGACCCAGGGAAAAAAAGAAAAAGAAAAATAAACAACAAATGTTCTGTCGGTTTATCTTTTTTCCTGCTACTGGCCATCAGCTCTAGTATCACTGCTTCTAAAGAATAACTTGTCATGTCAGATTTTGGGGATAGAGTTTGCCTTCCATCTTCTGCTGCTTGTCAACAAAAAGTATATATTCATACATTTGTTTATTTATTTTTCCAAATATAAGTGTTGCTAATCTATGCAAAATAAATACAATACATTGCTTATTTATAGCACCAAATATCTCCAGTAATGAAATCTGAACAGTTGTATGAATAAACGATATGCAATCTTACAGTTTAGCAATGTATCTTTGAGATCTCAGTGCTACCTTAGACATACAGAGTTGAAAATAAAATAATCTCAGAGGGTTTAGACTTTACATTAATCATACAAAAATTTATACTGTGGCCATTTGAAAGTTCTATGACTCAAGAGCCTAGTAATATGCAAATTCTGATAATTTTCCATTTAAACAGTGTTGCTCTGTTATCCAGGAAGCATATTTTCTGATTTAGCTTTATTTTTGTTCCATTTTCAAAAACAGTGGACTTTTTCAGCAATACTATGAGATGGTTGCTAAATATGGTGTCTTTCTATGACACCTGTTATATAACTGGCATAATAGTATCATGTAGTTGTACATTAAAAGGTTATGAACAACTGATATTCAAAAGTAGAAAATACCTGTAATGGGCATTGAACTATGTGGAGATTGCTTGCCTTTCTGTTTCACAAATCTTATGCATGTAATATGCATATCCTTGGATAGCAAAGCTAAAGGTAATGCAACAATGCATCTCCATCCAGAACAACAATAACAAAAAGGAAATCCTTATGGATCACCATTTAAATATGAGCCAGCAGTGTGCTGCAGCTACCAAAAAAGCCAATGCATCTATTGGCTGCATTAACAGAGCGATAAGATCACAAGAAGTGATAGTTCTGCTTCATATTGCACTAGTGAGGTCACACCTGGAATATTGTATCCAATTCTTGTCACCATGATACAAAAAAGATGCTGCAATCCTAGAAAGAGTGCAGAGAAGATGAAGTAAGATGATAAGGAACCTGCAAGATAACTCTTAAAAGGGAATGTTATGGGAACTAGGGATTAGAGTTGATATGATAGTAGTCTTCTGCTATATGAGGTGAGGGTTGACTTATTCTCCAAAGCTTCTGAGGACAAGAAGTAATGGGCAGATACTTGCTAAAGTGAGATTCAACCTGGAACTAAGGAGAAACTTTCCTGATGGTGAGAGCAATTAACCAATGGAACAGTTTGCCTTCTGGAATTGTGGGTGCTCCGTCTTGAAGTATTCAATAAATACTTCAAGAAGAGATTATACTGCCATTTGTCAGAAATGGTGTAGGATCTCCTGCTTGGGTGGGGAGTTGGACTAGATGACCTACATGGTCCCTTCCAGCCAGAGGTGACATTCAAATTTTTCCCTACCAGTTCTGTGGGTGTGACTTGGAGTCATTTGACTGAGTGGGCATGGCCAACTTGACACCCCATCAAGCCATGCCCATCAAGCCACCCACAGAACTGATGGAAAAGTTCAGCCAAGTCTTCTAGAGTTCAACCTGGCTGTTTCTTGTCTCCTTCTCATGTTTGCTCTTCTCATGTTTGTTCTGTGTGTATGAGCCTGAGAAGGAGGAGAGAAGCAACCACGTTGAATGCTGTGGCAGAGAGAAGACTCCATTCACAGCAGAGCTGCTGCCTCCTTTATGGTCCTGCCCTCCCTCCCGGGGGTCCAAGTACCTTAAAGGGAGGTACAGAGAGGCTGCCACAGCTCCCTTCCAAGCAGGCTCCTTCCCTTCACTGCAAAGGGAGTAAGAAAAGTTTGGCCAGTCTTCTCCTCCTTCCCAGGCATACACACAGAGTGGAAGGGGTGACCGATGAGTGGGCAAGCGGGCAAGCGGGCAGGGGCAACCGGCGTAATTTTTGCCAGTTCGGCAAACCACTTCAAATCGCCGCTACCAGTATGCGTGATCCGGCCTGAACCGGTCGAATTCCACCCCTGCTTCCAACTTTGTTAATCTGTAAAATCTGTAAAATGCAGCAAAGGACAAGAGCTCACCCTGTCCCACAGCAGCACTCAGATCTTGAACATGGGTTTGCATCTTGTTAAGCCAGCATTCTAACCTCACGAGCCACCTTGCTCCTATTTGATAATCTACACCCTCAAGATATTGTCCTTACCTTATCTCCACCACACGGCTGAAGCATTATAAATTTGTTTGTAGCAGATTCAATTTTAAATACTTGTGCAACCATTTGTCTGGAATAATATAAGTTTTTTTGCCAGGGGTATCAGTTTAGACTAGAAGACTCCAAGCCCTGAGAGTATGAAATGCTTTCTGTTCAAAATGTAATTTTTGGCCTGCCTCCATAGATGAATAGGAAATATTTGGGAAGAAACTATATGAAAGATAAATTGGGAAGCTAATCAATTAAAGAAGGAGGATAACTGAAAACAAAGCTATTGTTGAAGACCTAATTCAAAGTATTGTTTATTTAATTACTATTACTCATAACACTGAATAATGAAACCATTTATTACAAGTGGAATTTCCATAAAATTAGTAAGTAGGAAAATTGCAAAGTAATGAAACAAATGAAGGTTATTATAATGCAAATACTTTACAGATTATCAGCATTATGTGAACTTTAGAAAATAATTTATCATATTTACCTATAATGAAAGGGATTTACTAGTGTTTTGAGACTATGGTAAGGAAAGGAATGATTTTTTTTTCCCGTGTAGTCTTTCTTGTGAGGGAGGAGCACAACAAAATATCTTAAATTCAGAATTATCCTCTTCTGGATAAATACTCAATCATTCTGAGGCTGACATGTTTAACCTGCTTTTTTACATGCTAAGATAATATTAGATAAAAATTTAATAAGATATAATGAGAAAAAGAAATGTATGAGCAAAATCTTCTCACTCCATTTTTATCTGATCCTGGGATTTGTATTCCTGCCAGCTGAGAATATAACTCAATGATAATTTATTTTACAGTTTCAGAGATATTTTAGGAAAAGTCATTTATTTAAATCTTTTTGCTCCCGGGTACATATGGAAGCAAAACAATGCTTTCTGGTAATTAGTGTTTATGAAGCTTTGAAACCCATAGCAGTACTAATTTGGCCTATCACCTTTTTGTACTTATGCTTAGAATCCATGTGGGTGATTCCAAGAACATTTTCTAATAGAGAATGCCTTCTAGATGAGTGAAAAATAGAGACGGTTATATAACATGAATACAAGTGAGCATGTCTGTGCAACAATCCCACTCCAGCAGATTTCATATATTCAATGTAGGTTGCAGAAAATGTAAAGGATGGAGAGAGCAACAAGTATACCTTATTTGTTTATTCATTATTCATCCAGTATTTATAATGTTTTCTTAGAACAAATGCCTTCCAATACAGAGGATATAGAAAATATGTTATTTACAATTAAAGTAATAATTGAAACAGTGGAAATATGGCTTACTGAAAATATATAAAAGCAGACTGTAATGGAAAAGAACTTAAAGTCGTTAGTAAGACCACACCTGGAATACTGCATCGAGTTTTGGTCACCACATTACAAAAAAGATGTTGAGACTTTGGAAAAAGTACAAAGAAGAGCAACTAACATGATTAAAGGCCTGGAGACTAAAATATATGAAGAACAGTTGCAGGATTTGGGTTTGGCTAGCCTAGAGAGAAGAAGGACTAGGGGGGTATGATAGCAGTATTCCAATATTTGAGAGAGTGCAACAAAGAGGAGGAGGTCAATTTATTTTCCAAAGCACCAGAAGGCAGGATAAGAAACAATGGATGGGAACTAATCAAGGAGAGAAGCAACCTGGAATTAAGGAGAAACTTCCTAACAGTGAAAACAATTAACCAGTCTTGCCTTCAGAGATTGTGGGTGCTTCATCACTGGAGGTTTTTAAGAAACTGAACAGTCATTTGTCTGAAATGGTATAGGATCTCCGGCTTGAGCAGAGGGCTGGACTAGAAGACCTCCAAGGTCTCTTCCAACTCTATTCTGATTTCATTCTAATATACTACTTTCTATATCAAGAAAGGTATCTTAAAGTGAACAAGATGCATGTCTACATATCTTCAAGGAAATAATGAAGCAAATATAGAGCAGCCACCAAAAAGGACATCTGAGAAGGACTTGTTTAAAGTCCAAAGTGCTGACAGTGATCTAATGACTTTGTTCCACACTACAGTAATCCTCAATTTATGACAGCCATTGAACCCAAAATTTCTGTTGCTAAGGAAAACATTTGTAAGGTGAATCTTGTTTCATTTTACAATCTTTCTTGCCACAGTTGTTAAGTGAATCACTGCAGTTGTTAAGTTAGTGCCATGGTTGTTAAGTGAATCTGGTTTCCCCATTGACTTTGCTTGTCATAAATCACAAAAGGTTATCACATGACCCTGGGACACAGCAATGGTCATAAATATGAGTCAGTTGCCAAGCATTCAACTTTTGATTATATGACCATGGGGATGCTGCAATGGTCATAATTGTGAAAAATAGTCATGTCACTCTTTTTCAGTGCCATTGTAACTTTGAGTAGTCACTAAATGAATTGTTGTAAGTCAAAGACTATCTTTATGCACTGTTTTAAATATCAGAGTCAGATTTTAAAGATTGGGCCGGAAAGAGTTGTTACACATGAAATCCAATTGTGCCTTCTATAATTTTGTAATCGCCAAACTTAAAGACTCAAAAACCATTCCACCTCTAAAAGGGCCAAATGATGAAGATTGTAAAAAGGATGCTGTTAAAGCTAATCTCTTCAACACTTTTTTCAATTCAACCTTTGTCAACAGCAATGGCATCACCCCCTCAGTTCCTAGTCGTACCTCATCCAATTGCAATGATCTAATCCACATTGATTTTACTGAAGATACCGTCATAAGGGCACTACACAAACTAAAGCCCTCTCTATCTATTAGTCCTGATGGAATATGTGCCTTTTTTCTTAAAAAGCTTTCCTCGAGCATAGCTGAACCTCTAAGCACCATCTATGAAGTATCTTTTAGAATGAGCTCCTTGCCTGACATATGGTCATTAGCAACATACCTATCTTCAAAAAAGATGACCCTGGCCTTGTTGAGAATTATAAACCAATCTCTCTTTGTTATGTCACGTGCAAAGTCATGGAATCCATCATTAACCAATCCATTCTGTAAAGCCTTTGATTCAGTAGTGCACGACAAACTACTTCTGAAACTAAAATCTTATGTCATTTCTGGACCCCTGCATAATTGGATAGCTGTGTTCCTGTCAAACAGGCAACAAGTGGTCAAAATAGGCAGCACCCTATCAAATCCTGGACCTGTTAACAGCAGTGTTCCCCAAGGCAGCGTTCTAGGTCCAACATTCTTTCTGCTTTATATCAACAATCTTTGTGATCAAATTATAAGCAGCTGTGTCCTCTTTGCCGATTATGTTAAACTATTCAACACCACAGACAACTCTACTACCCTTCAAAATGACCTAAACTATGTATCTGAATGGTCAAAACAATTGGCAACTTCAACTCTCTGCTAACAAATGCTCAGTCCTGCACATTGGCAATAGAAATAAGAACATCAAATATTTGCTGGCTGGAAACAATCTAAAAGTTGACCCACACTCTGTCAAGGACCTAGGAGTACTCACTTCAAAAGATCTAAGTCCCAGAGCTCACTGTAACATCATTGCAAAAAAGGCATTAAGAGTTGTCAATCTTATTTTATGAAGTTTTCTCTCTGGTAACGCTATACTTCAAACTAGGGCATATAAAACCTTTGCCAGACCTATTCTTGAACACTGCCTGGAATCCTCACTGTATTTCAGACATCAATACATTATAGAGAGTCCAGAGATATTTTATTAGAAGAGTAGTCAAATCTTCTACTCAAAATAAAATTCCCTATACCACCAGATTTGAAATCTTAAGTCTGAATAGCCTCGAACTACTCCGTCTACGTTCTGATTTATGGTTAGTTCATAAGATTATTTACCAAAAAGTCCTACCTGTAAATGAGTACTTTAATTTCAACCGTAATAACACAAGGGCTATCAATAGATTCAAACTCAATGTAATTCTCTCTAATCTTGATTGTAGGAAATATGACTTCTGCAATACAGTAGTAAATATCTGGAACACTCTACCTGATCCTGTTGTTAGTCTCGCTAATCCCCATACCTTTTACCTTAAACTGTCTACCGTGGATCTTTTATGTTTCTTAAGAGGTCCCTAAGGGGGCGTACATAAGCGCACCAATGTGCCTACCATCCCTGTCTTACTGTCCCCATTTATATGTAATCATTCTATGTGTTTATGACTATGTTTTGCCTATTTATATCCTTTTATTTGTGCCAATTTTTTCATGTGTCCATGTCTATACTGTTATTTGTTTTCTTGTACTTGTTGACAATAAATAAATAAATAAATAAATAAATAAATAAATAAATAAATAAATAAGCAGGCAATGCATCTGGTACTGTATATATGTGAAATGGGCTGACTTAACTGCCACGACAAGCTTCTAGGAGACTATATTTTGTATCAGATATTATTTCTGATAATAATATCTTTGGCTGCTTTGTAGGCAGTCTAGCATACAAAAAAATATCCTAAATATAATTGACATGTGTATGACCAATCCATGTACTGTATATTCTCTACATATAGATTAACAGCTGGCAATATAGTATAAGCTGGCAAAATAGATATCTGGCACAGATGCCTCTTGAGCTTCTGTAAATAGCATTGAGGCCTAGCCCGTGCATTTGACCTTTCAAGAAAAGCATAGGCTATCTCAAGAAGGATAATTTTTTTAATCCAAATTGGCACAGTTCTCATTTAATGGCACTTTCCTTTCACTTACGTTTCAGCTTGTTTATCCTAAGTAACGAGAAAATGAAAGAAGGGAGGGAGGGAGGTAAGGGGGGAAGGAGGGGAGGGAGGGAGGGAGAAGAAAGGGAGGGAGGGAGGGAGGGAGGGAGGGAGGAAGGAAGGAAGGAAGGAAGATCCATATGCTGATGTCTCTTTAAATCAAATATCCACAAACATTCTTCTAGTGCTTAATGTGTGTATTGAAATGAACACAATATTGTAGATCAGATTGATGATTATTAGCATCAACTGTTATCTACAACCTTCCAGAGATATTGTAAGAAACTAGAATTTATGGTGGTTCCCAATTATAATACCCAATTTTCCATTAGATAAACATTACCATCATTAAGCCCAGTCTGTGACTTCAGTTAGTAGGAAACACAAGACCTACAGAAATGATGTATGTAAACCTCTCCTCATTTACTAGATCAAACTGCATGAGTCAAACCTTTTAAAACATTAGCAACCTTCATAAAGCTCTGCAATTTGGTCACCATAAATATTCTGTTTTATTGAAAAACAATGCATTAAGTGACCAATGAAGAGAACTGAAATTGTTTAAAGGGGAAAAAACAAAACAATCCTGGATAATTTGAGGGATGGGAATCTACCCAGAAAATCTTTTTAAAGTCATAAATATTTCCTTTTCTCCTGAAAACATTCATAACAATTCTGGGACTTTGAAGTCCACACATCTTCATCCTACCAAGGATGAAAAACACTGGATTAGATTCATCCAGCTCTTTTTTTGCAGGAAATATAGTGTATTATGTGGAGCGATGTTGCTTGTAAATAGATGCAGTCACCAAACATACTGAATTCGAACATCCACATCTCATGCGCCTAAATTATAACAGTAGTCATAACTATGTTTCTCTTTCTCTGTAGATATTGATGGCACTTAAAATATACAATATGCAAGATCCATCCAAACTTTAGATCAAAACAATTAGATAAGGGCTGACTGATGACCAAATTATAGAGCCAAGAAGTGTGCATATGTATATGAAAAAACAGGTGGGAGAGCTTAACTGTGAGATTTTGTGAATATTTGTAAGGAGTTATCTCAGGGATAAAATCCAGCAGGTTCTGACAGGTTCTGGAAAACAGGTAGCGGAAATTTTGAGCAGTTTGGAGAATCGGCAAATACCACCTCTGGCTGGCCCCAGAGAGGGATGGGAATGGAGATTTTGCAGTATCCTTCCCTGGAATGGGGTGGGAATGGAGATTTTATAGTATCCTTCCCCTGCCACTCCAAGCCACCAAGTCACACCACGCCCACCAAGCCAAGCCCACAGAACCGGTAGTAAAAAAAAATTGGATTTCACCACTGAGTTATCTCCACCTGTTTAGAAAGATGATAAAAGAATTAAGCACCTACTTGTAATTCCTCTGAGACTGCAAGGAGTAGTAGAACTTCTTTATTCAACTGACCTTTAAACTATGTAGATAATTCACATTCTAGAACAAAACCACTGTGCTTTTTAAAAAGCACACTGGGAAAAAATGAATTGAGCAAGCTACATTGTTGGTGTGTGTTCTCTACTTCTCTCTCTGTATTACTCATTATAGGCAAGTAAAAGCAAGGTTAGTTCAAAATAGCAAAGTTCAAAGTGTTTCTGGAGAGATGAAGCCTCTATTCTGTTGCTGGTAGTCTATGAACAAAACTTGAAAAAGGCTAACAGGTTTAAGCACCTTTCTAACTTACCAACCTTAGACAGCAGATAAAGAAGTTGAAGTATGAGAAATGTAAGAATTGCTCTGTCACATTCACATGAGCCACTAGTAAATGTCAATATTTATATTTATTGATGATTTGAATAACTGCCACAGCCTCCTGCAACATTCTGCCAGCAAAAACGGAGCTCGAAAGGGCTGTGCAATGGCCTCCTACAACTCTCTGACAGCCAAAACGGAGCTCAGGAGGGTTGTGCAACGGCCTCCTGCAACCCTTTGACAGCAAAAATGGAGCTTGGGAGGGCCCACCACAGGTGCCCCCAACACGAGTGATGTCGAGCTGGCCATGCCCTCCCCGGTCATGCCCCCTGCTCCCCGAGGTCAAACACAACCCTGATGTGAAATTGAGTTTGACACCCCTGCTCTGCTACAAGTCCAAGACTCAATATTTGTATACAATTTACTCAAAAACACACATTCAGACATATCTTATGACAGGGTAAATTTTCTTAGTAAAAAGTTTATAGTCATAAAAATTTGTGTATGTGTAGACACACACACACACACGGGGGGATAGAGGGAAGATAGAGGGAGAGAGGGAGGGGGAGAGAGAGAGACAGAGACAGAGGAGAGACAGAGAGACAAAGAAAGACAGAGAGAATTGAGAGAATGAATGCATTCTGGTGAATGAATGCAATGAAAATGTTATGAAGAAGAATAATGAGGAGCCTGTGATTTGGAGATCCCTCAAAACAGAGATATTTGTAAAAAAAACAAAAGCTATGTAGGATATGGTAGAAACAAGAATAATTTGTATGTAGAGATATAGCAAATGTCAGTGTAATTTAGTTTTAATTGGATTTATCTCCAGGCACCTCAGCTACTGCCTGCTTTCTCTTTGTAATGTTGGTTCCCTCCTCAATAATCCTCATGCTTTTCTTTTACTTTTTCAGAGGTTTGCATACATGGTTGCCTTTCCACACTATCACCTTTGATATTAAAATAGACCTTTTTTTTCTTTATTCTCCCTACAATACCATTCAATGCTACAATAATCAAACAAAGGGGAACTGATTGTTCTTTCATTCCTTTTATAGACCCTGGAAACTTTCTATGAAGGAAGAACTGATACTTCAGCTTCCCATAAATATTTCTATCTTGAAACTTGAAAATGTGTTTAAAAAAATAAAAGGAACAAAAAAGTTCCTATGTAGCATTCTAACAGGGTGGGCCAACAAGGAGAGCTTCCACCCCACAGCCCAGGCAGAAACCAAAACAATGCCACAGAATTGTCAAGAGACCAAGCACTGGATCTTTAACAGTCTACTGAAATCAGTGGGCTTCTTCCATACAATGGTTAGTTAAACTTAACTTATTTCATGTTGGTTAATAGCAATAACACTTAGACTTATATACCGTTTCACAGTGCTTTCTAGTCCTCTCTAAGCGGTTTTCAGAGTCAGCATATTGCCCCCAACAACCAACTTCAGAAGGATGGAAGGCTGAGTCAATCTTGAGCCTGGTGAGATTCAATCTGCCAAACTGTTGGCAGGCAGTGATCAGCAGAAGTAGCCTGCAGTACTGCACATTAACCACTGCACCACCACGGCTCTTATTAAGTATAATATAGGGAGCTCAGGTATAAGGGCAAAGGTAGTAGTATTGTTCTTCAGCTGTGTGGCCTTCACTGTAAATGGCTGCAATGTTCTAGAACAGCAGTGTCCAAACTTGGCCTCTTGAAGAGTAGTGGATTTCAACTCCCAGAATTCCCCAGCCAGCAACTTGTTCATATTTATAGCGCATGCTGGCTGGGGAATTCTGGGAGTTGAAGTCCACCACTCTTCAAGGAGACAAGTTTGGATACCCCTATTCTAGAATATAATATTCTATATTCTAAAATATAGTCTTTTGTGTGATACTGCAGAAGTGGACACATGATGTTCTTTAAATACCACTAAAAGGACTGCTAAGCAAATGCATCAGAACTGTCAGATTATCCACAACTGAACTGCCTAAAAATGTTATTTGCTGAAACTGGACATAATTCCATTTTTATCTTTGATGCAGAACAGGATAATGATGGGGAGGCTGAAAAAAAATGATGATCCAAGGTCAGAACAAAATTGCTCCATTGAAAACATTTTGTTGGCTAATGCACTCTCCAAGTCTCCATGGTTGCAGGTTTTTTTTTTTCTTTCAACAAATCGCTGGCTGTGAGAACACTCTAAACAACATGGAATGAAAAGCTGTTTTGGCCCAAGATCAGGACAAATCTTTTGCATACAATGTATTATATTCTGAGCTTGGACATTCCAAGTACAGTAGCTGTTTTAGGCTAAGAATGTTTTGAGCTTAGATAGCTTTAAACATTCTCAGATAATGAACTGTTATTTTTCCCTGAGTTTAATCTAAAATGCTGCAATACCAAAGCAACAGCAGCCATACATTTTTGAATTGCACTTTCAGCAGGGGAAAAAAAATGAATTAGAACATCCACCTGACAGCTTTTTGTAGGCTCCTTTTAAACTGTGTTTACATTGCCACCCTCAATTGGTATTGCTAAATTGCCTTTCATTTTTGAAGTATATAGGTGAGATGGAAGGAACTTCATGTCTCAGAGAGCCTAAAAATATTTAGTATTTGTCTCGAGTGCACCCCATCTTGTATTTCTCTTGGGTGGGAGGTGGGTAGTGCTTTCAAGCAGTCTTAAATTATTCCAAGCAAAATCTTTGGCTCAGATCACCTATGGAAAGCAGTTTGGATCATTCCCCACTTTTGCTGTCCTGGAACAAGTCCAAATTCCAAATTCCAAAATCCAAATTCCTCAGGTTGGTGTCTAAAATGCTTTGTTTTGTCTCTAATGCATCTATATGCTTTGATCAGGTATGAGGAAGATAGAGGACAAAGTCTGTAATGGTGTGTGGGAACAATCTTGGGAGACAGTGAAAAGAGCCACAACCAGGTTAGCCTGCAAAAGAAATGTGGCGTTGGAAGCATTCTCCCTAATTTCTTGAACTGTAAAGGCAGTGAGGTAGAAAAATACTTTGTTTACTGTTTATAGTAAAGAAGACTATAGTCCACCTGGCCATGCTTCTTGTCTGGACTATGACACCAGGCTGACACTAATGTTGCAAATACATTTCTCTGTCTCCAACTTTTGTGGTCTTGTGGGAAGAAATATCCATCTGGTTCAGTTCCAAGCCAGGAGAAAGGCATTGGAGACAAAATGGAGGCTAGAGGCTGATGGTTTAATGATGAAGCAGAACCACCAAGCCCATGGTTCTGGTGAAGATCACATGGAGTTGAGAGTGGACGGCTTTTATAACTTCTCTGTTGTGGCTCCGTTACCTGAGCCTGTGTCATCGGCAGGAGAGGACTCCAAGAGTGAAGGAGAGGAGTTGGCAAGGCCTCCCTCTCCAGGACCCTCCTCTCTGGCAATGCCTTCAGTGTCCGCCGAAGGGCAAGAGATAGGGCCGGGGCCAAGCACGTCCACGCAGCCACAGATGGACAGTGATGAGTGTAATGAGTCTTGGCTGGATCACGCCAGTGTCGCAGAGATAAGTGCGCGCAACAGAAGAAAAGGCGTGCCCAAGATTAGGCTGAGTCACTGGACCACACCCCACAGGATATAAAAGGGAGCATGGTGACCAGTCAAACCTTGTGACGAACAAAGCTGAAAGCTTCCATATTATTCTGCATTGCCGGACTTTTGCTATAGACTTTGCTGGATTATCTCTGGACTTGATTGACTCCGTAATTATTGAGCTGTTTCTTTTGATGTACCAGAAGTGGGGAGAAGTTATCTCTCCTCTTTGTAAATAATAAACTCTTGGCAGGCAGCCACTAGGTTATTGCCAAGTTCCGTTATCATAAGGAAAAGGATTTTGCTGGCTGGTTGGGTCTTTAACTCTTGAATGTCTGTTGGTGTGTGTGCATGTGGTTGGGACAGAACATTCTCTTGGGCTTTGCACTTGACCTTCCTGTTCCTGTGCAAGAACATGTATTTCTATTGGCTGTTGTCAGACTCCCATGGGGCCATGTAGGGGTGATAGTTGGCTCTGTAGGTTATCTGAGCTCCCAGGTTTGGTCGATGTTTCTGAGGGTGATCCAATGCAGGGGTGTTGGGCAATTCCTATTGTGGCTGAGGGCTAATCCTACCTTTGTTGGATCTTTGTTGCTTATGAATAGAGCTATCTATCTCTTTATCTCTTAAGTCTTGACATCTGCTGGGGGCTATTAAGAAAGGTGGGGGCTGCTTTCTGTCTCCAAGAGCTTATTTCTCCCTTTAGGGAAATATAATATTCTGCCTTTTTAATATTTCCTAAACTATTTCGTCTAGGAGAGGGGTGGGTGCTAACTTTCTACACTCTATTGTACAAATATGCATTGTCTAGTTTATTTTACATAGCGTGACTTTATAACGATTCTAGTTTTATCTTGATTTTATGTCTAGTATAAGTTTGCCTATTATATAGTCTTACAACTTTGACTTTTTTGTATTTTTTTTTTCATTAGTGTCTCCTATGGCAGTTTTGATAATGCCTTGGCTGGTTTTGCATGTTTTCTCCTTTACATCATATGTCTATGGAGATTCTGAGTCATCCAGGTCGTGGTTGTCCCAAAGGTGCTTTTTCAATGTTTTTTTTTTAATGTTTTTAATGTTTTTAATTTTTAAATGTTTTTTATAATGATTTTTAAAAATGTATTGTGAGCCGCCCTGAGTCTTCGGAGAGGGGTGGCATATAAATTGAATTAATTAAATTAAATTAAAATTCAAGACGCAACTGGACTTTCTGATTTTTCTTTGAAGAAGTTTTGCTTCTCATCCAAGAAGCTTCTACAGCTCTAATTGGGGGGTGGGGAATGATAGGATGGTGGGGAAAGAAAGGATTTACATCATATGGTTTCTTTACTTTTTAACATTGCATTGTTCTATGTTGGTCTTGGGCCATAATCAAGTTTCAACTAAATTACATTATATGCATATATAAACCTATAGATTTTCCTCACTTTTAAGTGGAGTTCTTCATTGTTTTATTTTAACAGACTTAAATTGTGGCTTCTCTAAGCACTTTGACCAAAGGTCTCATAGCCCAGAGTATCAAATGATGTGCTTTCATCATTAAACCCAGTCCTGAGTGTTAGAAAAAACAGCTCACTCAGCTCTCTGGATTTTAAAAAAAAGGCTGTGATAAGCTCATTCAAAAGACTCCTGACTCATTGGCGATTGACCTTTGTTTGCTGTGATTGAAACTGATTTGGGCTTATTGCTCTTTTGCAGTGTTCTCATCTGGTCCAAAATGGATAGTTTTATCATTCTGTGATCAGTTGTTGCCCTGCTGCAGGTCATGCGTGACAAGTGGCACCCAGACATTGAGTCCAATTTGCATCGCCCTGCTAGGAATTCCACTGTAGCAGCACAAAGCTTAATGCCTGACTCACAGCTTGGTAGCTTTGACTGAAAACTTCAAGGACTATTATCTTGCTTTAACTTAACATAAAAGAAGCAGGCATTTTCTTCAGGTGCAAGGGAGAACCAAACGAAACCTTAGTAGTTTTTCACTGAAGATAAAACTCTAGAGATTTGCCTGGAATCAACGTTCAAATATATCAACATTACCCACTTATTATATTCAATATGATATTCCATCAATATTTGCACAGCCATCTTCATCATCAGAAGAGCTAAGGTAGTTTCTACTTTTTCTAAGAGACTGAAAAGCAATGTAATTAATTCTTTCTGATTTCCTAATAATAAATAGAGGCTTCATGGGAGAAGAAAGAAGTAATTTTTACCTTTTTCCTTTTTTCAACTGGGGATGGTACACAGAGAGAACGGCGGATGGGTGTATAAGTGTAACCCTTTGGGGCCACTTTTGGACCCAAATGATATTTGAGAGCTGATAATATTTGCATACTTTTACAATAAGACTGATATCCTGACTGGGGAAACCAAGTTTAGGTCCTTGACTTAACTAATATTTATTTATGACATCAATCAGAGCAGCGTAGTGGCCTCCATTCAGTCACCCCAACTCCACCCCAAATAAAGGGATTAAAGGGTGGTAAAAAAAGGGGGGGGAATGATGGCTTGAATCAGTTAACTTCTCTAGCTCATCTTGTCTCAGATATTTGCCTTTATGGAAGTAAAAGTAGGATGGGGATACTCTGAGAATGCAGCCTAAGTTTTAAGGGGAAAAAATGTGGGAAACAGGGATCTAGTCATACATATTGCCATGAATACTATAATGTTGCTCTGTGTTTGGAACAACTGACAGAATAGCCTAAGGCAATATTCTCAATCTCAGCAACTTTAGTATGTGGGGACTTCAACTCCCAGAATTCTCCTTTCAGCATGCTTCCTAAGGACTTCTGTGAGTTAAATCTTAAAATGGTTGAGGTGGAGGAACGCTAACCTAAGGGTATATCATTATAGTGTATTCAGTGAATGCTAGCTTCCTTGCCACACCTGCTTTTATTGTATATATTTTAAGATAATAAAAGAAAAGTATTAAAAGAGGACAGGCAAGCTACAGAAGAAAGGAACAACTGCTTTCATCATTTATCAGAAAACCTAATAGATGTTTATATCTCATATTGTTTGAAGATGAACAAACTGGCTTTAAAAGAAAAATATTATCTTTGATGTTAGAGGGCATCAGGAGAGAGCAGAAGCTAGCATAGATGGCAGAGAGAACCTCATATCTTGTAAATGGATGTTTTATGATTGGCTCCACAGGCAGCTTTGTTCGTGATTGACACACATTGGCAGACATTTGTGGGCATATTCATGGCATGATCATCAATCTTCAAACCTGCTTATTGGAGTAGGAATTGGTGGCCCACCCCTTACTTAGTTAAAGATTCTTTTTTCTTTTCTTTTCACTTGACTTGTGAAATGCACTGCTCTCACAGTTCAAGGATGGGCAACAACATTAATTTAGAGGAAGAAGCCTGACTGGTTTCCTGTTTCACAGCAACCTGAAACATATTCAGGTAATTATTTCTGACAATAGAAAGGCCTGATGCTTAGCTCTGAGGTGAAGCTCACCATCTGCACAAGTGCTGCTGGGTGATTAGCTCAGGCAACAGACCACATAAGATTCCGTTCAAGGATTGTTATTTTACGGGCAGGAAAGGATGAGAGAAAAGAAGTTTCTCTCCGTTTCCACTTCTAATTATGTAACAGCTTTATGGGCTGGGCCCACTTTAGTAATGATTAGAAGTGGTTCGAATCTTGCACAAGCACAACATTTTTGTCCATTAATTAAAATATACATTTTTCTTTTGGGTTTCTACATGACCCATAAAAAGATGAGTTGTTTTAAAAGTTCTGGTTCTTTAAAGCAGAAGGTCCTTTTTACTGGATCATGTGGAGGTGTACTTTTTTGAATAATTTATATCTCTATCTATCATCTATCTATCTATCTATCTATCTATCTATCTATCTATCTATCTATCCAATTTATTGGTGAAACGTCTGAGACGGCTCGGGAGTTCATGGCTTCCATGACTGCCATGGACCTGACCCAACTAGTTCATGGCCCCACCCACAGGGGGGGGACACACTCTGGACTTGATTTTTGTCTCTGGCCAGTGGTTGAGTGATCTTATTATAGGGGATATAGACATGGAACCCTTGTCATGGTCAGATCACTCGCTCCTTCGCCTGGACCTTCGAACCGCTACACCCCGCCGCAGGGAGGCGGACCCAATAAGATGGGTCTGCCCCAGGCACCTGATGGATCCTGATAGGTTCCAGATGGAGCTTGGGCCATTTCCTGAGGATCTAGCACATGACTCGACTGAGGACCTGGTAGCCGCCTGGGATCGGGCGGCTGGTGGGGCCTTGGACCAAGTCGTGCCTTTGCGGCCTCTGACCCGGTGCCGATCCCGCGCAGCTCCTTGGTTTACTGAGGAGCTGAGGGAAATGAAGCGCCGGAAAAGATGCCTGGAGAGCGGTTGGAGGGCCAGTCTCACTGAATCTGATCGAACACTGGTAAGGTCACATATTAAGACCTACCTAGTGGCGATAAAGATGGCAAAGTTTAATTACTTTTCCGCCTCTATTGCGTCATCAGGGAATTGTCCGGCTGCCCTGTTTAGGGTGACCCGCTCCCTGCTCCATCCAGGAGTGCGGGAGGATCCCCTGGAAGGCAGGGCGGAGGATTTCGGACAATACCTGTATGACAAAATCGCTCAGATCCGGGGGGATTTGGACTCTGACTGGGTAGATCAGGGCAGGGTGACGAGGAATAGTCTTGAGAATGTTATCTGGGAGGTGTTTGATGCTGTGACTCCCGATGATGTGGACAGGATTTTGGGGAGACTTAATACGGCCACATGTTTACTGGACCCATGTCCCTCCTGGTTGGTACTGGCTTCCCGGGAGGTTACACAAGGCTGGCTCCAGGGTGTTATCAACGCTTTGTTGAGTGAGGGTTACTTCCCCGCTGCCTTGAAAGAGGCGGTGGTGAGGCCTCTCCTCAAGAAGCCATCCCTGGATCCGGCAATATTGGCCAACTATCGTCCTGTCTCCAACCTTCGCTTCATGGCGAAGGTTGTTGAGAGTGTGGTCGCGCGACAGTTTCCACAATTCCTGGAGGAAAGATCTTATCTAGATCCATTCCAGTTGAGTTTCAGGTCTGGGCACAGCACGGAAATGGTATTGGTCGCGTTGGTTGATGATCTCTGGAGGGCTCGGGACAGGGGTTGCTCCTCTGTTCTGGTCCTGTTAGACCTCTCAGCGGCTTTTGATACCATCAACCATGGTATCATGCTGCACCGGCTGGAAGAGTTGGGGGTGGGAGGCACCGTATTGCGGTGGTTCTCCTCCTTTCTCTCCGACCGGTCGCAGTTTGGGTTGGCAGGGGGGCAGAGGTCGACCTCGAGGCCTCTCGTCTGTGGAGTGCCGCAGGGATCGGTCCTCTCGCCCCTTCTGTTCAACATTTATGTGAAGCCACTGGGCGAGATCATCCGTGGCTTCGGGGTGAGATACCATCAGTACGCTGATGACACCCAGCTGTACATCTCTACCCCAGGCCACCCCAACGATGCCCTTGAAGTGATGTCTCAGTGCCTGGAGGCTGTGCAGATCTGGATGGGGAGGAACAGGCTCAAGCTCAACCCTTCCAAGACTGAGTGGCTGTGGCTCCCGGCATCCCGATATAGTCAGTTGACTCCATCACTGACTATTGGGGGCGAGTCCTTGGCCCCCACAGAAAGGGCTCGCAATCTGGGAGTCCTCCTGGATATGCAGCTGTCCTTGGAGGAACATCTGACGGCTGTAACCAGGGGGACCTTTTATCAGGTTCGCCTGATTCGCCAGTTGCGGCCCTTTCTTGATCGGGATTCCCTGTGCACAGTCACTCACGCCCTCGTCACCTCTCGCCTTGACTACTGCAATGCTCTCTACATGGGGCTCCCCTTGAGGGGCACCCGGAGGCTCCAGCTGGTCCAGAACGCAGCAGCGCGGGTAGTGATGGGAGCAGCATGGCGCTCCCATGTAACACCGCTCCTGCGCGAGCTGCACTGGCTCCCGGTGGTCTTCCGGGTGCACTTCAAGGTGTTGGTTATCACCTTTAAAGCGCTCCATGGCACAGGGCCTAGCTATCTTTGAGACCGCCTGCTGCTACCGACGACCTCCCAGCAACCCGTGCGCTCCCACAGAGAGGGCCTCCTCAGGGTGCCATCAGCCAAACAATGTAGGCTGGTGACCCCCAGGGGGAGGGCCTTCTCTGTGGGGACACCTACCCTCTGGAATCAGCTGCCCCCAGAGATAAGGAGAATCCAAGACCTCAGTGCCTTCCGCCGTGCCCTTAAAACCCACTTTTTCCAGCAAGCCGGGCTGGCTTAGGAAGAAATTTTTTTAAATTTTTAAATGTTTAATTGGTTTGTGGTTTTTTAAATTTTGGGCCAAATTTATATAGATTTTAATTGTTTTTAATATTTGTATTTCATGTTTTTAATTCTGGCTGTGCACCGCCCTGAGTCCTCAGGGAGAAGGGCGGTATATAAATTGAAAAATAAAATAAAAATAATAAAATAAAATAAATTGGCCACCCATCTTACCATCACCTTTAATTGCACATGGAATCAGACTGGTAACCAGTGGTGCAGTGGTGTCACAGGGCCTCCCAAAACTATTCTCACTGCTGCACTCTGCACCAGCTATCGCTTCCAAATGGTCTTCAAGGCTAGCCCCATATAGAGCACATTACAATAGCCCAGTCATAAGGTGATTACAGGCTGAATAACTGATCAAAGTCATTGATGCTAAAAAATCTAAAATTGGAACAAACAACTGGAATACATAAAAAAAAAAAACATTGTCAAGATTGTTTGGTTTTATACTTTCCACAATGAAACAATGAAATAAAATGGCATATACATTTCATTGTTCAGTTATTATTCAGCAGGCTTCCCAGAGCATGGTCTAAAGGAAGAAGCAAATGCCTAAGAAGATTCTCACCTGCAGTTTCCCCAACTGAATATACGTATATCGGTTCAGAGTTATTCCAGCATTCACATAACTAGGTTTAAACCTTCCTGTTTATCCTTGTCCACTGAGATGTGAGTGGCATTTCTGGGTGGAGAAGGATGTTGTAGATGCTATTATGTAAATATATGCATGCATTTGTGAGGATAATAGGACAATTATGCATTTATACACACACACACACACAGTCAGTATAGCATTCTGTCCCAAGCCAAAGGGGAATAAATGCTGGCAAGAAACATCCTAAGAGCCTTGATAGAGCCGGAAAGTTAAGCATCCTCTGATTCACCTGCAACTATCCAAAAGTAGAACTGTGTCTGGAGGCCATTTCAGTGGATTGGGGTGAACCATTTTGAGAATCCAAAGTTTCAATTAACTTCATGCAGGACATGGAGATATGCATGAAAGATGTCTGATCTTACTGTTGATTAACCAGAAGACCGAATGGAGGTGGGTATACTGTTCAGCCCAATCAAGTCCATGCTGAACAAACTGTTAAAACTCTGAATAATATTTCAACCAACTCTGCTGCTATTGCATTATCATACAGTGGGATGAATAATGGAAGTGAAACAGGACAGTAGAGAGGGAAGAAAAGTAGGCATATGGTAAATGCCACCTTCTTGTTATTTATAAATATATACATAAATGTATCCACCTTCTTCAGACACACTGTAAATATTTTTATTTCTGAAATATATAGCTTTAGGACCTGGCCAATGAGGTTCCTCTTCTTAAAAAAAATTACCTCCTCTCTTATTCTCAATTACCTCCTCTCTTATTCTCAATTCCTTCCCCCCTTATTCTCAGTCTTAATTTTGCAAATTTGCAGATGCTCTGTGATATATATTTAATTTAAATGAGTGTAAACATCTCCCACATGTAGTATTCATGCCATTTCTACATAAATGTTCCTGTGTTGTGATATCACATTAGCATCTTCATGGTTCAACTATGTTGTTTATTCCAACTAATGTATAGCACATGAGGAATACTGGAGCATTATCTTCTTGTTGTTGTGCCATATCCATCATCGGACGTTGGCGATCATGTTGGCAATCCTATTTTTGTCAACAGCCGCATGAAAAAGTGCTGTTGAGTTTTGTCCAAACCAGTCCCTTAGGTTTTGAAGCCATGATGTTCTTCTTCTGACTGGACCTCATTTGCCTTCAATCTTTCCGTGGAGGATTAAGTGAAGGATGCTGTATTTTTCTAGGTGGAGCACTATGGAATGTACTAATGGGCAGGTTTCTACTACTAGGAATTTTCACATCAAGGTGTACAAAACTGTCCCTCTTGCCTGAAGATGTGAAGCCCCCTGAGTGTCATGAGATCCTATTGTCAGATTTTTTCTAATTGAGCAATGGCTCACTCTGTCACAAGGGATGTTCAGGTGTTTTAAAAATTCAGCAAAGGCTCATGAAATAAATTATGGCTGTGAACAGGATGGCATACTAGTGGAAGGCTCATGGTTCAAGTTCTTATTGGTCAGCAAGATGAGCTAATGGACATGGGACAATTGTTGGTGAGTTAAAAATATTTTTCAGCATTTAAGAAGTTAAAAACAGTAGCAATGTGGAAATATTGCAAATTTATACTTAAACAGACATATTTGTAAGCTTACTATTCATGCTGTTTACAGTTCAATCCTTTAGTTCAAGGCTGACTCATAAACAAAACCCATGTTTTAAAACAGGGGTCACCAACCTTTCGGACCTCAGGAACCATTAAATTCATAATTTTAAATCCCATGGACCACTAATATGATCTTCCTAATGACCGGCTGGGTGGACATGGCTAGGTGGTCATGTGACTGGGTGGGTGTGGTCAACTCGATGTAACTCACCTTGAAGGGTGCCTCAGCAGTCTCTAGTTACCCCTCCCCTCCCAGCCCCTCCTCACCTGCCCGCCCAAGGCTCCTTAGTGCCTCAACAGGAAGCAGTTGTTGGAGCTAAGCAGCCACCATGAGAAAGAGTTGGCAAAACAGCTGGCTCAGTTCAAATTGGGTCTGACCTAGGAGGAGGCTCAGCAGAAGCACCTCATTGAAGACTATAGGAGCATAGGCTTTCCAAGCAGAGGAAAGACCTGCAGGAGTGCAAGGTCAGGTACTGGCGCCTGGAGGCTCAGTGGGCTGAGATGGTCAGCCAGTTTCAGGCCATGATGCAGTCCCACTGGAACAAGGCCCTCCGACTCTTTGCCACCAGCGGCACTTCCCTCCAGCCTTTGCCCAAAGCCCTACATCAGGAGGCTGAAGCAGACCCCAAGTCAGAATTTCTGCCCCCCTCCGATCCACACAAAATAACCCCAAAGTGGGAGACTCTCTGCAGCAACACAATCATTCATTGCACATATCCGGCCCAGGGGCCATAGTTTGAGGAGCCCTGATTTAATGCAATATAAAAAATGCAAATAATTTTTCTTACCACCAAAATTTTATCGCGGACCACCTGTGGTCCATGGACCACCAGTTGGTGACCACTGTTTTAAAAGATTACCCTTAAAACATGTGGTGACCCCCCCTTCTTCGTAAGCATCTTCCCTTTGTTTGAGAGGAGAAAAATTCCATGCCTTTTGCTTAACCTCCATAGACCTCATTTTCTTTACTGTAGTTGGCTAATGGACAAGCTGTATCAATAACAATAGAGGAGAAAGGAAGTTTTGTCCAGTATCTCTCTTTCATCAAAATAATCAGTTGTGATGTATTGTGAGATAGATATAGGGAGAACTGATAATATTCCTTGTAAGACTATTTTTAATTAAAATATTTGCTTTATTCTTTTCCAGATACCTTTAAGGCAACTAGTAGTTCTGCAGGAATGATTTTTTTAAAAACCATAATGGCCGCTGCATCAGCATTATCAAAATCGTACTCCTTTTACATGTGTGTTGATGTTATATCCATGAGCAATAAAGATGGGTTTTTATTATAGAGCCATGACTGCTATCTTAACTGTTTTGAACACCATCTGCAGTCAATTTTAAAACAATATCACATATTCAATAGTTTCAAAAGTTTATTTTTTTTTAAATCCAGAGAGAGATGCCAACAGAAAAATGGGCTTCCTCTAGGAAGAAAGTGTGTGTGTGTGTGTGTGTGTGTGTGTGTGTGTTTGTGTATTAAATGAGGCAGTCACCTACTGAAAAAATCTGAAAATGGTAAATTTAGTTATATTCCTGCTTTTCTGCATCATTCTATGGAAGTAGTTCCCACTTGACTTCAAAATCTTACTTCAGAGTGGACACACAAATAGAGTGCAGTGTTAATCATTAAGAGTAGCTTTGTATTGTCAAGGCTGTTCAAGATGAATGTCAGTCAAGAGCAGGAAAAACTGTGAACTATTTCAGCTTATTTATCAAAGTGGCAATTGTTTCTAAAGTAATCACATTTTTTAAATGCAAGCCATTAAATTCATGCATCAGTTCTATAACTTGTTTACAGCTCATTTCTTGAGAAACACTTAAAAGATACAAATTGGCAATGAAGCTCAACTTGTTTGTGGCATCAGGCATATGTTACAAAAAAAAAGTTTGCAAGATAAACCAACTGTATGGATTAGGTTATATAAGCTCACCTGCTCGTTGTCAAGTTGAAAGCCATTCTTCTACATTTTCTATGTTTTCAAGCTGAAAACCAAACAACTAAAGGGAACACAAAACTACTGTATGGAACGAACAAAGTATTTAATAAGGCTATTTCATTCATTCAGATCTCGGATGTCTTCTGCTTGTGTTCCCTTTATTTTTTTGAGTAGTGTATAAGTAGGTCCTCAAATCTAAAGAAAATATTCTGTTGTCCCCCTGTCTTTGTCTTAAAGGTGAGGAAAGATTAATGTTTTAAAGTTGTACGCTCCCTTCCCCATGCCCAATAGATATACAATTCTTTTCATGAAATACCTGAGAATTTTATTTTCATCAGATTTCATTGAGGAGGAGAAAGTTTTAATGCTGCTTCAATACAGCCTACCGATGAAACCTTTTTGTAATATGTTAACTCATTCTCAGAGTTTCTCAGACTGAATTGGTTTGTCCTTGAATGTAAACACAACTTCGAGCTGATGAAACTAATGGAAACTAAAACTTCCGGTTTGAATGGCTTCTGGACTGATTCACATGGAGCTAAGGGAGGCATCTGTTGAGCCTTCTGCAAAGGTCAATTACTCATCATATGCAGAATACTAAAATATGTGATGTCTGACACAGGCCACAAGAGATTACTTTTTAAAAAAAATCTTTAAATATTCTTTTAAGATTCCCACACATTAATTTATTTTGAAACATAACCCTTGGCTCATTGATATAACATCTTACAGTTGATGAAGTGATGAATTAGCTGTAGGTCTTATAATGTTGTGTGCATGTATATATGTATAATGACATTAGGCATTTTAATATTTAAACTCGAAGAAAAGATTTTTACAGCCTTTGCCAGAACATGTTATGTAGTATTCTATAGACATTTAATTGTCAGCTGTCCAAGACAAATTGTACATTAATGACACAAACACTTCTTTGTGTATGTGATCTTGACAAGAAGTATTAAAGCAGCCATAAATGTATGAGGAAGAACCATATTTCTAGTATGCATTAAACAGTTTTGATAGGGAACTCAATACAGATATATCGATGGCTTGTCAGTTTTATGAATATATACAAGACAAACAAAAATGTTTTCTATTTTCTGAAAATATGTTTTACACTGTTTAAATATACAGTATAATTTTATTTCTTATAAAGGAAAAAAAATTACAAACTGAATAGAATTCAGAAGAGATGGCTGTGAAACAATGAAGTCTTTTATTTTAAATGTTATTTGAATAGTCCATAGAAAACCTTATAGTTGGTATCCGCATGAAATCTTAATTGCATCATTCCTCATCAGGATCAGAAGAAAATATACTTCTCATGAAATTTTATTGAACACTAAAATAAATAAGAAAATATAAAAATGACAGCATTTAAATTTACATTATATACTCTGAAAGTTGAGCCAGATGAACTGCAAGATCCTTCCAAGGTCCCAATCACACAAAATCAATGTGGGAATATATTCTAAAATATATAATTATAAACAAGGCATATTGTAGTGTATACTAAAATATTACAATTTGTTTCATATATGTCTGCTTCTTTGTTTAAAATTGTTATACACTGCAGCAAAGAAGAAGGATTGAGAATCTGATTTTGGCTACCGTGTTTCCCTGAAAATAAGACCCTGTCTTATATTTTTTTGAACCCTGAAATAAATGCTTGGCCTTACTGCCATGCACTCAAAAGCCCAATTGGGCTTATTTTCAGGGGAGGTCTTATTTTGGGGAAAAGAGGGTAGATTAAAACTAAAATAAGTTCATTTAGATTAAAATAAAATTCTATTTAAAGAGTTCATAAACTGAAAGGTCAAATAGGTTAACTTTTTCTAATCGTTGAGATGAATAGTTAACAAAAAATCAATTGTTTCTTTTCAGAAATTGCTTGCTCACTTGGTTTTATAAGATAGACTTTGGAGATTATAATAGATGATAAAGACTCTTTTGACACAAGTTTTAATCCTGGGGACTTAATGATCACATCTATGTAGTTTTCTTAGTCAGAATATAAAAGCGGTTGGCCATTTCAATTTCTCTGTCTAGACTATAGCCCTGGCATTTCCTGGTTGTTTCCCAGTCAAGTACTTATCTGGACTGACTCTGCTTAGCTTTTCAAGATCAGCCAAAATCAGCTAGTGACAGCCATCTAGTTGATTTATGACAGCTACTCTTATTCAAAAGGCAAGAGTGGAAAATGCATCTATAATTCAATTCCATTATTGTGGGTTGAGGTATAGAATTTCAACAATAAGAGGACAATGAAGAATAGAGGAAGCATTGGATGCTGTTTTATTGCTAGAGTTATATTTATTGTTGCTTTAATTGTGTAAAGCCACCCAGAGTTATCTGGAATATGTTAGTTTATAAATCTAAACAAACAGGTGTGATCAGTAACAAAGTGGCACTGAAAGGTATACCCCATTTAGGTCCAGACTATATCTTCTTGCATATTTCTACATTTTATTGATCTTCTGTTTATTCTTACTAAAAGTTCAGCATTCAATAAATGTAAAGCATGCTTATATTTGTTTAAGCTCCAAAGGAAGAGCATGGAGAACAAAGAAAAGTGGTGTATTCTGCAATTGTTGGAAATTTCCCAATACTGCTAATATCTTTGTTTTATTTTGAAATCTATGCTGCTTTTCCACTTTGAATTGATAATGCCTTTTGGATTTTAGATTTATTTGATATTTTTATATCCGCATGTATGTGTGAGTGAGTGAGAAACAGAGGGATAGAGAATTATATAGAAAGCAAGAGAGAGAAGCGGGGATAGGTATCTAAGCATATGCAGAGAGCTTAGTGTAGTGAGGACTGGTAACCTGATTTTGTACCATGTAGCAGTAAGGCAGGCTTTTAAATATACATTTTTTAAAATCTTCTAAGCAATAACACATTGAACACCTTCTAGAACAATTTTTTTTTACAAAGCGCTACTAAAGAACACACAACATTGTCAAATAGGTCTCAAAAGGCTAGCACATAAGAAAGATAATTTGCTCTTTCTATAAAAGAAAACAACCTCTTATTCCCACCCTTTTGTAGATATTATAATTCATGAGCTTGATTCAATTAAAAATATTTCACAGCTTTACAAGTGCAATTTAGGGCAACAAGATGCACTGAAGCTATGAAAATTGGCTTCACAACTGGCTGCTTCAGCATGAAATAGGAAGTCATTAGGAAAGAATGAGTGAGATTTCTAGTGAGCCAAGATACGTTTGCTGCATGGATGGTAAGATGAAGAATGTTACTTTAGGAATTTGTTGGCAGAAGGCTGGTTTGGAAAGAGACAAATGAATGATACATTTATGTGTCTGAATATCAAGTTTCAGTCACATCAAACTCAGCTTTGTTTCACCAACACTGTTCAAGCAACCAGTGGTCTCAATCTGCTTCTCTCGGTCAGATTTTGACATCCATTGAAGTGTCTCTAATCTTCTGAAGAAGCAATGGATGATCAGACTCTAGCCAAGTGACAATCACACCACTGGTGCTCTTCCTACTTTCAGAGACAATCGCTGGAATGAAGCTTGCCAAAATTCAGGCAAATGAATGCAAGGTATTTGTCACCAGGGGCTTCTGGATTTTTTTTAAAAAATGTACTGTTCATAATTTGTTTTTTTAAATCATGGATTCCAGTAAAGTGTCATGGTCTGTGCCAGCATCTGAGGTGGCTTCTAATAAAAATAATTAATGTTAATTTCACTGGAAGCAGTAACACATTTTGTTATTAATGCTTAAAAATGTTGAAAAGGATTTTTATTTTACAAGCAGCCACATAAAGGGGTGCACTCTCCCATGGATTATGGATACCTATAAATAAAGCTGAACCAACCTGAGGGTTAGGAGTGCTCTGAAATTATGTATCAAGCATAGGAAAGTAAATTGAAATGGTTGCCAGAAGCCTTAGAAAGACTAAACTGGGGTTAGTGTTAGTGTTAGTGCTAGGGTTAGTAAGGGCAACAGAAAAAGGATTGGCAGTGAGAGTTGGCACAATAACACATTTTTATCATTGTTTTACCTCAACCTGGAAATTTAAAGTTATTGAGTATGCTTTTTTGTTTTGTTTTGGAAGGTTTACAAGTTTAAGGTTTTGCTGTGACTGCACTAGAAATTCTTTGATTAGGTATGGCAACTGAGTCGAGAGAGGAACACTTGAACTTAGACATGCAATTAAGAGTTCTCCAAAGTCACGCCAAAGAGACAAGGACAAGATAATTTAGCTAAGGAAGGAAAGCAGTTGTTAGCATTCCAAGTTTAATCTTCAGTGTATCAAAGGGAGAAAGATGGTAAAGCAGACAACATGACCTTCACTGTCATCGATTTTCCTTTCTTCTTTTTAAATTTTTGTCAAATGTAGACATTTTGGGGACAAGAGATTTCTCTAGACATCTGGGTTGTGCGTTCTGCTGATATGCTTCAGTTAGAAAATGACAATCGCAACTGGAGAACTGATGCCTTAATATCATGCATGGATGACAAAAATTTCCTTCCCCCTCTTTTTCTTCATTTGAAAAAGCGATACTGAGTATTCATAAACAAGAAGACAAATGTGTGCAGTTCTACTCAATACCTGCATTACGCAGCATGCATGACAGTCATATCATATGATTCAACAGATTCTAAAGAGAAATTGGGTGCTGAAAGTATAATACAGAAGAATTGCAAGCTTTTTCCAAGTTCACCCAAAGGTGATAGTGGCCATTCTACAAAATAGGATTGTATTGTTAAATGCTATAGATCAGTGTTGTTCATACTTGGCAAACATGGCAATAAAGCATGCTGGCTGGGGGATTCTGGGCGTTAAAGTCCACATATTTTAAATTGCCAAGTTTGGAAAGCAGTGTTATGGACATGGTAACAAAAAGTGAGAGAGTTGATAGAACTTGTTCTGACTTTCACATTTTATTAAAAGGGGTTCACTTTTGTGAACTGTACCTTACTTCATCAATGCGTACATGGCTACATTGATGTATGATTTAAATCAGGGTGAAATGGAAGGAAAGGAAAGAGAAGATGGATTACAAGAGCCTAATCAATTAACAAGCGTGACTGTTTTGAAACATCAGAACTTTCTTACACCATTGAGCAAGGAATTGTTGAACTCAGACATTAAACTGTTTCAGGAAATCTCAGAATGTCCCAACAAACAGCATGGAGTTATATAAAAACATGTAGATAAAACCCACCAAAATGTAAGGGGCAGGGTGATACTTAGTGGCTTTAGAAGTAGGATACAGAATTAGGCATCTCAGCAGTAACTCTATAACAGTGGCTCATATAAACTCACCTGGCACTATCTCTAGCTGATTTCAGGCGTCATGTCCCTATCAGTCTATTGAGAATTGGGTTTGGACACTGCTGAACAAATAATTGATTTTTGCTGTTATTTTCTTCTTAACTGATTCTTGTTGCTATTTTCTGTTCCACTGCTGTTTCACTGTTTGCATTTATTTTTACTCTTTATTTTGATTTGACTGTTCTGACTGATCGCCCTTGGGTATTACCATAGAGATGAGATTAATGTGTTTGGAGCTGTGGATCAAAATGGCTCAGCACCATGAGACTGAACAGCAAAGATCAGAACTCGTGTCATTTAGTGACTCCTATTTCAGTAGTCTTCGTCCTGATACAATTCAGGTCCTTACATTTCCTTCAGCTGTATTTACCAAAGCATCAGCCAGCTCTTTTTAATCATTCCCTGATCCATTCCCTGCAACATCTGTCCCTGAGTCCTGACTCTTATATCAGGAAATTTCTTCTTGGAAAATGCAAAACAGCTGTCATTACCTTATTATAGATCTGTACATAAATGTAGCAAATAATTACAGTTGGATCTGTTATGGTGTCATATGTAGACACATATAGCTATTATTTATTTGGTCTTTGTCTCCCTCTCAAGAAAATAGCACGATGTTTTTTAGGTTAGTTCACCTTTATTTAAAGACAGATATTGAAGATAGTAGTCATACAACACAATCTCATATAAATTTACTCAGATGGAAATTCTCTTTAAGAGTCAATTTAATTAAGTGTCACTGGGCTAGAAATCGGGAAATTCTGAATTGCAATTCTGCCTTAGACAAGAAGCTGGGTGACTTTGACTAGTCATCATGCCTCAGCTCTCAAAGGAAGGCAATGCCAGACCACTTGTGAATAATCTTGCAAGAACTGCAGGGTCTATGTGCTCAAAGGCACATAGACACATGTTCTACATAATAGGAATAAAAGGTGTACATATTATGGCTATTAAATGCTGATGGAACATTACAAGTATCAGGTGTTCTTTCAGAACATAATGTATTTCATATTCCACAGGGACAACTTCCCTTCCTATTGTAGGAAATAGCAGGAAAATGGTATGAGTCCCTTCTTTTTAACCTTAGGATCATAAAGATAGTTAAGCAACATGTTCATTGGGGCCTATAACCCAACAGAAAGATTGCTGGTGTTTACATTTTTTAATACAAATAATGTAAACTTCCCCTAGTAAAGGGTGGGAATAATTTAAAAGCATCTTTTCGTAGTACAAAAGCAGCACTGAATAAACAAAATCCAAATACCTGGATTCATCTCAGCTAAGCCTATGAAGAGAGACACAAAATATATTTCTAAATATACACTTGACACAGGTTTCTACTTAATGCAAGAATGCACATTTTTCTGCATTAAGAACCTTGGATCAGTTGTCTAAAAAAAAAAGGAATGTTCTGAAGAGCGTCATCGCAACATTACCCTTTCAAACAAAAGAACAAAGCAAGCATGTTGGTTTTGTATTTATTTTCCTTTAGCCATTTATTTTCTATGTGGCTGGAAATGAAGCCAAATTAAGAAATACTTAAGGAAGCAGATGTCAAGCAACTCTGCATTCAGCTACCATTGAAGTTATAGTAGGAAAAGCATTAGAAAAATATATACCAAATAATTTCCTATCTCCACTGTGCTAGTTGTATGAAGCATAAAAACATGTCTATTTTCCTATAGGAAATGTGACAAAACTGTTAGATAGGACAGGAGGAGAGGAGAAAGCACACCTGTCTGCCAGAACAAGCAATAACCAATGGGAATCAATGCATTTGCACTAGATATGAAGACATTTGCATATTCTTATTGGTAATAAGGTATTTGCTTCTTTGACATGACATCCAATCTCTAGATCATTGCTGTACCAAGCTTCATATGACCCCAAAATACTTAAAATCCATCCGTACCCCAGGTCTGTTTCTTTGAATTGATTTGGAGGTTGGGAAGAAGGGGGAGAGACCATTCAATTTTTGGATGTGTGTGTGTGCGTGTGTGTGTGTGTGTGTGTGCGTGTGTGTGTGTTTATAATGTTCTACTGATGTATTTTGTAAAAACTGCCCAGAAACATGAGAGTTGGGAACTGTCTATACACTCCTAGATAAATAAGATGGAATTAAGGGCAGCAGGTCAACCAAAAGAATTTGGTTCTATCAGCAAAGGTCAAAACCAGTATTTTTTGATGCACAAAAACAAAAGTCAAGGGGAATTTACATTTCTAGAAGCCTTAAGGAGGGACTGAGGGAGATGTCATCCATTCCTGACATGCCAAACTGGTAAGTAGAGCATCCTTACAGTGGAGCAAGGGGCAAATATAGACACTTGTTTAGTTATAGTAATGATGAACAAAGCATTGGAAGTGCTGAAATAACAGGATAGGATCAGGTTGTCATGGAGAAAATCTATCTATGTGGTTACTAAATATCAACAATGACTTGATGGCACGTAATCAATTAAGGGTATTAACTGCTTGCCTTTGTCTACTTGCAGTGCCTGCAAATGAAGAAAATATAGCAACATGGGGATTTTATATCTCAAATGTTTCTCAGTATTTGAACAAGTATCATGTTAGCTGGCTTCAAATAGCTTCAGTCAATAGAAGTAGAGCTTAAAGTGGTTCCTGCTGTTTTATTAGCTAATACTGGAAGAGTTTCTTTAAAACAAATAAGAACTCACCAACCAACAATCAACAATCACAGGACGTCACAGCAAAAGTTGTGGGCACTCCAACACTGGAGATTTTAAAGAAGAGATTTGACAACCATTAATCTGAAATGGTATAGAGTTACATACCCACACAGCTGGTTAGACCTCCAAGTCCCTTCCAACTCTGTTATTCTGATATATTCTGTTAACATGTTCAGGATCCTGAGCATGTTTTGCCCAATCTCAAGTAAACAAAACTTTCAGGACATAGATATTTGAATTTAAAGCAGCCATTTCAAATTAAAAACATTATAGCTTAAACTATTTTATACAACACTATGCTGTAGCCTAGTTCAACTATCTGTGTGAATGGAGGAAGGCAAAAGAAGAAGAAGAAACCACATTAAAGATGAGATTGTGTATTCTAACTATCCTAAAATTCATTCATCTTTTTGGAACCACATCATATTGTTGTTTTACATTTACTTGGCTTTGTCACTGACCAATCTTATCTACTTCCCATCCTCTACTAATTTTTGTTTCCAAAGCAAATACTATTTATATTCATTCTGGGGTTGTTGTTTTTTCAGACTGCCGAGATTGCTTTCAATTTTATTTCTACATCTTCAAGGGAAATTAGCTATTAAGGCTATACACAGACCTGGATTTAAAGACCAAAATGTGATTTGGAGCAAGTGGAGGCACACAAGTGGTACTTGTGAAAACCTTAAATAAATGAGGTCCTTTTCTAGGATCATATTTCAATCATGAAAGATAACCATACCTGCCCATTCAAAGGCACAGACATGAACAACCTGAAACTTACTTGTTTTTCAGATCCATATTTCTGCACTGTGCTATCATGATCCTATCCAATTTTATCTCAACTTCAAATTCATCAGGAATGTTCTCCACCTCCTCGTTAATGTCATTAATTAAAATTGATGAAAACTAAAAGTTCCAGGATTTGAAAAATTTGTTGTAGTTCCATACTGATGAAGAACTACTGATCTTTGAACATTTTTCTGAACTGGAAAAAGCAGAAATTACTGTCAGCCATGAATCTTACTTACGACTCACAAGGTTGTTTGTGTGGATAAAAGAATAGAAGAATCTTGTATGGTAGAGCAAATATATTGAAGGTAGGCAGTGGTGGGATTCAAATAATTTAACAACCTTTTTAGGTTCTCTGCCCTAATGATTGGCCAGATGACCGGCAGGGGGTGTGACAGGCAGCACTTTGCCTCCTGCACTCCCCTGGAAGCAAACACAGGCCATGTGGGGGGGAGCACACACACACACTCCGTGTCCGATGTTGGACCTAATAGGCCTCCCTACAGCCTCTTGGGAGCCAAAACGGGGCGCTTGGGGACTTCTGGAAGGGGCAGGGCAGGGCCAGCCAGCAATTTAACAACTGGTTCGGCTGAAGTGGTGTGAACTGGTTGAATCCTGAAGGGTAGGGCAGAAGATAATAAACAATATATTAAGCATTTATCTTTCTATATATGATTGCTTTAAATGATACTTTAGGATGCCAGAAATATCACAAATGGGGAAGAATAAGATCATGAAATATTTGATTAAAAAGGCTGACTCCTAATGAACTATGTTTTAACTAATGAAACTTTCAAATGATTTAATATTTCATGTTTATGTATTTTTCCCTTTTTTTACCATTTTACAAAGAATTTTTACAAGGTCCTAATGAAAATGATATAAAGGACACAGAATTAGCTGGTGAGATTAATGTATCTACCCTCAACTAATGTATTACTTTTCACCAGCTTACCAGAAATGAAATGTCATGTACAGCAGCTGATACTTTACTGCTTTTAATTTGTATCCCATCTTTGGTGGGAACAGCAAATCAGTGTCATTCTATTAGGCCCCTACATTTTGTTCTTGTTTTCCCACCCTTAGTAATTTCATATTAAATAGCTAACCAATGGATAAGTCCAATTAGATCTGTAGAGATGAAGGAAGAATATTTAAGTCTTAAACTTATGTAGGAAATATATGAGAACTTTAACAAACAAACGAACAAACAATCCTGTAGAAAAGGTCAGGTATTCTTTTAACCAGTTCATCATCATCATCATCATCATCATCATAAAAAATAAAAATGAGGAAATAACATTGAAATTCAAAATGTTAAAGCAGAACTGTCAATCAGAATACTATGATCAGAAAACAATATATTATTGTCCCTGTCCTCTGTTACTCTCTTCTCTCAGCTCTGTGTTAAGCACCTTCTGTGGTTTTGACATCCTTTGAAGACACAACTCTTTGCTCAAGCTTTCCCTGATGTTTGATGTTGGATTTGGTATTTGTTGTATTGATATATGTTATTTGTTTGTTTGTTTGTTTGTCAAGAACGTCTTAGGCAATAAGTATAAACATGGATTGGATACATAAAATAGATACAAATAGAGGAAACATTAGGACAGGGACAGTAGACATGCTGGTGCTCTTATGCACACCCCTTACAGACCTCTTAGGAATGGGGTGACGTCAACAGTAGACAGTCTTAGTTTAAATTTTGGAGGTGTGGGGATGAAACCACAAAGTCAGGTAGTGCATTCCAAGCATTGATCTTCTTTTTTTCTTTTTCATACTTCTTTTGGTATGTTTTGTATTTTATATTATTCATCACCTAAAGATTTTTTTTTTAAAGAAAAAAGTAGTTTAGACATGTTTTAATTAAGTAAATGAAAAACAACCTTTTTTTTCTTGCTATATGAATTGAACTAGAAATAGTTTTTGAATTAAATTTAATTAAAATAATTATTTTCTTTCTTTTTAAGAACCAGTAGGAGTGAAACTCTGAACTCTGAATCACAAAATAACAACAATGATAACAATCCACCAAAGGCTCAGGATGCATCCAGATGAATGGTTTTTAATTGCCAATCAAAAGACATGTACTTACCGGTATTCTTTTTCCTTTTAATGATTTTTCTTTTTCTTTTTTTCTGATGAGGAAGCAGATGAAAAATATCAGAAGGTTGTAGATATAACATTTCACTGGCCATACCCACATCAGTAAAAAAAATTGCAATAGGCAAATACAAGCTTCTTCTAAGAGAACAGTCAAGAGAAAGTTCAGAAATTTTGTTTGGAACTTTGGTCAGCTATGCTTAACATCAAAGATAGAATGTCAAAAATGGTCTATAAGATTCTACATTGACTGTCCTGGGTATTTCTGATATATATTAGGCACTGTGTCAAGATGAAGAATGGTTAATTCTAATCTATTGCTGATGCAAATAACAAAAGTGATTCATACAAGGTAGCTTTCTGAGTTTATATTTAGTCTGTAAAACCTGTTTGAACGCCTAACCATATTAGTAGAGTGCTTCTTTGCTCTCTGGTTCTTTTTCATGACAGACCTCCAGATGTAGTGAGACTCCATCTTTCAGAATTTCCAGCCAGATAGTCAGTCTGGGGAAAATCCTTGCAAATATGTGGAAGGTTGCTGGTTGTAGGAGTCTACTCCTACAAAGATCATCATTTTTGGTAGTTTTCTTGAATGCAAAGCAACAGATCTAAATAATACATTTCAACAGATTTCAGTGGTTACTTATTACTGGATAATTGAGAAACATATGCATTATATAGACACACTTAGCACACATAGATTTTTTAAATTTTTTTATTAATTTTATTAAAGATACAATTTAAAAACATTAGACTTGTTGCGACTTGTCTGGTACATACTTTTCTAGCACTTTTTCTTTTGTGTATATTACAATATAATATCATGCATATTTCATATATACTTTTTGTACATTCAATCACACTTCAGTTACATGTATATTCCCTTTGTACCTATTCAAATCCAATTTAGATTTGGGGAGAAAAATAAATAAAATAAAATTAAGAAATATTAGAGAGGAATAAATTGGAAGCACACATAGATTTATAGCAGTGGTGAAATTTGCCACTGGTTTGCTGGCTGTGCACGTGTAGTGCACACCAAATGCATGCTTTGCACACATGCACGGTGCACATAAAACATATGCTGCACACATGCATGCACAGTGCACACAAAATGCACGCTGCACATGCACATGCACATTATGCGCTAAACATGTAGAAAAAGGAGGCTTGGGAAGGTAAGTATAACTGCAAGGGGGAGGAACAGCTGTGCCATGCGATTTAGATTCATTAGCTGCTTTCTAGCTATTTTAAATTGTGTGGCACAGCTGATCATTGGAAATACCAGTTTGGAGGTACCGGTAGGGTTTTTTTACTACCAGTTCACCCGAACTGGTAGTTTTTATCACTACCGGTTCTCCTGAACCAGTGCGAACCGGTAGGATTTCACTGCTGGTTTATAGACACAAAACTCAGATGTCTTTCAAAGGGGAGGGGAAATAAAAGATTTTAGAAAAAGTATTTGAATGTAGAAAGGCTTTTCTTTACTTGATTCATATCCTATAATATCATTGTTCTAAATTGCTAAAGTGCTTCCTTCTTTCTTCTCAGAAATACGGAATTTAAAATGCACAATGCTTCTTACAAGTACACACTTCAAATTTTAAACTGGAAAAGAAGCTGCAGACCATCAGAAAAGACCAAGAATGTTGGGGATAAGGAGAAGCTATGGCTAGTAAAGGGAAGAGTAGTGCCAGGCAGAAAGACAAGATTAAGGACATTTGTTGTTAGTTGTGAAGTTGTGTCCGACCCATCATGACCCCATGGACAACATTCCTCCAGGCCTTCCTGTCCTCTACCCTCTGGAGTCCATTGAGCTCACACCTACTGCTTTGGTGACTCCAGCCAGCCACCTCATTCTCTGTCATCCCCTTCTTCTTTGTGGAAAATAAGCTGTGCCATAAAAGGTTGAGGATTTATTCAAGGAAGAAGAAGGAAGTGGGAAAAATGTGAGTAGGTACTGATGGGAAAACAAGTTCAGGAGGAAGTTTACAGGTAGACTTCAACTTACAAGAGTTTGTTTAGCGATCATTCAAGTTACAACAGCACTAAAAAAGTGACAAGACTCTTTTTCACACTTATGACTGCTGCAGCATCCTCAAAGTCACATGATCAAAATTCAGATGCTTGGCAACAGACATGTATTCATGATGGTTGCAGTGCCATGGGATCACTTTTTTGTGACCCTCTGACAAACAAAGTCAATGGGGAAGCCAGCTTCATTAAACAACCGTGTTACTAATTTAACAACTGCAGTGATTCACTTAACAACTGTGGCAAGAAAGGTCGTAAAATGGGAGGAAAATTCACTGAACAAATGTCTTGCTTAGCAACAGAAATTTTGGGCTCATTGTGGTCGTAAGTTGAGGACTACCTGTACAAGGAGTGGAATAAAGCACATTGCACCAGGCATGTGCAGAGGGAGGAAGTCAAAAGAAAATTAAGAGACATGCAAAAATGTTCAGGGCTTTGATCACATGGTTGTGGTTGCCATATTTATAGATGTTGCTATATAAGTATTTTGATTATAAAATATAACACAAACTAAAAAAGAGAAGAGGGAAAAAAGAATAAAAATTCAATGACAAAGGTTACAAACAATTATTTCTTCATCCTATGTCCCATCCCTTATCAATAGACACATTGGTTACTTGTCCTTGCTGTAGTTGACAGGTCTACTTTTCCACAGCTGTCTTAAATTCATCATACTTCCTTCAGAAACGCAGTTGCCATCTTAACTTTCTCTTTCTCCTTCTCTCTTACTTACACTCACACTCACACTCTGTGAGTATCTGAGGATACAGCCAGATTTCACCTGTTTGCTATAGGCTACAGCCTACAAAACATCTTTGGTCTACCAAAGATGGCTTTGTGGAAGACTATGGCAGTGAAAAGGTTAAGTGTTTTCTTCCTTCACCATTTAACTATTTCATTTTCTTCCTTCATAATAGAAGCTCTTTGTATACACAGATTAGGGATGTGAAAGTGGATAGATCTGTATTTCCAGTTTGTAACCCTTTCATACATTTTCCTGATTTTTTATTTTTTCCCCCTTTTCATTCAAACTGCAAAGTTAATTATACATTCCATTTGAAAATGCGTAGAGCAGACAATGCTAGGTGACAGCACTAACTTGAAAAGGTAGATAGAAAAAGGGTACCTGTTCAGTAACTAGGTGAGGGATTATCAAGAAATGCTGGATCTATAAAATAGGCTGTGAAGTTGGAAAAAAAAAATGACAACAATATTTTTCCTGTTACTTAAAGTATTAAATGGGTGTACATATGAAGGCCTTAGGAATTGAGCTTGGCTCAAAGGAGACTTCATTATTTTACATTATAATTTAGGTATTTTTTAATATGTTGTTTAAATATATATTTTGATATGCCTTTGCTGGCAACTTGGAGAAGTACAAAACATAGTAGCTATATAAATTCCAACCCTACTCATCAGAGCATGGTATAAGGTGTTCTCATAAAAATGCAGAACAATCCAATTTCCTTTCCTGTATTATATATGTGTCAATCAATGAGATATGTTCATCACGATTAATAAAAAATGTTAATATCAAGGGCATGTAAGCAGAGACATATTTTTTCTTTGGTTATGGGTCAATATAGTTGAGATTTCAACTATGAAGACAATTGCAACAATTCAAATATTATTTGTATCTTTCAATTTCAGTGCTGCTTCCTCCTAACAAATGTGGAAGATGCAAAGTTTTTTCTGAAATTGTGGATTGCATCCACAATTTCAGGGCCAAAGCCTTTGAAATGGGCTCTCAGTGGGAAAAAGAAGAAAAACTTGAACCCTTATAAAGGAAACAGATTAAGTTAGTGATAATAAGAAAAAACAAAAAATGATTTCATACTGTATTTCATGTTAAGATTATACAGAAAATAATACTTTTTAAATTAATATGATATAGATACCAAGAATGGATGGACCAGTTTAAGAGGTAGTCCATTGAATTGCAATTGTGTATAGTGATTTGAAGAATCCTGGCGAATAAATTATCTTTTGTAGTTAAAGTTGTTTTTTGCAGGTAGTTTTTGACTTACAACAATTTATTTAGTGACCAAAGTTACAATAGCAATGAAAAAGATGATTTTTGACGATTTTTACAACCATTGCAGCATCCCTATGGTCATGTGATCAAAATTCAGATGCTTGGAAACTGACTCATCATCTATGGAGATTCTCAGTCATCCAGGTCATGGTTGTCCCAAAGGTGCTTTTTTCACCTTTAACCTCAACAACTCTCTAAAAGAATGCAAATGACCAGCTGTCTGCATGGAGCATAAATCCTTCCATTCCCCACCATCCAGTCAATCAGAGCTGAAGAAGCTTTTTGGATGAGAAGCAAAACATTTTCAAAGAAAAACAAGGAAGTCCAGTTGCCTCTTGAAAAAAGCTCCTTTGGGACAAACTGACATGATGGTTGTAGTGTCTCAGGTCATTTGATCACCTTTTGCAACCTTCTGAGAAGCAAAGTCAATGGGTAAACCAGATTATTTTAACAGTCATGTTAGTGATTTATTTAACAACTATGGCAAGTATGGTCATAAAATGGGTAAAACTCATGTAACAAATGTCTTGCTTAGGAAGAGAAATTTTGGGCTCAATTGTAAGCGACTTTCTTTGGCTTTTTATTTCCAAAATATGAATATTTGCATACATTATGCTCTTACTTGAATTAAGTATTAGTTGAAGCTGTTACACAAATATTTTAAACTGTAGTGTGAAGGTCTCTCCATTTCTCATTTTCTGCAGGTTTCTGTGGCAAAAATGTTATAAAAACTTCCTAGAAGTATATGTCTTCTACACTGCTGAGCTTCTGATGTATACGGTGACCTCAAAAGAACCACTGTTCAAAACAATGTTACACCAAAATCTTTTTCAAAAGAGATTAATATTTGTTTATTTTATTCCCAGGGTGTTTAAGAATTTGTTTTGAATACTATGTGGTGTGGAAATGGTAGATTAGTCTACTGAAGATATGTTTGTTGTTTTATATCTCTTTATATTCTATTGCTGCTCATACTTCTCAATCTGAAAAAGCACAATAGTAAGGAGGCCTTCACAATGTTTTCTCTGAGATTTAATTGAAGCATGAATAATAAGAGATTGCAGATGATTGAGAAGACTTTTGTAATAAAATACAGGAAATCAATATTCACCATTGGACATTTTCTAATTAATAGCAAAGGCACCCTCTCCTCTCCCCTCCCCTCCCCTCCCTTCCCCTCCCCTTCTCTCCCACTCTCCTCTCCTCTCCCCTCCCTTCCTCTCCTCTCCTCTCCTTGAGGATTTGGAAGTAAACTGTCTTTTATGAAACTGAATAAGATAGGATACAAAAGCATTATAGAAAAGGTTTTTTGCATGATACTAGTTCAAACTTCAAGTGTATTGGTATTTGAAACCACTGGCATTGCTGCATTCCCAATTTTCCTGAAGGTCTATAAGAAAAATTATACATAAATGGTGTCCACTTACAGAATCCACAGTGAAAACATGTGTCCTATGCAGAGGAGGTATTGTAGATGAAAAGGTTTAATTTATCTATTCTTTTATTGTGTTTCAGCCAGGGGGGAAATGCAAGAGAAAGCATAATAAGAAAAGTTCAAGAATAAAAATAGCACAGATTAGCAACATAATTTAGGATGTGTCCAATCATATCCAACTCCTGAAAATTCTGTAACATACATTTTTTTTTTTTAATTTCAAGGCTATTTTTATTGCCTTTTAACAGAACAATCTCCAGGATGGCTGAACACAAAATGTAATTAAGAATACAAAAATACGATATATAAAAATAAAATACAAATTTTAAGCAGAAGGAGAAGAAACAAGAACAGAGTTATATTGTCCATCAGGATAGATACAGCTATTTTCATGTGGAACCTAGAAACTCAAAGTATCATGCACAAATTACCTAAGTATTCATGTGGAACCTAGAAACTCAAAGTATCATGCACAAATTACCTAAGTATCTTCCTCCCTCCATTTTTTTCTCTTTCCTAAATTCCAAGATAAGAAAAATGCAGCTGAACCTGTGAAGAAGATGGACCTTAAGAGACATATATGGTCATCTGGGAACAATAAGGTTCTGACTAGGACTGGATTAAAGTTGGACTGGACTAAACACCTTATTTCAGGATTTATTTATTTATTTTACACTAAAAATAGAGGGCAGGGAGACCATTTTCTTTTTTCCAAAGGGAAGCAAGTCATCTTATATCCCAAGTCCTAGCACTCCCAGATTTGATTTGCTTGATGTTAATCTGGCAAATTAATTTAAATGGGCTTTTATGGGTTGCACTGAGGATCTCTTTAAACTTATTATTTAGTCTGACAAGCTCCTTGCAGGTAAAATGCTTTATATTTATACAACTCATAAAACTCAATGACTGTACAGATCACTTAGCATCCAAACAATGTCAATGTTTCATTTATTTAGTAATAAATCCACTATATTCAATTTCCTTTGTTTTGCAAGGATATATGTATGAACACCCAATGCACAAGCCCCTTTTGTAATATATATGTCTGGGTTTTTTTGAGCCAAGAAAGGAACCATAAGCCCATACTCCAAAAAGGATCTATATTCCAAGTTTGTTAGTCTTAAAATGGAAATTAGCATGTACT
This sequence comes from Pantherophis guttatus, assembly GCF_059756535.1. NCBI lineage: Eukaryota > Metazoa > Chordata > Lepidosauria > Squamata > Colubridae > Pantherophis > Pantherophis guttatus. The sequence goes on along the minus strand of NC_142065.1, from coordinate 169,674,960 downwards.
GTTTATTATTATTATCAGCCAAATGAAGTTCTTCAGCATCCCTAGGAAGCTATTCAGCTTTCACTTGGTAAATTTCACATTAGTTAGTAGAGATGCATTTCTACCCTGATCTCCTATACATAGGAGGACTGAAAGCATCACACATTCATTTCTGATTGTTGCTGGATAGACTTTGAAGCAGGAAAGCCTATGGGAAGCACATTACCAGAAAGTATCTATATTCTGTCTATATTCAAAGATGCTACCTTAATAGTTCTTAGATCCTTGGTGAAGACTTGATTATTAAATTTCCACCTGTCTTAAACTGTGACTCTAATTGCAGATTACCATACCACACATAATATGCACTTACAAAAGGAGTGTTACTTACTGTACACTGGACTGCTCCTTTTGTCATTCTGTACACACACACACACACACACACACACACACACACACACACACACACTTGTGGATGCCTTTAGCTGATTACCTTGATTCTTTAATCTTTTGCATTTATGATGCAAGTAATTAATTTCAGAATCAAAGTGAGGCAGTACAAACAAAGAACCAGTGTGGTATAATCATTAAGATATGAGACTAGAATCAAGGAAACTATTTGTGTCTATATAGTTCAGACTAAATCTTTGCAGATTTATTAATAAGGAATTCCAGTGAAACTCAGGGTTTTCTGCTTTACTGATTGGCACTATATAACCTTGAAATCTGCCCTGAAGAGAAAATGGGATGATACTAGAGGTCCGACTCCCATTCAGTTCTCAGCCATTATAGTTATTATTATTTTTTTTATTTGCAAAGACCTGTGCTGTAGTTCCTACAGCAATAGCTGCTCTCAAGAGAGTTGTTGCAAGATCAGAGTTGTTTCAAGGGAACTGCATTAACAGCTTTGCCTCTTTATCCCTTAGGAAAAAGGAAAAGGTTGCCCATGTAGAAATTAGCCCCACTAAATTCAACATGGCATAGTTTGTAAAGATCAGACTGCAAACCAGCTCTGGCTAACTCTTTCCCCTTTTTCCTTGTACAACACCAACCAGATTTTTGCTTCCTTCCTAGAAGCACCGTACATCTTATTGGTGTCGATGGCTATTGGACATTTAGTTTCCTATGTACTAGCCTAGCAACAGTTAATGTTCTGAGCTGAAAAACACTAAAGTTATTAAAAGATTTTCTTATAAGAATTATTCAAAAATGAGATCTATTATAAAATGTAAGGATTAATTTATTAATCAGAGCTTTCTGAACTCTCGCATTAAGCAGCTTTGTTATGCTAATTCCCTTATAAATGAATAATGGACTTATCCTCCCATTATTGCCTATCATTTAAAAAGGGCCCATTTAGAAAATGAAGATGTCCTTTTTTGCTTGCAAATTATTGTACACTTCAGAGCACAAGTTTGTTTTAAAATGAAAAGTAACACATATATCCTGCCTCTCTTCCTCACCATTCATATTCATCAATCATTGTCCTGGTCAGATTTGTCTGATCTGGTGCATTTTTTTCAGAGACAAACCTTCTATGGAAAGTAAGCACAAAAGAACCAAGGTCTGTTTTAGCCTACTTCATTCATCTAGATCTTATTTAAGGAAAATGCAGCCAATACTGACATTCTAGAGTAAAAATAAATAAATAAAAGAGGCTGGCAGTCTGCTCATTTCCAAAAAATACTAGTACTGAAATACAAGATACTGAACAATAAGAATTTCACTCAACCATGATTTTCAAATATGATGCAAAAGGTGGCATTTTATTTATTATAACTTTATTGTCATTGTACATATATACACAGTACACCCATACAATGAAATTCACATAACACCCAGAGACGAAGCCCAACATACATAACAATCCCCAAACACCCCCCTAGCCCCACAAATTTCCTGCCCCTGAACCACCCAAACATCCACACAACAGACCAAGTAATACTGTCCAACAGTTCACTGATGGTGGCCCTTTAGTTCATTGTTGAGAGCAATTGTAGCTCTGGGATAAAAACTATTCAGAAAACGTGCGGTCCAAGTTTGTTCTGTATCTTCTGCCAGAAGGAAACAGCCCAAAAAGATTGTAAGCAGGATGGGAAGAGTCTCTGAGAATGTTAAGCAACTTCCTCAAACAGCGAGATGTGAAGATGGATGGATGGGCCTGGTGGCTCAGCAGACTAAAAGCATTGTGATTAACACCAGCTGTCTGCAATTACTGTAAGTTCGAATCTCACCAGGCTCAAGGTTGACTCAGCCTTCCATCCTTTCTAAGGTAGGTAAAATGAGGACCCAGTTTGTGGGGGCAATAAGCTGACTTTGTATAAATATACAAAAGTATGAAGGCTATTGCTTAATGCATTGTAAGCTGCCCTGAGTCTCTGGAGAAGGCATATAAATCAAATTAAAAAAAAAAAAAAAGATGTCATCCAGGGCTGGTAGCTGGAGTCCGATGATATTCTGGGCAGTTTTAATGATTCTCTGTACAGCTTTTTGTCCACTGCAGAGCTGCTCCCATATCATGCAAGAATGACATATGTCAGGACACTCTCAATGGTGTTGCGATAGTAGGACAGAAGTAGATGCTGAGATAGATTTATTTTCCTGAGCAATCTCAGGAAGTACAGCCTCTTCTGTGTGTTCTTCACAAGCATGTTAAAGTTCATTTTATGGACTTTGTGCAAGCATTCCATTAATATTGAGGATGGAAGTAGGATAAATTATACTCTGTATATAAAAACAACTTAGCATGGCTAAGTGTTCAGCAAGCCTCGCTCTGTGATGTCTGCCAATAGCTTAATGTTAGTTATTTCCAGTACTATTGTTGTTTATTCATAAATGTGAATGGAAAATCATCCCATAGAGTACACACTTGCCCACACTATTGATTGTGTACACATTGCCAGGCTTTGGATACAGTAAATTGTAAAGCTGCTGGAATATCCCTACAAACAGCCTCTTGAACCCAGAGCAGTTTATGGCATATGGGTAAAGTTATTTTTGTCCTCAAGTTGTTGTTTTCTTGCAGGATTCATTCATGGTTGTTTTCTTACCCAAAGTTTCTGAAAACTTTATGTGTGTCATCTCAACAGTACTAGGAACTTCTAGACTGCAAATAAACACTCAAAGAAAGCTGTTCCTTCTGTTACTAAATGGCCAATTCCTTACTAGTGGTTTGTAGCATCATTCAACCATTGCTACTTAAGGCTGATAGCAATTAATATGGTGAAAGTTACATAAAGGGAATATGTAGCAAATTGTTGGAATCTTGCCAGAAGATACAATAAACAGAAGATGGAAGATTAAAAGAGATATACTGCTTGACACAGATAAAGAGGAAGATAGAATAGTCATCAAGGATCTCAAAGGAGGAGCAGGATAGGAACTGGACCTTAGGAATCAGAATTAGAAAAGAACAATGGGGCTAGTGTAGAAAAGGAAGGAGGGAAAGGCTAATTAAAAAGAAGTGCAAGTAATTAGAGTTGAGCAATGTAAAAAATATAGAATTAGGTGGGATGCAAAGCAGTGGTGTGGATAGAGAGAGACACAACTACTTTTGCAAAAAGAAACATCAAAAAGGGATAGCTAGGAAAAGAGTACTGGAGGAAAGGCAAAGAGAAAGAGAAATAGTTTGAACAAACTCTTCAAAAAAGAGTTGGAAAAAAGGAGAAAAGAGGGAAACTTTGTTGAGAGAAAAAAAAAGGTGGAATGACAGTATAAATACAGAAGCAGAAGGGAGATTGTGGAGACATTTTTCCTTAGAGCAGGTCTGTCTGCGGCAATTCTCCTTCCTTTTATTAGAGACAAGAAAACCAACCTAGGAGCAATTGTCTAGGATTCTCATTTCTCCCTTCTTTAAGAACAGTGTTCCAAACCTTGATCACTTTTCAGATGTGTGGACTTCAAGTACCAGAATTGATCACTAGGGAATTCTGGGAGTTGAAATCTACACATCTGAAAATGGCCAACACTGATTTAAAACATGGCAATGTTGATAGGCAACTGATCGATGCTTACTGCTTACACTGGAGACAAAGGTTTTGCAGCAAGGGTGGGGGAGAGAAAGCCCTAAAGTAAAGATATTTCCTCTTTTGATCATCTGACTCATGCACTGATTTTTGCCATCAGTCTCAAGAAAGTTACTGATCATGTATTCCATGTTTGTGCAGTCATGCAAATGGCAACGGGAAAGCAGGAACAAGCAAAACCTAGTGCCAGTTTTGCACATGATAACTACTTGCAAGAGTGCATTTCTAGAAAGAGTTCTTTTGTAAATCCCTCAAATGCTTTATGAAACAGCACTTCTGTTTTTCTAATGATAGAAATACAAATACTACAATTTGTATAATTGTAGTGGTATACCAAGGTGTGTGCGTGTGTGTCTGGAGAGGCAATCTACCCTGCATACAGGCAATAAAGGAGTGCTGACAAAGGTAAGCTAGCTGTACGTGTGGGGACAGGTTGCTTCTGCTACTATTGCACTGATCAGCTTCTTCTTTGGGGGTTGGTAATGCAGTGCAAGAGCAACCAAAGGAATTATATATTCGCTGGCAAGCTTAAACCAAGGAAGTGGTCATAGAATTATTGACCATCAACTAATGAACATGGCAACCTTAAAGGATCTCCAAGAAACGGTGTTCCTATTACAATTGTTTGAGAAGAATTCCATCTGAGGTATATTGGTATATTGATTTCTCATTGTTATCTTCAAGTTTTGGGCTCTAGAGACATATGTTCTTTTAACAGTGCATTTCTGAATGGCAGCTTTTGTTTTATTTCGCTCAGTACTAAGTTGTATTTCCACCTACAGGATGCCAAGCATTGGCCCTGTTTGAATGCCTGACCTCTTTCTCGCTGATGCAGCAGAAAACCTATTTAAGTCTGGACAGCAATAAAAACAAACAAAACAAAATTGCATTCATGGTCCATTTTGTGAGGCTTCAAGCTTAACTTGTACTTTACACTGCCTTCTTTGGGGGGAAAATAATTGTCTCCTGATAGATGAAACTGTAGCAGCTGTCATCATTTTTATATCTTTTTTTTTAACCACAGGAAGTAAAGCTCACTGTGGTTTAATACTGCCAACATTTTCCTGCTTATGAAAGATGACTGATGTAAGCTGCATTTTAGGCTTTTCATTCCAGAACGAGCCTCTTCTAGATTTCTTTTGCAGAATGGAATCACTGTATTTTTCATGAAAAAAATGACAGCATTATTATTATGCTGTGAAAACAGTTCAGTTGTTGGGACACGCAAGAAAAATGAGATGGACAAAGATAGGGAAAGAAAGATTTTGTGCACACGTTAGTGGTGTCAGCCATTAACTGCTTTTCCACCCATAAATGAATTTATGATGGTATTGAATTTTTTTTTTATTATTATTAAGTAATGCTGTCAAAGGTTTCTTCAGAGTGTGAAAGGTGCTTTTTACATAAATGTGTTCATTTGGGTCTATCTTGGGACTGTAAATCAAATGAACTTTTATTCAGTACCTGCAGAGAAGTGCCAGCTAAAGATGGATGTTCACTCCCTTTTGTATAATACCACAGTGTATATCAAGCTTACCCAACTTGATGTTTCAGTACTTCCAGTAGTTGAGGGTCTGTCACAAAGAACAGGGGATTTGACTTATTGTCTAGGGCACCAGAGGGCAGGACAAAAAGTAATATGTGGAAGCTTATTAAAAAGAGATCCAATCTAGAAGTAAGGAGGCATTTTCTGATAGTGAGAACAATTAATCAGTGGAATAGATTGACCCCGGGGGTTGTGGGTGCTCCATCACTGGAGATTTTCAAAAATAGACTGGACAACCATTTGACTGGGATGGTAAAAGACTCCTGCCTTGAGCAGGGTGTGGGATTACTAGACCTTCAAGACCGCTTACAATCTATTGTTTTCTGCCAGAAGCCTGTGGATCTGGCAGTGGAGTCAGACAGTGAGGAGGCTGGGGAGGCCAGTCCTGGAGTCGGGGAAGGCCCAGACGAGGGCTCTGCGTCAGAGGCAGAGGTGGGGCCAAGGCCATCTGGGAGCGATGTCCAGACTCCAGAGCCTCCTGAGGCAGATAGCAGAGAGGCAGAGGAACAGGAGAAGCCTGTTCCTAGGGCATATATGCGAAGAGCTGCCAGAAGGCAAGAGCAGCTAAAACAAAAAGGATGACTTGGGAGTAAGGCAGGAGATGATTGGCCCCTCCCAGAAGGCTTAAAAGAACAGCAACAGCTCTTGGGATCTTTGTAGGAAAGCAACATTGCTACATTTGTTTCTTGTCAGCATCTCTTGCTTCTGAACTTTTGCCAAGAAAAGCCTTTGGCAGGGTGCCAAAGAAGACAAAGGTTGGTGATAAGGCTGAAGGACTGTTTATGAAGAATTTGTTTTGGACTTAATTTGGACTAAGCTGAGAATGAAGTAATTCTCAGCTGTTTCTAATAAAATATGTTTGTTTAGGACTGATTGTGTCTGGTAATAATTACTTGGGCCTAGGTCACAACACAACCCTATGGTTCTATGTTCTATGTTTAGTCCCAGAATTTCTGCCATGACCAGGCAATTGCTCTATACTTTTACTGAGTAAATGACACCATGCAACCTGTTTTCAGAACTGTATTCTGAAAATGTATGTCAAGCACTGGACTTTCAAAATGTATCTTTCTATTTTCTGAATGCTTTGATTAGGTTAGTATTTTTCACCCTTGGCAACATTAAGATCTACAGGCTTCAGTTCTCACAATTTCCCCAGCCTTAAAGCTGTCAAGATTGAGAAACACTGAATTTGATAATGGCTTTTAAAAAATCAGTTTTAATTTCATTAATTTATAATTACCTAAGTGCCACTGCAGCAGATTAGACGAGATATAGCCTGTTTTTTTTTCGTTCACTCCTTGTATCCTTTATCTTGGATCAAGCACCATAAATACTAGCCAGCAAGACTTTGATGCCCTCCAGTTTCATTGGTTTGGTTCCCATAACTATTCTCCCATATATCAGGATTATTGATCTTTGAATATTGAATGGTCTAATTTCCTACCATTTCAAAGCAGAAATTTACAAAAGACCTAGGACTCCTAAGTGTGAACTTTCTAGTGATTTTCCTAGCCAAAAAGTAAAAAATCACTTTTCAAGGCCACTTGGCTGTTAGATCACCATATCTGGGCAGTAACTTCACATACTATTTTTAAAATAAGTGGCCCTTCCCATTGTATGATCTATGTTTTATATCTTGTAAGTTGACAGTTTTCACTAGTGCATGAGAAAAAATGAAAATATTACTTTTCTACTGCCAGCACCATATGAGAAAGCCATAGTAAAACATCTTGGCCTTCATTTTCTGATTCTTGGTGTCTTCTTTGATTTTAATTTGAAGCAAGAAATTTTTCAAAGTCTCTGGGGAAGATGTAGATCCGTTTTGTATTTTTGTCCTTCTTAAGAGTTAGAGAGTTTGTCAGGACTGTACTCTATGCCTTTCGCGTTCTTAGGTGTCTATTGTTGCTTGTTATGCAGTTATTGATGTTCAAATGTGCATATTTATGTTAATGTTAAAGGATGTGTCTGCATCAGTGGTGGGTTGCCCCCGGTTTGGACCGGTTCTATAGAACAGGTAGTAAAACCGGAAGGAGGCTCCGCCTATCCACCCCGATGTCATCGAAACGCTTCTGTGCATGCACAGAAGAGCGCACACACGGCCCCATTGTGAACCGGTAGTAAAGGTAAGTAGAACCCACCATTGGGCCGCATGCAGTCACCTTGATAGTGTATTTAGGTGAACATGTGTCTGCATGTATACATCTATAACAGGTGTCAGGCAGGCAGTTATAGGCGGTAATGATGTGTTACCTAATATGCCTTTCGAAGGTTCATAGAAGAGAAACTCAAGGATGCTGATCTAGCTCAGGGGTGTCAAACTCAAAGCCCTCAGGCCGAATCTGCCCCATGGTGTGCTTAGAACTGGCCTGCAGGCTGCCCTGGAAACAGCAAATGACTGGCCCGCGAACCTCCATTTTCATTGGCAGATGGTGCAGGAGGCTGTTCCAGCCAAAAACCAAGCTCAGAAGCCCATTTTCACTGGAAGAGTGCTCGGGCCACCACAAGCGCCCCCCCCCCGATATGAGTGATATCAAGGTAGCCACACCCACCCCTGCCCCACAAAGTGAAACACAACCCTGATGCAGCCCTCAATGAAATCGAGTTTGACACCCATGATCTAGCTCATATATTGAACAACTCTGAAATCAGCAAGGAATTTGTGAACCTACATCTGGAGCCTTCTTCAAGCATTATTAATTCATGTAAATTCTATATGTAAGAAGAAGTAGAGATGAATATGCTTATTCCATCCCTTATTCAATAGCATTCTGGTCATCCTGCATTGGGAGGAGACCAAAACAATAATGGCCAACTTTATACAATGATTTCTTAAGGAAGTTTAGACAATGAACACAGGTGGCATCATTTTCAGGATCCAATTCTTTACACTTTATTGCAATTCAGTCACTGATGGTGCACCAAAAACATGGACTCACAGAATTCAGTGGGAGCATCTACTCCATCCCAATGCTCAGTAAGCAATCCAATTCAAAGTATACCCAACTAGCAGAGAATCAGTTTGGTGTAGTGGTTGATGTGCTGGTCTAAGAACTAAAAGATTGAGGATCTAGGCCGCTTTCAGACATGAAAGTAGGTGGGTGACTTTGAGCTAGTTACTTTCTCTCAGCCCAATTCACCTCACAGGATTGTTGTTGTTGTGCAGAAAATAGAGGCAAGAGTATTATGTATGTTTGCCACTTTGATCCCTTATATATATTATATGCTTGTCTAGTATCTGCCTGGACATATCCAATGAAGGAAAATTCATCACCTACCAAGGTAATTGAACTGCTTTCCATGCTTAGAAGCTTTTTCTAAGGTTGCCTTTACTCAGCAAGAAACAATCACTCAATCACCCACAATGGGCAATCAGCAACTCTCAGGACACACCTTTTGCAATCAGCTGGTAAGACTGTAAATCACTGTGTCCTTCATGGTGGTATCACTTCTGACATAGTGCTTTCTTATTTGGCTGTGAGAATCAACCCTGATTCGATTTGAATTGGAGATTCAAAAAGGTTATGTTTCAATGAGGATGTAATTTAAGATTTAATGCCCATCTGATTTGAGCTGAGTCACTGTAGATTTAGATTAAAAGAGAGAGAAATTTGGTTATAACTTCAAAATACCTAAAGCTACCTCACATTCTGGAAGAATGGGATACACACAGGAAGGATGATAGAAAATTAACTCTTCCAAGTACCTTCAAGAGTTTTATCACAATATTTTTTAAAATAATTCTCCTGCTTCTGTTTGAGACAGTGGAAATGAGCACAGGAATCACACAGCAAGACAAAAATAAATATGTAAAATATGTATTTTTAAGGGGTGAAGGTCTAAACTCTGAAAATCAGAGTTTAGAAAATGAAGAAGTTAGAAATTAAGTGCCTATTTATTTTTTTCAAGTAATTCTTTTTTTCCTTTTTTTCCTGTTAATATTTATAAATAACCAATAATGATAATATTATAATACAGTGAAACTTTTGTATTCTTCCTGGACCAGTAGGACTAGGATTGACAAGGTTGTCCCCTAATGCTAAGGAACATTTCATCAGTGACCTGGGTGAGTTGGAAGTTGGGCATTAGGCAAATTGTCGAATTTTTTACATCTTACTGAGTGGTGTAATTTGCTGTCTCTGAACAGTGGGTTTCATATGATGTGAGGAAGGCTAGCTAGCTGAATGACAAGTTTGGCCTAGCAGGAATAGATGGAATCAGGGTTATGGCTTGATGATAATACTCTATGAGATAATTTGCAAAGGCACGCAAAGCCTGTCTCTATGGTAGGCTATAGAGAAAGAGGCTGCAATCTGTCCACCGATTTTTAACAAAAAATTGTTTAGATAGTCTTTGCAATTGTTAATCTTTACACATTCACTCTTTGTGAAGGAACTTAACCATGCTCTACTCATGCAGAAATGAAAATGTTAACCTTGAGACCACATACAGAATGTTGGCACCTGGACCAAATTCCTAGTTGGTTCAATAAAGAAGTATAATATTCCATTAGCACAAGTGACAATCAAATTAAGATCTGTGGCTGTCTCCATTAAAGAACTTCCAAAAGCCCAAAGTAATATTAACTTCACCAGTCCAAAAGAGCTTTGATAAGCAGAGCCTGACAAAGTGATAAATTTCATTGACCAAGCTGCTCAAAACAATTGCACAGAGCCCATCATACCATTCATTCACTCTTTCAGGAGTCTACATAATTGGTAGTGAAGTTGCATCCTTGTACATTGATCTGTTAAAATCCCCCAAACAGCAGGAAATCCATTGAATTATTTAGAATCCTTTAGAATCACCTGATTCAATTAATTACTTCCAAGCAAGTCCCTGTTGCTTTGTCATATGTGATCATTCATTCAAAGTTTCATATAGCTTTCTCCTTATTGAGCATTGACCAATGGAGACCATAAGTATGAACCAATTCATCATTCACATGGCTACTAGGTGTCATTCTCAGGGTTTTTTTTATCCCAAAGGAGGTACTAGTCTTGAAAGTTCAGCCAACAGCACTTCTATTCATTCTGCAGAATGCAAGCCTTTAATTTTAAACTCCAAGCTGCTACTCCTTGCTGTTAAAATGTTAGTTATTTTGTATCCACAAGCAATAAAATTAGCAGCATTTGATGAGAACCCATCTGATATATTTGCAAATACTTTTATACAAATTTAACATTGCAAATAGCAATGTTGAAATAGATTCAAATAGATCAGGGCTGTCAAACTTGCATCGTCACAGTGGCATCACGTGACTTTTTTCCCCTTTGCTAAACCAGGTGTGAGCGTGACCAGCCCATGATGCATCCAGCCCACAGGCAACAAATTTGGCAGCCCTGAAATAGATCGTTACTTATGTTATAGCAGAGGATTTTTTAAATATATGTATTTATTTTATTTTTATATATACATCAACATCAATACATGAACAGTGTGACATCTGGGTATCATTCATTTTGATACAAATAACAATACTAATATAAGTAATATTTGTTACATTAATTAAGCTTACATACTCCTAGTATTAATACTCCTATTTGTATTAAGATATAAACCTTCATTATTTAATTATTCAATATTTCAATGTATCATTCTAATGCCAATTACAACATTGTTTAAGCATGAATAATACTATCTTTCAACCTCTAATCTTTCCATTTAATTCTCTAATTTATTCTATTTAATCAGGTCATCCTTACTAATCCTAGTATGGTACACATATTGTATTCAAATCTAATTCCCTTACTCCATCTTGACAACAACGACCACCATATTATTTAAACATATGGATTAAATCCATCTTTCAACCTCTAATCTTCAGTCTATTTATTACTTTTATAATATGTATATCTTTGTTTCTACTTCTATTCTGATTTTTAATCAGGCCCCATTATATTAAAGAAAGAAGGAAAGAAAAAACCAAGAAATAATATTTCCTTTCTATCCATCATCTCTTTCCCCTTTTTAATAATTCAATTCTTGATGAACGTATCTTTTCTTTTATGTACACTGAGAGCATACACACCAAGACAAATTCCTTGTGTGTTCAATTACATTTGGCCAATAAAATATTCTATTCTATTCTATTCTATTCTATTCTATTCTATTCTATTCTATTCTATTCTATTCTATTCTATTCTTTGTTTTTTGGCATACCTCCCATACTCCTCTCTTGGATCTTTGTCTATCTACCTCTGCATTTTTACTGTTTAATCTAAGTATTCCTCCCATTTCTATCCTCTTATGCTGCCAAGCCTCCACGGTATCTGCTCAAATCCCTATCTCTTTTTCAATGGTATCTTCCCATTCCGTTTTTAAATCTCTTAAGATACTTTTCCCCTGATTTGTTTCATTAATCATTATGGTCTTTATTATCTTCTCTTCTTGTTTTGCTTTTTGAGTTATCTATTCTGTCTTTTCCTCCATTCTTTCCTTTGTTTCCTCCCTCTCCTGGGCATCTTGGTCTTTATTCATTGTCCCTTGTAGAATATTTTCTATTTTCCCATCTATGCTTTGCATTAAATTGTTTATCTCCCTAAAGTTCTTTGTCATAGAGTCCTTAATGCTTTTGAACATCAACAATATTTCTTTTGAACTTTCACTCATTTCTCCCATATGGAGTATCTTGTCTTATTTTAATAAGGACCACTTTTACTCAATAGTTCAATAACCATTCATTCAGGCCTAATGTTGCTCCTCAAAGAATACTATAGTCACAGTTCTTTTATATCCCAGGGTTATTCAATCAAATGTTCAGTAGTCCAGGAAACTCTCCAAATATCTCCTTATGTCCCCTCTATAAGTTTAATAGCATTCAAAAATTGCTTTACTTAGGTATCTTCCTTGTTTTCACTGTTGAATCTCCCATAGTCATAAGGTAGATAAGTATAGAATAGTAAATATCACAATTTTTCTAATCGAAAAATTTCCCAGAGTTCTAGAGTATGGTATATTTTCCTTCACCAGTAAATGGCGCTCTTAGCTTATGTTTCAACATTGTCTCAGTTCTAACAGCTATTAAATCCAATTTAAATTTGATTTATAAGAGTAAAGTCAATTATTAAAGTAGATAAATACAGCATTATGAAATGCCTTTCCAAAATAACACGTACCCAATTTAGCCATCCAATTTTTTGTGCTTTGAAATTTTTAACTTTTCCACTCTTCTTTTGGGTCTGTAGTTTTTCTGTATGTGATTCTTTGCCACTTTAATAGATAGTTAAGAGTCTCTTTTGGATTTTTTCCCTCTTTTCTTTTTAAGGTTAAGTTTTGAATAAAAAAGGAATCATCTCACCCAGTTCCATTCACTGTTCATTTACACTGCTCCTGCGCTTTCTTTGTTTCCTCAGCTGTCCCAGCTTCACAGTAGCCATTTTTGGCTGCCTCTTCTCCTCATTATGAAGTGGGGGGGGGAATCTGGAACAAGCAGGAGAGATTGTGACTCTCCACAACCTGCAGGGTGCCCCTCTTATCTTCACTACCCCTCCAGAGTGGCTTTAACTTCTTTCAGAGCCTTTTAATGTGGAAAACTTGGTGTGGAAGCACAGAGACCCACTCCTGACACCTGATATCGCCGCGATGTCAGCCAGAAGTCTGCAGCAGATTTTTTTTTAATTACCTGGTTGACTATTGAGATTTATAAAGTATCACGAACATAACATTTGCAGTAAATAATCTCTTGTGTGTATGTGGTGTTTCACACCTTTGAAATGCTGAGCAAATTAGCTGATGAATTCAGCAGTCCCTTATACTCTGTGTTGTGAGAGATTGCAGTGAAGAAAGACTACCAACAGGCCGAAGCCATCAGACATATGTTTTGTATGCATGTTAAATAGTTATTAGAGAATGGACCAGGAATCCATAGTATCTTCAAATGTTGCCAGGGAATAATAAAACAGCTTAAAGCAATGAATGGATCAATTTTAAAAAAAAAATCTGCCAAATTTACCATTGACTTTAAGAAGGGACAACAAGCCAGCTGTATATTCTATTTATTCATATTAGAAGTTCAACCAGATTTATCCTACTTCATGATTTATGCATACATTATGCATGAACTATATGATACTGAAAAATATTATTCAGAAAACCAAGCCAAGTTAGAAAGAAACACAATCTGATGCCAGGACCCCAACAGCCTTCTTAAAGCCCTGAGTAGGGAGACCACCCAAAGCAGCCACCACATTATAATTTTTAATATTAAATTCCTTTGAAAGAATCATATAGGTTCTAGGTTTTTAATCTCTATATTGAGTGGAAAATTAAGTTGAATTATAGATATGGGAGAAAATATATTTTATGAATTATTAGATAAATTGATTGTTCTACAATAAACAAATTGAAGCATGTCTTCCCCTCCAGAATGTCTACGTTTCTTGACATGAATGCCACGTGATAAAATCTTCTCTTTCTATTGTGGCATTTCCAATATTCATTAGAACATGATTTGCCTATCTTGATATAATATGGAATAAGGAAGATGACCTTGCCAGATATGCAGAAGCTATTCCTTAATAAAAGAGACAGAAACACTTTTTATGTTCAGAATGTCTAATAACATTTGGAAGAGACATCTCCATAATCACTGGTGTATAAGAAAGAAAAGTGGGAAGGGAGGTATAGCACAATCAAACTGACAAGATTCTGTTATAGCCAATCTCAATAAAAGTAGTATTAGCAATCCTGTGAATATGATTCCTTGATGTGGTCTATCTAGAGAGGCTGACAATTGTTGACAGTGATGTATACTACCTGCAACATTTTATACCAATATTCCCTTAAATTGTAGCTTGGAGTAAACTTCATCCACAAATCCTCCCACTATTGCATTGTAACCATGTTTTTTGAAGTTTTACATCCACTTTACCATACAAATCAATTTTTGATTTGTCACAGTTCAACAACAATCCATGTATATTTCCCAATAGATAATCCTGGTTTTATTATAAGTTTTTCAAACTCTGACATTTGTCTCAAGGCAATTTCTTCTTTCCTGACTTCTCCCACAATTGGTAAATACATAAAAAAATGTAAATTCTTACCTTTGTTCCTGCTTTGTCCCCAGTATGCTCTCTGAATCTTGTTGTACCACATCGATATATGTGATTAAATTATCCCCCCTCATTATTCTTGAAATGAAAGGCACTTGACAAAGAAAGCTAAAGTTGATATTGTCAGATTGATTCTTATTTTTAGAAGAGTCCATATTTTTACAAACTTTACCTCATAATATGTCTTTTCAAAAGCTGTTCTGCTTTTTTTATTCCACAAATGCCTATGAATTCCCTTGGCTAAGCCAGCTCCTTCTATGATTTATATTCTATGGTTTGGATATTTTATCTATTCTCTTATCCATTATAGGCAGCTTGTGCAATAATATAATTTAAAGTTAAGAAATCCAAGTCTGTCTTTTTTTCAGTCTTGCAAAATTTTGAATCTTACTCTGTTTTTTTTTCCTGCTTCATATAACTTTGTTAATTTTTTCTCTGCCAATCCCACAAGCTTTTGTCTAGGATTGGAATTAGATTAGGTGCCATTTGGAACAGGAAATTCATCTTGGGTAATGTATTCACTTGTACTGCTGCAATAGGTCCTAGCCAAGTACCTTTTAAATGTTCTTTATCAAGTTTTTTAAAATTTCTTTCCTCAATTTATTATAAATCTTCTGAAATATGTCTATGTTGCTCCTAAGTATTTAGAGACTATTGAGAGCAAACATTGAATTTAAACTCCCAAGTATTTTTGTTTTGTGTAATTCCTGAGGATATAGGTCAGTGTTCTCAACTTTGGCAAGTTTAAAATGAATGGACTTCAACTCCAAGAGTTCCCTGACCAGCAAGCAGATGTTGAGGGTGGGAAGCAGCATGAAAATTGCAGAAGATTGCTGAATGTGCCACATACCCTCCCCTAGTATATTCTGACTAAAAATATACTTTAATTTTGTTCACAACCTTTAGAACAATAAAATTATTTTTAAAGAATCCTAATATCAAATATAAAATATTATTTAATATACTGAAAACATAGGCAGTTAATGAATTATGTTAATAGAATTCCAGATACCTCCGTATTCTTGCCTAACCCTATCGTGTTTATGTTTTTCCAGCATGTAGATTGACTCAGATGGATTCAGGGAAATGTTGCTACTGGGGGTCACAAGGTGAAAATGAATCTGTCTGTGAATTGGCAGAGAAATGCATACTCAGAGCAATTGCCAATTTATATCACTGGCACTACATTAGCTACAGATCAAATAAAGGTCTGAAATGGCTAAACGTTTTCAGAATAGCTGTCAAGTCACAGTTTTGACACCGCCCTCTTCCTAAAATATTCAGTGCCCAAAAGAGAAAATAGACACAATGTAATAATAGCAAAAGGCCATTTTGATCAGTGTCAGTTTTATTCAGAGACAAAATGAAATAAATGTTTAGAACTACCAAAAGAAGCTACTCATAGATCAACAAATTAAACTTTCTTCAAAGGTAAACAGTTTCCACTTTATGAGGATGAATATTTCTTAGAAAGCACATTCTTATTATAGCACCTATTATACTGTATATGAGAGGCATTAAACTTAACCATTCTGCTGTGTCCCAGTGGTTCAATCATAAGAATCAGTGAAAGGATCTCTCTGGTGCTGCTTCTTCTCCAAAAGGACATTCAGAAGGAATATAGAGTTGTGCTCCCTTTGCATGCCATTTCTTCCCTGAAGCAACATTCAGAACTAGCCTGGTTTTGGCTAACATGAATTACCGTATTTTTCGGAGTATAAGACGCATCTTTTTTCCCAAAAAAAGAGGATGAAAATCTGGGTGTGTCTTATACTCCGAATGCAGCCCTGCCCAGCCTCTCAAACAGAGATTTCAGGGCCTGAAAAAAGCCTCCAAAATGAAGCTTCAGAAAAATAACCTCTGAAACAGAACTTCAGGAAAAAAGCCTCCAAAATGAAGCTTCAGAAAAAAAGCCTCTGAAACAGAACTTCAGGAAAAAAGCCTCTAAAATGAAGCTTCAGAAAAAAAGCCTCTGAAATGGAGGTTTCAGAGGCTGAAAAAACAAGGCACAGAGCTCACAACCAATGAACCTGTTGCTAAAATTCACCTCTGGGAACAGCTGATTGGGGCTATTCTAGGACGCCAATCCACCCTCCAATAAGCTTTTTTCTTATTTTCCTTCCCCAAAATTAAGTTGCGTCTTCTACTCCAGTGCGTCTTATAGTCTAAAAAATACGGAAAATGGAAGGAACTCAATCTCATAAAATGATCATTGGCTAGGAATTGTTGAGAATATTCATAGCTCAGGTTGTAGGTTTTGGCAGGAATCTATTCTCCGAGCTTGCTTCCCCCATGACCATTAGGGCAGAACTAACTAGTAGTCAAAAAGCCAACATTTCCTTGCTATGGCTACCTCTGAAAGACAAGCTATTTTGTTTGTTTGTTTTGTTTAGATTGTTTGGATGTTTTATGTGTTTATTACTCAAATCTATATAAAAATTTATATAACTCTGGATAGCATACAATAAAACCAATGTTTTACAGATACCACTTTAAAAAAACATAAATTAAAAAAAAAGATCACAAGAGGGAATCCATCAGGATTTTATACATGATGCAGCCAGCATACCATCTTCCTATTGACGGGAAGTCAATATACCTGTTGAAAAAAATAACATGTTTCTGGAAGGTCACAAAGGTGGGGCCTAACCTCACCTCGAGGAAAGGGATGCTGTTACAAAGGGCAGGTGCCACAGCAGAAAAGGGTCCCATGAGATGGAACGACTTAGTAGATAGGATCTGCAATATGCCTTTCTTGCCAAACCTGAGGGGATGGGCAGATGTAGTTGGGTGGGCCCTCATATAACTTGGCTTCATACTGAAATATGTAGCGATTTAAAGGTAAAAAGCAGCACCTTGAATTAGACCCAGAAGCAAATGGAACAGTGGAGTAACATGTAACTTCTAGGCGCACATTTAACTGCCCGTCCCATTGCATTTCACCAGCTGAACCTTCTAGATATTCTGGTCCTTGAAAATGAGATTCTTTGTAAATAAGTTTGACAGAAACTTTCAGATTATTTATTTGTTTATCCTCTAGGCCAGGGATGTCAAATCTGATTTCATTGACGGCCACATCAGGGTTGTGTGTGACCTTGGGGGGCCGGTGTGGGTGTGGCTGGTGCCGGCATGGCCAGCTCGACATCACTCATGTCGAGCGTACTGGTGGTGGCCCGAGTGCTCTGCCAATGAAAACATTGTTTTCGGCTGCATCCCTCTGCCAGTAAAAAAGGAGCTGGGGGGGGCATGCGCAGCCTTCTGAGCTCCATTTTCACTGGCAGAGGTACTGTGGACTGGTCTTTTGCTGTTTCCAGGGTGGGCCAGATCTGGCCCACTGGCCTTAAGTTTGATACCCCTGCTCTAAGCAATCCAACTGCTTCTTTAAAAGCACAATCCTCTCAAGGGAACAATTTTCCACATCAAGCCCAACCTAGAAGGCCTCACTAGTCACTTTCACAAAGATCTGCAAGAGAACTTGGGCTGACAGATATTGGGGAAGAAAAGCTTTGCACGTGCTCATGATTCTCTTTTTCCCTGTCAACTTTGTTTAGAAGCAATCATGTTAGAAATAATATATCTGAGTAGATATATTAAGTAAAATAGACTATGAGATGAGTGGGAAATAATCTGTCTGGCTGTCAGGTTGAAAGGGTTGAATGGTTGAAAGGGCAAAAAAGAGGGTAAAAGTGAGTAAGGTTCAAAGAAAGCTACAGCTTCAGTTTAATGGATTCTTTTAAACATAAGTAGACATTTTGCCATGTGAGTGTCATGTTTTATGAAGGTTTACAAAGGCAACATTTGCCTTATTTGCAATATTTTATCCTTAAATATGAACAATGTTTGCTAGTAAATGTGTACTGCAATGTGTATTGTAATCACTTTACTACAGTCTCTTCAAAGCTTTCTATCTTCTATCACATCTATCTCTGTGCATAGCAATCCTTACATTGAGATCATGGAAAGAAAATAGCATTTAAAGTAATCTTGATGGGGAAAAAAGTGTATTTGTGGCATAAAGGTAAGAGTTCCTGTCTGTAGTAGTAAATCTCTATCATCAGAATCTGCTTCATCAAAGCATTCATTATCAATTATTAGTAGAACTGAAAATATACTATACTGGAAGGATTTTCAACTTTTTTAATGAGCTTACACATTTTTTCTATTTTTCCACTTTCAAAATTGTAACAATAGTTTAAAATTTCAACATGATTTATTTATAGAATTTAAATAGCCACAATACAAGCATAAAAAGAATTATTAAAACAATATTATAACACAACTGAAGTCCCTAAAACTATAATCCAATCTAACTGTAAATGCCAGGCTCTTTTATGAGCCTGGCCACAATACTTGAAAGAGAAGAAGAAAGAGAAAAAATCCAAGACTTTGTGGTATCTTAATAAGATTGGGACCATCTGGATCTCAGAGGAAGTGCTGTTCCATAAGTCAAACATGCAAGAGAGAAGGCACCATGTAGGCCTTTATAGATGACTGCTGACATCTTAAATTACATCTGAAATGCTATTGGAAGCCAGTGTACCTCACAAAGGGGAGGTATTATGTGGTCATACTAAAGTGCACCTAAAACTCCCTGTGCTGGTGCATTCTGGATCAACTGCAGCTTCTAAATGCTCTTCAAAGGCAAGTAGAATACATTGCAGTAATCCAGCCATGAAATGAAAAGTCATGAGTGATGGAGAGCAGAACCCCCTGTTCCAGGAAGAAGAGTAACTCACACAGAAAATGAAATGTAAAGCCCTTCTAGCCATGTAATCCCAACAGGATCCCCAAATTGTACATCAGTTCTACATGGGGAATACACATCCCATCCATAGTTTTTTTTTTTTTTTAAGGAACATTTTCAGATCCAGGATATCTAAAATCCTAGGCCATTTGCTCTTGTTAGGGTTGAAATAAAGCTTGTTCTTCCATATCTATACCTCCCAACATCCAGGTATTTGGAAAGAATGTTGATGGCATCACTTGGGCAACCTAGACCAGAAATATTTGTATCATCTTTGTATCACGCTCTAACCCCATGCCAATGGATGACCTAACCCAGCAGTTTCATCTTAAATCTTAAATATGTAATTTCTTATATATTCTTTGAAGGATATTTTTTTTCCTCTTTCCTTGTCTTTGGAAAATAATTGAGATTTATTGTTTTTAAGATTTTTTAAATAAATTTGTTTTTATTGTGTGAAGATTAGATGAAAAACTTATTTCTGTTGTGTGAAGGAACACATGATGAAATAGCCCCTTCAGCTCTCTCACGCTCAATATCTTCATGAATTCTCACACTGTGAAATGATATTTCCAGATTTTCTGATTGACCAAACTTGGTTCCAGAATTCAACTTATAAAGCCTTTTACCTTGAATTGAGGAGGTTAGATGAATAGTGGTTGAGGCTAGAAACCAGGAGTTTGTGGCTTCTAGTCCCACGCGAGGCACAAAACCAGTTGGATGTCCTTGGGATAAGGCACTCTCCCTCAGCCCTAGAAAGCAGGCAGTATCAAACCACTTCTGAGAAACCTTGCCAAGAAACCTTCAAGAACTTATCTGCATAGTTACCAAGAGTCAACATGACTTGATGGTATGTACACACACACAAACACACACACATAAATATTCAGTTTTGAATGTCAGCATTTTAAAGTCCTGAAAAAGAAATGAAATGCCAGATAAAAATTTGTCAAAGCTTTAAAGCAAATAGCAGCAAGGAAACACATTCCATCTTCACTTTCTTTAAACGTAGTATTCTATATTGACTGTTTACTCTTTTATGGTCTGCATTGTGATGCCAGATGCCATCCAAGGCAGTGGTGAAATCCAAATTTTTTTACTACCAGTTCTTTGGGCATGGCTTGGTGGGCATGGCAGGGGAAGGATATTGCAAAATCTCCATTCCCACTCCACTCCTGGGGGAAGGATACTGCAAAAACTCCATTCCCACCTCACTCTGGGGCCATCCAGAGGTGGTATTTGCCAGTTCTCTGAACTACTCAAAATTTCCACTACCGGTTCTCCAGAACCTGTCAGAATCTGCTGATCCGAGGATGCTGTAGCCACATTTCCTCCATTTTGATACTTATGACTTATCATAACTAATGGAGACAAATAAAACTGTTTGAGTTACAATACAGCAAAAATGCACAATTTGAGACTTCAGGATTTTGAAAAGATTATAATTTTGTCATATATTCCTTTTTAAAGTTAACAAAAATAACATTTTTTAATGTGACTGAAGGGAAAAATATTTTTTTAAAAAAGATGGGATCATAATTTATTGTTTAGATTAAATGTAAATAAGTATGCATATAAATTTATGTTCTGGATCTGTCATATAACACTTTGCTACTCAAAAGAGGGAGCTCTCAACCTGATTTTTTTTCATATAATTTTGATTAAAAGTTTTAAGAACAATAATAAAAACTACAACAAGCTAAATTGGAACAGAAAAAGTGAAAAAAAGAAAGGACATAAAAAGTGCAGTAAGAAACAAAAATAGAAGAAAACAGAAAAGAAAAGAGGAAGATATAAAGAAATATATAAAGACAAAAAGAAATGACTTCTGATATTCTTCACCACAGTTGTTAAATAATTATATTTTAATTTCTGTCTAAAGTTACATCATGACATTCTTTCTATAATCTATCTTTGCTAATCATCAAAACCATAAATCACAAGACCATTTTTTTCATTTTATGTAAAAAGTTTTACGGGATTGAATATTAAACTTTAAAATCTACTTTATTAATATTTATACATTTGAGTCCAAATTTTTAGGATGATAGAATGTCCATTCATACTGTTCATATTTCCAACATACATTTTAAGTGGCTTCATAAATTCTAGATAATTTTTCTGGCATCCTGTATCAACCATATATTATTTTATAAAAAGTTGTCTTTAAGATTATAGCATAATATAAATTTCAGTCCTTTTAACCACATAGTTTCCCTTTGCTCTATGTATGTTGTAACCAAAATTCTTAGTCCATTTTATAATATATTCTTTAACCTGTTCTTCCTCTGTTTTAAATTTCAACAAAAGAAGCAAGCAAAAGCAGTACACAGTTGTACTTCAAATTCCATCTTGTTTTGCTTCAAGCAAGTCTTATTGGTCCAATAAATCCTTTTGTCCATTTTGAATCTTTCTAATAGTCTGGGGAAAAAAATGATATACAATAAGGTCTTATATGTTACTGCAATCATTTAAGTAATGTGATAACTAATTGAGTTGGTTAGTTCTTACAATTTTTTTACCTCATCATAGTCATGGAAGTTTGGAACATTCACTTCAAATTCCCATGGACTGGACAAAATTTCAGAGATATTTCTGTTAGACAAAGCTTTGATCATATCACTTCTTCAATGCAGATTGTTGAAACAGGACGTTAAATCTGGAGGATTCAAACACTCAATTTTTCTAAATGTTTTGCATATGTGAAGAATTTCCTCAAATGTAGAGTGAAAAATGAGGGTACTGACATTAATCCTGGCCCAAGAAACCAGCCCATGAATTTTCTCAAATCATTAATTCCTGCCTACTAGAATAATTTGAGTGCTCCAACACTAAAAGCTTTTAAGAAGAAATTTGAGAATAATTTGTGTGAAATAGTATAGGACAGGAGTGTCAAACCTAAGGCCCAGGGGCCAGAACTGGCCCGCAGGGTGCTTAGATCTGGCCCATGGGGCTACCCTAGAAATACCAAAGGACTGGCCCACAGTGCCTCTGCCAGCAAAAATAGGGCTCAGGGCCCATTTTTGCTGGCAGAGCGCTCGGGCACTACACCACACCCCCAACATGAGTGATGTCAAGCTGGCCACGCCTACCCTGGCCACACCCACCTTGGGCCCTGAGGGCAAACTCAACCCTGAAGCGGCCCTGAATGAAATCAAGTTTGACACTCCTATATAGGGTATAGAGTCTCCTGCTTGAGCAGGGGGTTGGACTAGAAGACTTCAAGTTCCCGCTAACTGTTATTCTACTATTCTGTTATTCTGGAATGGGAAAAGTAACACCTTGATTCATTCACCTACTCTCATCTAACTTAGTGCAATTACTATAAGCTCTAACTTTGCTCTCTCTTGCATTAATGGAAGAATATATTTCTGTGCTCAAACTGTTAACATTTTCTTCTTGGAAAGCAATTTAAATGTTGAAAAATTACACACCAAAAGATGAAATAAATATATTTTTTAAATGTTCCTTAGCTACATTTCACTTTGCCTCTTTATTTCTGACACTTTAAGTATGACCATTAGTGCAATTGAGAAAAAAAATTATCCTGCATTATTGTTCTATTATTTTTCAGTTTGATGAAATAGAATTTATGAAGTTTCTTTGATGGGAGAAATGAATTTTATAAAATTGTCCTAGACTGAATGTAATATTGTTGCACTTTAGATATAAGGAAGCTAAGAGGTTCTTTTCTGTTATTATAGAATGTCTTCATTGTCACTATATAATTCACAGCTGGTTTAAAAGCCCCAAAAGTGTTTCTCACAAATATACAGATGCTAGAACAGAGCTTAAATGATTGATCTGTAAGCATCTTGGGCACAATACAGTGATTACAAAAATCGGCATGGATTTGTGAACAACTATTGTCAGGTTAATCTTTTTTAATGTTTTGCTTAAGTAATTTCCTTAGTAGTCTCAAAGGTGCTTTGTCAAAAGGCAACTGGACTCTTTATTTTTGCTTGAAGATGGTTCACTATTCATCCTCAAAGTGCTGAAGCTTTCCCAGTTCAGCACCTTTGGGACAACCATGATCTGGATGACTGAGAATTCCAAACAAACTTCCTTAGTAGATTGTGGGAATAGATATAAAATACCTTGACTTCAGAAAACTATTTGATAGTTTTCCATAGCATTCCATAGCATTCTGATTAGCAAGCTAGTTAAGAACAGTCTAGAAGGAATATTTATTGAGATAATAGATAGCTTGAAGACCATATTCATAAAGTGCTTACTAGTCTGAACTGAGATATTGATTGGAGTACTACAGGATTTAGGGCTTGTGCACCTCAACATTTTCAAATGTTTAGATGACACAAAACTGGGAAGGACAGCTAATAAACCAGAAGAAAGAAACAATGATCTTGATAAGTTAGAAAACTGGGCTGAAAATAACAGAATTAAATTCAATAGAAACAATTGATTTTTTTTATTATTATTATTTAGGAAACAAAAATGAAAGAAACATATAAAGGCCTGGCAATAAATATTGGGAAAAGGGACTTGTAATTAGTTGATTCCAAGCTGAGTCAGTAATGTGATGAGGATGCCAAATATATATATATATAGCGTATATATATGTTAGTGAAACTAAAATAAGTAAAAAATAAGTAAATAAGTAAAAAATAAGTAAAAAGGCAGTAAGAATGGTGAAGGAATTGGATCCTATAACTATAAAATGAAACTGAAAAAGTTTACCAAGTTCAGCTTTGAGAAAACAACTGAAAATGAATATGATGCCTTTCAACCACCTTACAGGTCAATAATTCCAAATGATAGGACAAGAACATCTTAAGTCATTCAAAGACAGACTGCAGTTGAAAGCCAGAAAAATGTCCTTGATAAAATATCAAGAAGGGTAAGTGGGTTTCTCATTATTAAATATATGAAACAGAGGATGGGCAGAGGATGGGCAGATTTGATGGCCTGAGCAACCTTTTCTGACTCTGATTTGATTCACCTCTTTGAAATTTCTCTAGAGGTCTGCTGTGTCCTTGCTTTGCGTTTTGCAATTAAATGTCAAGGGTATTTATCATGAGGCTACTTGGTCTATTTGGTCTTTTCAGTTTGAGATATGCAGGCAATCAAAATGGTTTCAGGGTGAATAAAAGACATATGTCAGAAGACAATTCCAGCTACAGCCTTGGCCACTCCTTTCAACAATGAAACAAGCTCAGATATTTAAGAATTTCCCAAGAAGCTATGAAACCTCTTATAAATAATGTATAAAAAACAGAAGCTTCTTTCATTAAAGATAAAATTGTAAGACAAGATTTCAGACTCTCCCTTTTGTAACAGGATTTCCTCTCTCCATTCCGCAGTTGTATAATAATTGCAAGAATGAATAGGTCTCTAGGCAAATATATATCTGTCTTCCTGCCACTGGATTTATCAGTACCTGTTTATTTCTGTTGATTTAGTTTAAATTTCTTCAAGAGAAATATATGGTTTTCTTCAAATGCTGTTCTTGGGTTCAGACAGATGGCCATCTTGACTATGTGATAGTTCTGGCTAAGATCCATGCCATGCTGTCATGTCTGACTAAGCACATGGTAAATATAACTGTTTTGAAGTTCTTCATTTTAGAAAAGTCTGTTATGATTATGCCTCTTAGTCCTGTTACTCTTCACTATGAGCAAATGCTTCATCTGAAGAGAACAGCCTTCAGAGGGCAGTTGCCTTTAGGATATGGTACGCTAAACATAACACAAATGAGAGAAGGAGAGAGAAAAGAAGAAAATGTACAACTAATTGTGATGCTGTAAACTCTTGTCAGATCAAAGTTAGAGGGTGTTGCCCTTAGGAAAAGGATACAGGCTAGCAAATGGTGGAGCTTGCAAAAGAACTGCTTGAAAAATAGTGTGAAACAAGCAAATGTCAGATTGTGTAACTTGCAAATGTCTTACACAGAAAGGTTTTATGAAGCAAGGAAATGGCAAGGGAAGATGGAAAAATTAGCTGGAATGTATTTGGAAGTAAGGCTTTGAAGTTCAAACTTTACCAGATTAATTTAAAGAAGAAGAAAAAACCCAATCCTAATTCACAGTCAGGAAAAAAATGTTCAACATGAGCGAGTAGCTTTCTCAGTCTGAAATCAAAAATCGGAAAATAAGTTTTTGTGTGAACAAAATTCAACATTAACTGACCAGCAAAGTCGTGGATGGAAGAAAAGATGAAATGAAATTTTCTCAGCATGGGTCAGATCCATACAACTCACATTTTTCTATTCTTCCTGGCAGTATTTCAGAGGACTCTTTCTCATCTGTGGGGATCAAAGAGTGGCCTGCAACCTTGGGGATGTTTGGGTGGCTTGAGAGCACTCTTTCCACCTTTTAACTTATCTTTCATCCTTGCTTTTATCTGTGTGTCATACAATATTAATATTGTTTTAACTATGTGATATTTATATGATTTATATGATTTTTTATCCATAAACTGCCTAAAGTCACCTATAAATAGTGAGATGAGTGATGCCTAAATTTGATAAATAAATATATACAGTTAAATTACAAACTATTCTAAAAATATAAGTTCCAGGTATATTAGTAAAGAAAGAAGCAGACATACTGTGAACTCTGGAACTTAAAATTTTTAAATTTTAAAAGAATTAAAATTTTATTTTACTAAGCTTTCGTCAGCCATCTGCTGACATCGTCAGAGTATTAAACTACCATTATAGAGATCTCTGCCTTTATATGCCATTAATCAATTTGGCCCTTGCACGTGTAATAGGCCCTTCCAGCTGTCTCCCACCTGTAATCAGCTGTGTTGTTTTTGCTGTTGTCATGCTGGATGATGGAGGCTTGATTCCTACTGTTTTCTCCCTCCTAGCTTACTTAACAGTGGGGGATGATGTTAGCCTAACAGCCATTGCAATTTGCTGCCTTGTCTGTGACCTTGTGGTCGGCCAGATTTGTTTTTCATTAATCCTGTTTTTCATTACAGTTTGAGACAGCCCTGCTGGGTTACTCTGTGTTTGGTCAGGACTAACTATGCCTTCACAGGCTGAGTCTGCATGCCCAGAGGTGGGGGGTGGGTGCCTTTGGTCTCTGCTCACTGATGGAAAGCCGTCTCTGCTCCTCCTGCAGGGTCTTTCCTGGTGTCTCAAAGGCTGGTAGGCCAGTGGCAGTTCGATATGCCTGTTGATGGGATTGTTATTGGAGAACCAGGCTTCTTTTAGTAGGCATCCTCCTTTAGTCCTATCATGGGCAATAATCTCAGCTTCTTGAAAATCAAATGTGTGGTTGTGCTCCTTCATATGTGTCCAGATCTGGGAGTGCTGTTCCTTGCATCAGATAGCCAGTTCGTGTTCGTGTACTCTGGTCTGTAACCATTTGGCCATTTCACCTACGTAATTGCTTGCATAATTACTAAGTTGATGCGGTAAACTATTGAAGATGTCTTCTCCTTGGATATACAATTAAATAAATATATTATACAATTAAATAAATATATTATCACATGAACCTGGTATCTTCTAATGGAAAGCATTTGTTCTTCTGCTAAGCTTCTATGACTGATTCTTGTTTACCTGGTTGCTAAACTGAACACACTGTTCTTCACCACTGTTTTAAAAAAGATTGAAGCAGAAGCTTCATCATTTAGATAAAATCTTATCAGATTAATATTTTGAAAAGCTTTCCAGTTCTTTCTTTGAAAAGTAACCTTAGAGTTGAAAAGTGAATCTTGACACTCATTTAAGTTTACTTGCTACAATTTGTACTTCCATTGGGGGAAATACTTGACAATATTTTCCTTTCTTTTATACATTTTAGCTCTATTTTTTTCAATTATCCTCTATATTATTCCACAGTTTTGACACATTAGTTCACAAATCAGCTGAGCTATAGGGTGATCTGTTGGTTTTTGGCTTAACAGGTTGTGTGAATGTATTCCTTATAACTGAGCATTCTTGCAAACTAAGCTACAATCTGATTTTATTTCATTTAAATTGAAGCAGATATAGTCCCAAGCATATGAACATTGACCTAAGTTTGTAATGTTTATTTTCTCAAGCTGAAGGCTTTTCCCCAACAGGAAATAAATTCCATATTCTTCAGAAATGAGATCTCATCATCTAAATGCACTGTCTTTTGTATATGATCCTGTGATCCTATGCAGAATTACTTGGAAGCAAATGCCGCTGGACATTCCAGGTTTTAATTCTGAATGTGCAAGCCTATGAATTAAGTTTGGATCAACCACTATATTTGCTCAAAGTATCAGGCAACGTATCTTCTAAAAGGCTCTCTGTGGACATCTCAAAGGGACTTGTCACATTAACTGAGAGCATATATGTCCACGCACAGAAGACATTTTCCAGCATTGCTGCCAAAGCTGGTTGTGGAGTGAATCCAAATTGGTTTATCACAAATTAAGGAATGTAATCTTCATCGGCCTCCTTACAGATTATCTGAAAATTACTGCTTTGGGGACTGAAGGAAGAAATTCCTGTAAAAGGTCAAATGTACTTGGATTATTTATGCTCTGTTGTTTTGGATAAACATATCTTCTAGATATGTTTAACCAAAGCTCTCAACTTTCCCCACCAGTACATTGCCTGAGATTATTGGAGTTGTAGTCCAATACATCTAGGGATACTAGTTTTGAGAAAGTTATCTTTAGCTTTCTCCACTCTCAGATATCTCGTTCTCACTATCTTTTTAAGGCTACAATTTTTTATTTACTCAACAAATCTTCTTTTCTCTATTAGTTGCTCTACATACATTTCCCCTCTGGAAGGCTATAGCACTGCTTTAACATTTTTGGAAGTTTTTGAATAGTTAAAATTACTCCAATGGCTATATTTTAAAATGACAATAAATATTCAAGTTCTGTTTAGGCTTTTTCTGATGCTAGTAAACATGCTCAAAATGGAAGGGGAGGGGATGAAGGGGGAAAATCTCTGACCCTTATGCTTAAATTAAGCCATAAATGGGGGAAAAAACCAGCATGCTGAAAAATTTGTTTCTTCTAACCTTTACATGCTGATAAGCATTTTGTATTTTGAAAAGAGATTAAATCAGAAAGAATATGAATGAATATTCCATTTAATATTTTCTGTTCATTGGGAAATTGGCAAATCTTCCAGGAGGAATGGCTGCCTCAAATGGAAAATGTCATTTGTTAAAAAGGGCTATGCCACAAAATAGAGGGAAAATGCTGACAGCATTAGTCTGAATCTAAATGTACAGTACTACTTCCACAGATATACAATATTTTTCTAACTCCTTGAGTTTGATCAGTGCTGAACCTTATCTGAAATTTCAGAGAAAGATGAATGATTCTGTAAATATACCATCATTTAAATTGGAATAATTAAAAAGCAAGACATTTGGAACATCTTCTATTCACCTAGTAAAATCATTTATTTTCCTCCACCCCCTTACTTCTAGATAACTATGCTGAGATTAATAGCAGAAATAGAAAATGTGGAGTTACTTCATTCCTTTAACTGAATTTTGGCATAATTTCACAGCCTTCTGTTTATTGGCTGTCCATTTCTTTGCCAAGCTAGTCTCACTTCCTGGCTTGATCTGGTCCAGATCATCTGTGTGTTCTTTCCAGTAAATTTTGTGTATTTCCTGTCCCAATGATTACTGGTTCTTAATTGTTTCTGTGTTTATACATTCTACTAAGCTATAATGAGCTTATGTGTTCAAAGAATTCAGCCAATTGTATCTTATTCAGTAATTAATAATTAAACAAAATATGGTGTAGCAGAATTTATGAAACCAGTCTGAAGAACTATTTAGTTTTGCCTCCATAGATTCAATTCCTAGTAGCACATGAAGCTGAGTTGTTGTCTCATTCTGATTTTTCTTTTTTAGACTCAGTCGTATTTACCCTATTTGATTTCCACTATTTATGGTCCAGATGATCCATTATAGAACTTGTAGGAAGGATTATTTTTCCCAACACAAAAGAGGTAGGATATTTCAGACTAAGTGGATCTGAGCCAACAAAAAAGGGAAGTGTTGGTTAATTCTTTTCTTCTAAATTATTTGTCCATTCAAGGTTGCCTCCTCAGAAACTATTTCTTATACCAAAGAAAAAAGATATGTAATTGTCTGTATAGAAATAAAGTACTGAGACAGGGATTTGGAGTAGGATGACAAAGTGAACTATGTGCTACAACCCCTTAACTTGGAAATTGGTTCATCCAAATACAGATATATCTCCATATACAGCAGATAGAAATTATCTGTTTATTATGATTATTAAATAGTTGCATGTGTGCATTCTTTTTCTTTTCTTTCTTTTTACAGTCCCTTTTTTAAATAGACACTATTCCAGTCCCACTAATACTTCACAAGAGAAAGAAATGTGAAAGTATAATACTGTTCAGTAGAATAATATGTCAGTGGAATCACAAATTAGTTGAATATAATTCTTTAATCCTTTTTTTTTTAATATTGCCACATTTTTCTTTGATGCCATGCCAGATTTTATGGAAGTTTTGATAAATGACCTGCTTGAACAATTTTCCAAATACTGCTTCTCTAGGAAATGGCTACTGCTAATCTGTCTAAAATGTGACAGAGTCTTAGATTAGCATTTGCCCTGATTAAATCCCTAGCTAGGGGATTTCAACTCTTTGGACAACATAGTTTCTTTGCAATGTTATGTACACTTAACTTAAAGTAAATCTCACTAAACCCCTTGGAGTTTATTTTTTTAAAAAAAGTTTATAGATTGCCTTTTGATTTTTCAGGCTATTCCTGCCTCCCAAAAATCCTGTACTGTAATACTGCAAGAACAAAAATGGTTTCCAGTTCAATGTGCATTTTTAGTTCCTTCTTTTTTGGCCTTTTTGAACTTATCTTCTTGTAACTCTGAGAATTGAAATTAAGTCTTGCAGGTTACTTTACCAGTTCAATAAACATTAGATTATTTCTAGTTTCAAATGTACAATTAACGTCACATTGTTATCCCGTTTTAGCATTTTTCTATGAATCAGGTGTTAAGGGGAAAAAAAACTGAAATATGTATCATATAATGTTTGACATTAATAAGCACAATACTTATTCCATCTAAATGACATTGAAGAGGCTTAAATAGATTTCAGTGGCAATTCTTAGCAGTTGTCAGCAGTGGTCAGGGAGCTGGGTTAAAAATGCAAGATGGCAGTTGTGATAGGCTATTATACATGCATATGATATTAGGGGGAATGATATGTTTATGCTGCCATGACAGCTATCTTGGCATTTTTGACTCTGGGGACATGGACATTGTTTGTATACCTTAATCTTAATCTTTCTTAATTTTGCCTCAGTTGATTTAATTGGATTGAATACTTTACCTTTCTGAGGAAATCAGTGAGTTTAAATATGCTTACCATTTGGTAGATTCCTCTAAATTAACAGTGTAGATGTTTATCTTTATTGTGATGCCAACCTTTATTCACAAGAATGACAACAAAGGTCCTAGATTGGGAATACACATTATTTTGTGCCAAGCGGGATCCGTGCTGGGAAACACATGGCTTCTGCCATGTAAAAGGAAAGGCAATATTCTACCCCTACCCTGTCCTGGATATAAAGCCTTATTCTTTTAAAATCAGAGATAGAGCTAAGGGGAGATGTAGAAAGAAATTACTGTGCATGAACCAGGAAAAAGAAGACAATACCATAATAAATGGTTAGAATTACTGCATGTTTTGAGGCGGTCCAGGGGCAAGGGGGGATCAGAAGATTTTGCTCCATGATCCAAGCTATGTCTAATAAATACATATGCTGCATTACATCTTAATTTATTTTATTTAATGTACTTGAGTTCAATATTATTTATATCTCCATAGAGCCACAGTGACTGTAAATACTCAAGCTTTTAAAGTACACAGTTATTGATTATTTTTATTGATTGATTTCATGTCATGCTACAGTCTTGTGACTTTCAGCAATTTACACGATACGCAAAAAAATTAAAATATCCATGATATGATTAAAACAACAATAAACTGAATATAACATTAACCAACATACACTGTAACAATAAAATTAACAAAAACTTTTTTAAAAAAAAAATGTTAAAAATAGAACAATAGGTATGCATCACTAGAAAAGTTCAAAACCTGAAAGACATCAAAGCAATCAAAGAAGGCTAGCCTGATCTCCATTTGGAGATCATCCTATATTTTTTAGCTCTGGCTCCCATTAACATTGGGCAGTATGCAGCTACATTTTAAAAAGTCTTTCCCCCAAAGATCTAAACAGGTTGGGGAAGATGGTTTTGCAGTCACCTGTAAAGGACTTTTTAAGTTAAAATCAGTATTTTAAATATATCGGGTTGGACATGATCTTTCTTTAAGGATCATAAATCTTCTTTCAAAATTCATTAAACTCAATGAAACTTGGAAGTCTGAGACATTATTATACATCAATCTATCTTGTCGTCTTTGGATCTTTTAGTTTAATTTGCCTCTGGAGTTGTAAGCTAAATTTGACAGTTATCTTGCCCTTGCAACATTGCATATTTACAATTCAATTATTTTAAAGTTTATTTGGTTTATGAAGTTTATAAGTTTTATATAGTTTTCTTTTCCTTTTTAAATAGGTTCTTTTTAATTTCTTGTGTGTCTGGGCTATTTCTTAAGGATGAAAAAGAAAGGCAAGTATCTCTAGTTACATACCTCAGTGCTCAGGTCAGGAGGTGGCAATATCATTATTATTTCATTATTTTGTTTTTATGTTTTTATTCCCCAGAATAAAAGTTAATAGAGTATTGCGTATCTGGCAAGTGAAGGAGACACTAGGTGAGATACTTGGAACTTCCTTGGAAGTTAGATCATTGCAACAGGAGCTATAAAGACTGGTCCCATGATTTGAAGGACTAGAAGGCTTCTGGGAAAAGAGATTCCAGCTTTCTGTATTATGGGTTCAGCCCTGATTGCTTTGATCCCTCTTGCATTAAACAGTATAATTTCTTAGTGTTGATACCAAATGAGTGCTAATAAACATCAATAATTTTATATGAAAATGAGCTGGCATTTATATTATCTGCTTCTACAGAACGCTGCCTGTACACTCTGGAGCTGAAAGATTTTTCAGGAATAGTATACGAATATCAACCCAGTCCTATACATCTATTGACTGATGTTTTTATTTATTGGCTTCCTCAACATTCCTTCATTAAATAAATGTGCATTTTAACAGCAACTAGAATGACGTTGATATTGGACTTGAAATATTTTTCCTCAAATTCACAATTCTGTCCATCTTTACATAATACAGTAATTTATTTTGATCAAGAAGAGTTTTGGGGAAGAAACTTATCACTTTTTCTACTGTAATAAGTTCATTTTCAGTATGTAAGATATTCATGACCAATTTGGAAAAACCCATACAATTTTATTTCATTGCATTCCAGTATTCAAAACATATTAAAACTTTCATGCTCAGAAAGTATAGTTTAAGAGATGGTACTTGCTTATTGCCAGCCATGCCTGATTATGTTTATTATGTGTTTTGGTTGGTGTAAAATATTTATAGTAATGGTGCTTCCCAAGTTTATATCTGAAAGAAAACAGTGGTTTTGATGTGATGACTCCTCCCTGCTCTGCTGTGCTACATACAGAGTCTTCCTGCTATGATGGGGCTTGTTGTAGCCTGCAGATGCGATGCCATTTCTAGCAGGATTATCTTAATATAACATCTATGGAAACTGGGAAAGTCTGAAAAAAAATGAATTTTGAATCCATAAGTGTTTCAAGAATCTGGAATGAAATGTTTCGATTTACATTTTGGAATTTAACAGCAGTAAGTATCTAAATGTTAAATTTATATTATTTGCTTACCAGTCTTATGAGTTGTGGTGGTGCAGTGTTAGACTGCAGTACTGCAAGCTATTTTTGCTGATTGGCAGTTTGGCAGTTCGAGTCTCACTGGCTCAATGTTGACTCAGCCTTCCTTTCTTCTGAGGTCGGTAAAATAAGGACCCAGATTGTTGGGGGCAGTATGTTGACTCTGTAAACTGCTTAGAGAAGGCTGTACAGCACTGTGAAGCAGTATATAAATCTAAGTGCTATTGCTATTGCTATGTACGGATAACCAAAATTCGTGGTTGTGCTGGCATATACATGATTAATTTTGTTACCTTTAAAATCAGCCTTCTAACACATCCTGGTGAATTAAAGAAAAAGATATTGGGAATCATAATCTGGGATAGACAAAAGAAACATTGTGTATAGTTAACAGCAAAATACTCTAGAAAAACTGCATACAAGGGACAAATTAAATACAATTTTCTATAATGGAGTCGTGATTTATTTACTTAATGTAAGTATATAAAAATACTGGAAAAAAGGTATAGTGTAACTCTATACTTCTATCTGAAATGTCCTTTATTAAATGTAATGTATTTACACAGATAAAGACATATAGCATTGATAAAGCATATTCCCACAAAGAATTACTTTCTTCATGGGAAAAGAAAGAATTACTTTCAATACTCCATTGCTAAATCATATTGAAAAGGATTTTAAATAAATAAATTTGATACAGAACTTGAAAATTCTACCTATATCAGTGCAAAACAATAAAAATGATCTGGCATTTATTCAGGGGCCAAAATTATTTAATTTGATTTTATTCTATTTTTTAAATTTTGTATTGTATGTGTTTTTTATTGTTTGGCTGTGCACCGCCCTGAGTCCTTCGGGAGTAGGGCGGTATAGAAATCTAATAAAATAAATAAATAAAATAAATAAATATTCAAAACAATTCTCATTCAGTTGGAGTATTTTAAAAGAAAGTAAAAGAAAATTGTTTGCAAAATATTTTTCATCAGACTATAGAATTTTGGTATAAATTATTGAAGAAAAGTAAACTTCTTATGTTTATTTATAAGATGGTCAATGGTATGTATATACTATCAGCTGTATTTTATTGTACAAAAATGTCCTAAATAAGATACATATTTTTTCTGATTTCCCAAATTAAAATAGGAAGAAACTCCTATGCCTCTTATGTTTTTTCTTCTTCTCTGACTTGGAAAAGCAACTAGTTCTTACGGAAAAATTTCCAATAAATTACTAGGTAGTACTTTTTCCTCTGCAGTAAAATTTAAGCGCAGTCTAACATTCTTCACTCTGCATTTCTTCTGCAACAGAAATGCAGAAGAAGAAAAAAAGTACCCTGAATGGTGGTAATAGAGGTCTCTTTTATCCAAGGAGAAAAAAAAACTTTTTTTGATTTCAGTCCAACATTAATATATCTGCCTTTTGCACCAAGTCAGAGTTGATCGATGTAGACTTTAATCATTAATCTGTTCATTCTTACTTTATGGCTAGTTGTTACAGCTTATATTTATCTGCATTTTTTCCTCTCTGTGATGGATTTATCTGTATAGTTTGTCTTGCCAAATATATATTCCTTTCTGTTTGGACTGACTGGTATTTGGCTGTATTTAGATAAGCTGTTTTCATAAACTGACTCTTTTTAATTTGCAATACATTATCACTCCCACTGATATATATATATATATATTAGCGAGACATTATTTCTATCTATTCCTCAGGCCTTTCAAAAAAATGAATTTGTCAGTGCTTACTTCAATGACAACTGATCCCTTACTAAGATGCATAAATATGCAGTGATAATCAATGTGTGCCACAGTAGCAAATAGGCTAGATGGAAAGATGGTTGCTAATTATGGGAATTAACCTTTAGTACTAATAAAGGTTAAAGCTGAGCTGAATCATCAGAAAATGTTTTCCATGCTGCAGAGTTGAATGCTCCTTGGAACTTTGGAAGAAACATTCACAAAATCACTCTGTTTGATTCATTATCCCATAATTCATTTTAACCATCCATTTTCACAGAGAGAACAGATAAAGGTTGTACAAGAAGTATATCCTTAATACACTTCCAAAATAGAATTAGGCTGCAATCTTAAATGGAATGACACTTATTTCTGAGGAAAACTGTATAATATTGTCCTGTTAGGCTTAGCTTTAGTTAGCTCGTTGCATGAGATATATACTAGCTTCATATATCCTACTGGCTTCACACCATGTAGTTTGTTTTGGCTAGATTATATAAATTGTAATTTTCCAGGTAACCAGTTGTGGCTTAAACAAACAATGGTTACATGCAAGATACTGAGTTCATTTATCTTCCATTTGTAGCGTAAGAATAACCTTTTTTTGGGGGGGCAACATTATATAAAATCCTGATTTCAGGTTTTATCATATAACTTATCAAGGCCAGATTGTGAGTTTTCTCATTATTATTATATTTTGTCACACAGTCAGCTTGATATTTACACTGGATTTGGCATTTTTATCTATTACTGAGTCCTCCCTAAGGACCTGGGATGGACAGATGTTGATGTCTCATCGCAGGATATAAGCTGTTTCATGTGCACTTACTATTGGTACTAAGTTTGCTTTCTGTTGCCACAGACATATTTCTATTTATAGGTTTTTGTATTTTGTTATTTTGTCCAGTTCTTTCTCTTCTGTTTTGCTGTGTCCAGGCACTGCCATGTCCATTATTTTTGTTTGTAGTTAGCTTGTGCGATCTTTTTGCAGCAGCTAACCAGGTCATTATTGGTTCTTTGAAGTCAGTCTTGACTTGCTTGGACAAATCTTTTTTGGCATGATATCAGAAGTGGTTTTCCATTGCTTGCTTCCTGAGGTTGAGATGGAGTTACCAATCCAAAGTATCAAGTTGATTTGGACCCAGATAAGACTAGAACTCGTGGTCTACAATTTTTAGCTTAATGCCTTAACCACTACACCAAACTGACCATCTTTTCTGAATTATTGTACTGATATTTTGAATCCACATATTCATTTTCCTCAATCACAAGACTTTGGTGGGTTTGATGATGATGATGATGAAGAGGAGGAGGGGAGGAGGAGGAGCCATCAAGTTGGTCTTGATTCTTAATAACCATATAGATATATTTTCTACATGACAATTTGTACACAACCTGATGTTGGTTGTCTCCTTCCTTCCTTCCTTCCTTCCTTCCTTCCTTCCTTCCTTCCTTCCTTCCTTCCTTCCTTCCCACCTTTCTACGCATTATAGACTTCTTCAGAGAAGAACAATAATTTAAACCAGTGGTGAAATGTAAAATTTGTTACTACTGGTTCTGTGGGCGTGGCTTGGTGGGGGCAGGTTAATGTGACTGGGTGGGCGTGGCCATTTTTTTTTTACTTTTAAAAGTAAAAGTAAAGTAACCTTAAGAGGTTGCAGAAAAAAATGCTTTAGAAAGGCTCTGACAATCAGGCAACTCAGCTGGGATCGCCAGAGCTTTTAAAGGCATTTTTTTTTCTACAACTTCTTTGGCCAAAGAAGTTGTAGAAAAAGTGCTTTTAGATGCCTCTGACGATCCCAGCTGAGCCGCGCAATTATCAGAGGCTTTTTTTTTTACTTTTAAAAGCATTTTTTCGGCCGAAGAGGTTATAGAAAAAATGCTTTTAAAAGTAAAAAAAAGAAAAGACTCTGATGATCATGCGGCTCAGCTGGGCATGTGGGGAACAGGGACGCAGGGATTTTTGCTAACGGTTCTCCAAACTACCTGCCACCATTGCTACTGGATCGGGCAATCAGGTCTGGGAGCATTTCACCTGTGATTTAAACCTAGATATTTGTGTCTAAAATGAGAACTATGGAATGATTACTGAAGTATCTATTTGTTTGGTCATGCATGTTACTTTCAAGAATCTTCACCAGCAGTGAAGTTCAAGTTCAAAAGTGCCAATGCTCTTTCTATCCTTCTTCTTCAAAAGATGTTTGATGTTTCCTCTTATTTGAGGGTTTCTATCTGATGCAACAATGCCATGTTTGAGCTATCCAGAAACATGGCATTGCCCTATACGAATAGGAAATAATATTTTTTATAACTCCAAAAAATGTACATGCATTTTATATGTAGATTTTTGAATTCATTAAAGAGTTCCAAAAAGAGATTAAACTATCATGAATCCTGTTATCTGGGGTTTGATTTAAAAAAAAAATAACACTTCACGCTGCTTTGGAAAATAGCCCTCCTTGTATCACAGCGGGCAAAACACTGTGGGTTAGAACGTGATTTTTATAATTCACATGAAAGATGGATGTAGTAACAAGTATGCTTTTGTCTCTGACAAAAACTGAAATGTCAGATTCCTCTTGATTTCTGCTTTTTTCCCCAAAGAAAATGAATATAAACAGGGCTCCCCTGATTCACAGTGTATGAATCTATTCTTACATATTCTCATCATAATTGGCACCACTCTAGCTTTTCCAGTGTCCAGAAATTAGCATAGGACTTGGGAGCAAAAAGAAGAAAGAAGAAAACTGAACCTAAGTCTGCAACAACTAGCATTCCTGACTAAAGAAAAGATCACAGGCAATAAAGAGATTCTGAAAGTATAACCTGACCTCAGAATAGCAAAGGCTTCAAAACAGCCAAGGCTTTCTACAACATCATCCAACCAAGGAAAAAAGACTAAACAATTAAATGGCTGCTAGAAATCCAAAAGTTTTGTTACTGACTTGCAGAAAGCATGTAAAGACTAGTTTGGCTAAGAACTTAATATAGAAAATCGATTGGATGTGACAATAGCTCTCTATTGAAGACAAGCAATTGAGACAAGCAATTGATCAGGAAAGATTCCTGCTTCCCAGCTTTTTAATAGTATCTATAATGAAAGGACTGTTGTTGTAAGAGTAGAGTGGCTGTTGAAGTTGGCTCTTTTAATGGAAGAAATGGGGGTTCTGGTAGACAAAGCAAATTTCTGAGCTCATAGTAATTCCAAAGACATTTATTTTACACATGTTCTGGGGTTCTACAGCATCAGAAACGAACAGCAAAAAAAAGCCCTGTACTACTTCCACTTTTTATTGATTCTCAATAAAAAGTAATATCCAAATCTTAGACAGAGATATATCTGTTATTAAGCAGAGTGTAGTAATTGCTTCAGGTGACAGACATGGAGAAAATAGTGGTGGCAGTTGAAGCCCTATTTCTCCTGAACCTAGCAACTATTAGTCTCTGCTAGAGGACATATCTTGCTATACCACCATCCTGATTTGAATGTCAAGCTGGACTCCATTAGCTTTGAAAAAATTCCTTCTCACTACCCATAAAAGTTTGTTATTCTTAAGAGTAGTTTTCAAATCTTTTGGATAAACTCGGATATATATTCACACCTGCACTGATTTGTAGCCTGGGTTACCAGTCTCACTTTGTAAAACAAATATGAGACAATGAAAAGTTAGCATTGGGAAAAGAAAGAAAGCTGAAGATATACCCTTCTGCAAGATTTTCAGTAAGTATGATGGTTATGATTTGATCTTTTTCTCCTCGATTACAAACACAATTCAGGCATCACTGTTCATGGTTACTAGAGAAATGGCTTCCTTTCATCTCAGTTCAGAAATAGGTCTATTTGGAAATGGACGTGACAAATCATGTCTCTTTTTCCAGTGTACCTTGTCTGAATAGTTAAAAGTTAGCTAGGCACTGATGGCCTTGTTTGTGCAAAAAAGCAACATGTATTTGTATAGCATTTTTAGCAATTTTATTACTGTTTATGTTCATGAATGCTACCTTACAAACATTCTTTATTCACCATCTTCTAACTGTTCTGAAGTCAGGCTAGTTGAAGATAGTGCATGCTTTATGATTATAATTTCTTTTCTTGGAAGCCAAACACTGATTTTCAAAACAGTTCTGGGAAAAAGTGCTTCTTTGGTTTATTTTCTTTTGAATTTTGTCCTTAGATGCTTTAGTGTTTAGTGTTTGCAAAACACAAATAAGAGGCGACTTCTACTATGTAAAGAGAGTCATGATCACAAAGCATATTCACAGAGTGCCACTAGAAGAACAGGTTCCAAATTGTACAAATAAGACAAAAATGTACAGTACTCAATTTCCTTTGTTGTTAATCTAGTAGGTCAGAGCATGAAACAGATTATAGAATAGAATAATAGGATAGGATAGGATAGGATAGGATAGGATAGGATAGGATAGGATAGGATAGGATAGGATAGGATAGGATAGCTGAGTTGGAAGGAACGTTGGAGGTCTTCTAATCTACCCCCCTGGTTAGACAGGAAACCCTATACCATTTCAGACAAATGGTTGTCCAATCTCTTCTTAAAAACTTCCAGTGTTGGAGCATTTACAACTTCTGGAGGCAAGTTGTTCCACTGATTAATTGTTCTGTTAAGAAATTTTTCCTTAGTTCTAGGTTGTTTCTCTTCTTGATTAGTTTCAACCCATTGCTTCTTGTTCTGCTCTCAAGTGCTTTGGAGAGTAGCTTGACTCCCTCTTCTTTGTAGCAGCCCCTGAGATATTGGAACAGTGCCATCATATTTAATGGAAAGACAATTTACTCATCTATTCTCAAATAAAAGCAAGATTAAATTTGTTTCAAGTCTCTCATTTGGCTCCCATGAAGAAAGCAACAAAAACTTTTTAATCAAGTGACATATCTCAACATAGCTCATCATTCCAGTAATGCTACGTTTTCATGTAGGATGTTTTAGGGAAGATGCTGGCATTCTTTTCATAGATATAGCTTGTGTTTCATCCCCTGTTACTTTTTACCATGAAGATTATGGGTTCAATCTGGTTCCTGCTGATTAGGTACAGAAACACCATGTGTAAGAGCTTAGTGTATCTTTCTGCCAGAATCTAATAAGTCTGACTTGTTATCAAGTTTTAATGGTATGATGTCAGCAGTACTGAGGCCTCCAAAACTTGGGATGGTGGGAGAGAAGTACTACATGGAATTTGCAGCCATAAGTTATGTGTCTCTATTCTAGGACAAAACTTATGGTCGCCAGCCTTTGAGCATTGATCTTGTTGCTGCCTCTAAAACAAGTTGTGGTAGCAAGTAACAGCTGTTATTGTTTTCTAAAATGTGGCTGTGTCATGATACAGAAAAATAGTACTGGTGGACACATAAAAGTTATCTGGCCCTTACTACCAAGCAAAAATATTATCAATAAAAATGTAACAGATAACATTTCCTAATATCACTATATAGATTGGTGGCTAGTTACATTTAACTGTCTGAAATCTACTTCTCTTTTTCAAATCCTCTTTTTAAAGCACAACAATATTCATATCAATATCAAATACCTCTTAATATTGTGTAATGATTTTACTACTTCTCTGATCATTTTATTTCTGCCATTTTTATTTTTTATCATTTTTATTTCTCTCATTTTTATTTTTATTTTGAGAGAAAAATCTGTCTGAGGTGAAGCATATCTTGAAGTAAATAAAAAAACTAATATCTTGAAGAATTTGGTCTGCATTTTCTTAAGGATGGGATTTCACATAGCTAGCACATCCAGAACAATAACACAATGACATCCTTGAACATACAGTATTTATTTATTTAGGTAGAAACAGTCTTCATTCTAGCTTTTATTAAAAATGTTACTTCTTAAAGACATTTCTTTTCTTTGCAAATTTGTACTTGCATTTTGCAGAGGCAAGTAACAACTCTTTCTTATGGTACAATATTCTTGTGCTGCAGAAACAATTGTGTTGCCAACCTATCCTTAAAGGATGGCAAGATGAGCTTTTAAATATATTAAATATATATTGTGGAATCAGAATAGATTGATAAAACTAGTTTTGGAATTTACTAATTGCACCAATACATTTCATTCTGTTTTCTAATTCTATGGGTTCAAAATTACATTTCAGAAAATTCAAATGGAATTCCTAGTATCAGTATATTTAATCACTAATCTGCATGCACTTTATTGAAAATGGTTAAAGTATTTTTTAAACCAATAAAGCAGTAAAGCTCTGAATTCAGAATAATTTTCTATTAAGATGTTCATTTAAGATCAGTTGATAACGCTAATTAACTGTTTCCAAATACTTCTTCCTTGGTTCACTTTCTTGTTTAGATTCTTACCTTAGCTTCCCTCATTGTTTCCTTCCATTTTAGGAATTATTCTTAATTTTCATTCTTCTAGTGTGAGATGCATCCAGCTGTCTGGAAAGTTTTTTCTTCTTTAAACTATGTGATAACCATGTCATACAGCAAAGCATGGTGTTCTAAACCCAGATAGGATTGGTAATGTCAGCTAGACTATAGTACACATGGTGAAGAATTTGCCACCTAAGAATAATTTTTGCTTTCATTTTTTATTCATGTCTATAGAGCACAATTTCCGTTATACTTTTTATGATGAGGTAACCATTGTCCTAACAATCTTGGAAATACATGACAACTCTATTTGTGCAATCACACACACACACACATATTTCACTAAACCCTTAGAATATTATGACTCCTCAAAATCATGCTATTGTGTTTTCCATCCTCTAATCACTGCTGGACAGCTGCTTTTCCCAGCATGTCTGTCACCTCTATGCTGATCTGGCTCATGGATAAAGAAGAACACCACATGCTGGTCTTTGTACTCACCCCAGGTAGCACCTTACATTAAAGATGAATGTTCCTGCAATCTGCTCGATTTTATACAAGACTGGTGTGGGCAAATTGCCAAAATAGCTTCCATTAGAGCTCCATTTTAGAGAGAACAACTTGCTTGATTGACTTTCTTTCCTCCAGTACAATGAAAGGAAAACCATTGCAATGGAATAGCTTAGGCTATTTTAACCAGCAGTGCCTGAGTCAATTTTGCATTTCCCATATCTGTAAATCGAATGGGAAAACTACAATGATTCAACAGCACATTCAGCTTAAAAATAGCTCTCTGTCAGGCACTAGCAGTCTTTATAAAGGCTGCACACTCATGTAAGTTATTCACAAGGAATCCTTAGTGTTATTTAAGAAAATGCCCTCAGATTAAGCCCCGAGTTGCGGGATTTGATCAGACAGAGATGCTACAATTTACAGAAAGCACAAAAAAAATCTTGGGTTTTTATATATGGGTAAAACATGGATGAAAAATTAATGAGATGTCACTAATGTTCTACTACTTGGACAGTTTTACTATTATATCTGTGGATGTTTACATTAGTGGAAGTTAGAACACCATGACTGACAGAGCATCTTTTGGAGAAAAGGAACCAGTCATAGCTAGACCTGACAAAAAAGATTTCATGGGCCTTTCTGGGTCTCCAAAACCAGTAATACAAGATAATATACTGGTCATGATCCAAAAACCTTGTCTTAATTTTAAAAATTTACATAGGAGCTCAAAGGAGCTTGTACCTTGTGTTTCAGAATCCTTTTAATTCCAGAAGTAGCAAAGGCTTGAAGGGCAAGTTAAAAAATTATATCTTGGAAAGTAAGACTGTTAAAGTGACCCTGTTTTCTATAATGTACATCACTAATGATTTGTCCCATATAGCTATTCCCTGTTTATTGAAGATAATGAACAGCATATATAATTTATTTGGAAAAAATATGTCTATATCTGTCTGAATATTTGTATGCATATATGCTTGGAAAGAGGGGTAATGCATCAAGAAGATAATCCATAAATTGGGATTTCTTCTCAGCATACAATGCTTTTCACATTAGAACAAAGATCTTTTGCAGAATCTCAGAAGCATGTCTGATGCCTTCTGACATAAGAAAAAAAATCATGAACTATGGAACCATTGTATCTGTCTATACCAAAATTGCTGAACACAACCAGATATGCTAACCTGTCAAGAAACAAACAGCTAAAAATGCAACATCTAAATAAGTTTTCAAAATATTCTTGAAATTCAAGAGTTGTCTGATACATAGAACATAAAGTGAAAATGTAGGTCCCTTCCAATTGTTACTGTTACATGTTTGTATGAGCTGCTAAATGTGAATCAATTAACACTACAAGAACAGCACAAATTGATCTCTTCTTGTGTACTTAAAAACAATAATTATAGTTAGCATCTTTTGTTCAGGAAGGTCCACTGATGGTTGAAATAAAGAATGGGAGAGGGAAACACAAGGAGGAGAGGAATAAATAAAGTATCTCTATTTGTTTGGCATGTTTACATTAGATTCAGAAAATATTTCTCAGGAAAAGTAACTGTCAGGCATAAACAACTAGACCCTCATGTCAAGAGTTCAATTGTTCAACCCATACACAGGAATCTTCTCAGACTGACAGTTTGAACCTGGAGATTAGATAAGGTTTAATGGCATTCAAGGAAGGGGAGCGACTGTTGTGCCCACCTAGGAATTCTAGACTAATTCCTCATTTGACTCCTCTTCCTGACTCAGCCAGTCTCTCTCCTACACTAACAATGATTTATCACTATAGCCTTAAATTCTGTGAAATCTCACACTTTAAAATCAAAAATTTTCCCCACAGGTTGTCTTACATTCTAATGTACCATCTTTGAATAGTTTCAGAAGGTACTGAATAAGAGGGTGTGAAGAAAACAAGGATTACTTTGCATATGTTGATAGAAAGCTACAACACCTGCACCCATAATTCTGGTAGCTCCCTTTTCAGGCAGTTTCTCAAACCACATGCTAAACAATTAAACGGAGCATCTGTATATAATTTGTTGATTAAAAAATGCAGAGAAATTATGATCCTTTCCAAAATGACATAGCCATTAATTCCTAGAGCAAAGCAAATACATTTAGTCAGCTAATACATTTGTCTATAGACATCTATTAAGTATCTTAATAGAAACTGGTATATGATTGCCATAATTTTTATTATTTTAAAAATACTCAGAATGAAATTACAATTCTGTAACTCTCATGACCACCAGTTTTCTATCATACATCCAACCTGAGGCAGAAACATTTCCAAATATACTGCTCAAAAAAATAAAGGGAACACAAGCAGAAGACATCCGAGATCTGAATGAATGAAATAGCCTTATTAAATACTTTGTTCTTTACATACAGTAGTTTATACACTGCTCAAACAACTAAAGGAAACACAAAACTACTGTATGTAACGAACAAAGTATTTAATAAGGCTATTTCATTCATTCAGATCTCGGATGTCTTCTGCTTGGATTCCCTTTATTTTTTTGAGCAGTGTATATTAATGCAAAGACATGTTTCTATTATTTACTTATAATAAATTCTCTCAAGTCCTCAAAACGAGGGTTTGAATAATAACATTTTAAAACATATGTAGTATTTTTTATAAAATGTGCCATTTAGTACACAATGTAAAATCTGTAAGCATTGGAAAATGTACCAAACCAACATGTTGACATGAAATTATTTTTCCGCACTGAATTATAAGCAAGCATATTAAATTATGGGACAAATATTAAATGGAACCAGAAAAGCTATTATTAACATGGGACAATTTAAATTATGAAGGATTTTTTTCAAATGACACCTAAACATTTTGAAATGAATGCTTTTGTCTTTAAAAATTAAATGATCCACCCATCCCCACAGTTTAGACCTAATGCATGTAGGCAAAGCAATCTTGTGAGACAATAAAATATCTTTGTGGTGAGATAAGACTTTATACACAAAGATTGTATAAGTATTTCTAATACCCCAGGGTTCAATTTCTACTTTAGAGCAATCAAGAACTGAAATCTCTAAAAACTGAAGTTTCAATTTGTTTTTCTAACCTGCAGGATATAAAAGTGCTTACAAACAAAACATATATCCAGGCCTTTGAGTTATTATTGTCATTCTCTCTCCCCCTCCCTCTCTCCCCCTCCCTCTCTC
This sequence comes from Pantherophis guttatus, assembly GCF_059756535.1. Lineage (NCBI taxonomy): Eukaryota > Metazoa > Chordata > Lepidosauria > Squamata > Colubridae > Pantherophis > Pantherophis guttatus. The sequence goes on along the minus strand of NC_142065.1, from coordinate 169,630,031 downwards.
CCTCTCTCTCTCTCTCTCTCTCTCTCTCTCTCACACACACACACACACACACACACACTAACATAGATATTGCGGACAACTTTACTTTAAGCAAGGCTTAAACATATATAGGAAACTTACAGATGTATGTGTAACTGTTACCAAAGATTAACAGTTCTTTAGCATTAGAAACATTAAGAACAAAAATCAAAATTGTCAAAGTTATTAATAACATTAATAGTCTGTGGAAGTAAGCATTCTGCTTATATCAGTGAAACTAAGCAGAGCTTTCTAATAGAAAGTGAAATGTAACCAATGCATAGAAAAGGTTATGTCCTTGCCTTTCATATTGGGAGGGAAAATAATTTAAAGCTTCACTGGCAGGCATTTTCTTCCTTTTCTTATATATTTTTTAAAATATTACAATTAAAAAGATAAAAAGTAATATAAACTTTAAAAAAAATAAAACTATAAAAATAAAAGATAGAAAGCAGAAGAAAAGAAAATAGAAATTTAAAAATACAAACATAATACATAAAAAGAAAAATATATAAAGAAATTACTTTTCCATCACAAGTGTAAAAAAATAGTAATATATAACTTCTTTTAAAATATAGCAGTATAGTACAGCCTTCAGTTCTTTCAATTAGTATCTTAGAACTTGATTTCTTTTCATTTCTTTCTTTGTTCATTCTCATAACCTTCTTCAAAGCTTTAATAATTTTTTTAAATACTTTTCAATATAAGAAAGCTATACAGGTCACTCTTTGATTTGTTATTTGTACATCCCTTTTAATTATTAACAAAAGAGCTGGTTTCATTTGTATGTTCAGTGTAGCATCTTTTCCCTGTCATTCTTGTAGTCTGTCATTTTTAAATCCACTCTCGGATCAGTCTCAATCTTGTTGGGTAAAATGTATTCCTCTTCCATAACATCTTTTAAACATAGTCTAACTATAGAGGCAGTCACTCTTAACATTAATCTCTGGGCCCATTGTTCAAAATCAGCCATCACTATGACCAATGTTAAAACAGTATTGCTCTATTCTATATTAGTAAGTCAAATTTAAATGTTCTTCTTTAATTATAATTTTAAGCTCCTCCTGGTTCCCTCTAGTGTCTAACCTTCAAAGCTTCATCCTATTGGTCAAATTTTGAAACAAAAGCATTTCCCATGGGGAAAATTTTTCAAATCCATCTGGATCCCTATTCCATCTGTAACTTTCCAAAATCAAATTTCTTTTTGCTGTTTATCCTAAAAGGATTTTTAAGTCCTTAAACTTGCATGTTATGTATGTAGATTTGGGCGGGCAGTTTGAATTAACTGACCATCAGCTGATTGGCTGACCACCACAGCTGCAAGGTATATAAAGGGAGCTGTTTCCCCTGGTCAGTTGCTGGGTTCTCACCCTACAATAAAGAGCTGTTGTCACTCACTGCCCGACTTGCTGTGTCCTCATTCACCCAACTTAATATTGGCGACGAAGGTGGGATTTTGAGGCCAGAAGTCACGGAAAGAGCTGAAGCCACGAGCCGACAAGAGAGCTACAAACCCGAATCCAGCCAGGTGAGCGAGCGGAGCACTTGGAGAATCTACCAATGATGTCTACCTAAGTGCCGCCAGCACCTTTCAACCCCGTGGAAAAAAAGTAGGGATCCTACATGTCCCCCTTCGAATGCTTCCTGGTGGCCAATGACCTACAGGGGCTGCCCGACATACGGAAGAAAGCCCTGTTCCTGAGCCATTGTGGAGCCAAGGTGTTCGATATGGCTGAGGCCCTGTCGGAACCGAACTCGGTCCACACCATCTCATGGCAGACGTTTCAGAAACCTCAATGAGATGCTGCTAGACCAACTAATCTGTGGAGTGAGAGATATTCGCTTGCAGAGGAGGTTGCTCACAAAGACAAATCTCACGCTACACATCGCACTGGATGAGGCGAGTTCTCAAGAATCCTCATCCAAGGCAGCCGAGAGACTACAGGGGACGACACAGAACAGAACGGCTCAGAAGTCAGCCCCAGTTCACCAGGAAACCATTGGCACGGGGAGCGAGGGAGAATCGGACAAGGAGGTCGGCAGGACTGAACTGTACCGGCAGGACCGGCGAGGCCAGCGAGATGCCTGTGCGAGTTGTGGGGGACCCCATCTGCGCCAGACCTGCAAGTTCCGAAATGTCATTTGCCGGCAATGCGAGCGGAAGGGGCACATCGCCAGAGTCTGCAGAGCCAAGCAGAACCCCCATTACAAGCCGTGGAGCAATGCTAGCCAATCAGAGATGGAGCAGCGGACGAGAACCAATCCGAAGGGCGGCTACAGGAAGAGTGCGAAATCTGAGGATCTCGAGACCTGCACCGTCTGAATCGGCCGGACCTGCACATCCCCTGGGGAGAAGACCTACACGATGGTCGGCATCGAGGGGAAGGAGTGCGTAATGGAGATCGACACCGGATCCCCCATTACCATCATGTCCTCGGACAAGCTTAAGAAGGCTGTCCCCAGCATCCAGAGATGGCAATTACGGCACCAGCAGCTGGGACTGCGCGATTACCAGGGGAACCGCATCCCCATGGAAGGAATCGGCGAGTTCCAGGTGGAGTACGGGGAATTCCGGGAGAAGCTTCCCCTCACCATCGTCAGCAGAAAGCTCCCAAGCCTCCTGGGCATGGACTGGTTCAGAGCCCTGGACATGGTATTTCCCAGAGTCCACAATGTGTGAAGCACGCTGAAGGACGACCTGATGCAGGAGTTCCAGGATGTGTTCGACGAGTGGCTCGGCAAGTATGTGGGGACCCCTATTTCATTCAACCTCGACCCCAACATTGCCTCCATCAGGCTGAAACCAAGGAGGGTACCTTTCGCCCTGAAGCCCAAGATCGACGTGGAATTGGACAAATTGATAAAGCAGGGGGTGTTAGTGCCAGTCGATCATGCTCAGTGGGAGACTCCAATTGTGACCCCGGTTAAGCCGGATGGGTCTGTGTGCATCTGCGCAGACTACAAGTGTACGATCAACAAGGCCTTGCAGCAGAGCACCTACCCAGTTCTGATCGTACATCACCTTCTGCATTCCTTAGGGCCAGGCAAGATCTTTGCTAAACTCAATCTTGTGCAGGCATGCCAGCAGCTGCTGGTAGATGGCGCTACTCCAGAGGCACAAACTATAGTAACGCATAGAGGTGCCTTCAAGTGTACCAGACTCCAATTCGGAGTCAGCATAGCTCCAGGACTATTCCAGAGCACCATGGAGTGACTGTTACAGGGGATCCCCGGGGTGGTCCCATATTTCGATGACATGCTCGTCACCGCAGAAGACGAACAGCAGCTAGGGGAGAGGCTGAGACAAGTCCTAGGGAAGTTCAGGAGTGCAGGATTCAGGGTCAAACGCAACAAGTGCATGATCGCAGTCCCTTCCGTGGAGTTCTTGGGGTACCGGGTAGATGGAACCGGCATACACCCCACGAAAAGCAAGATTAGAGCGATCCGAGAGGCTCCCACCCCCAAAGATAAGGCAGAACTACAAGCGTTCCTGGGACTATTGAACTTTTACGCAATTTTTCTATGGGACAAGGCAACAGTAGTGGAGCTCCTGCACAGACTGTTGGCCAAAAAGTTGAAATGGGTTTGGGGGAAGGCTGAAGCTACAGTGTTTGCAGCTGTAAAGAAACTCCTGTCGGCCGAGAGTTTCCTAATTCAATACAATTCTACGCTTCCCTTAGTGCTAGTCTGTGACGCGTCCCCCTTCGGCGTGGGGGCCATCCTGAGCCATAGACTACCAAATGGTCTAGAGGCACCCATCACCTACTACTCCCAGACTCTTTCAAGCGCCGAATGGAACTACAGTCAACTTGACAAAGAGGCTCTGGCAGCTGTCTCAGGAGTCAAGAAGTTCCACGAATACCAGAGACTTCAAACTCATCACAGACCATCACCCCCTTCTGGGTCTCATCGCAGGGGACCAATCCACCCTGGCAGCCCTATCTCCCAGGATGACACGCTGGGCCATCTTCCTGGCAGCATACTCCTATCACCTGGTACATCGACCAGGGGTAAGCATGGGCAACGCCAATGCCCTCAGCCATTGCCCGTTACCGGACAGGATAGAGGACCCCACACCCCGAGTTCCAGTCCTGCTGATTGACATCTTGGACTCGGGGCCCATCACTTCAGCAGAGGTAGTGAGAGCCTCAACCAGAGACCACATGATTAGGAAAGTCAGGAGTTTGGTCAGGGGGTGGCCGGAAAAGACTGAGGGCGGGGAATTCAAACATTTCATGAACAAAAAGGGTGAGCTGACAATGCAAGGAGTTTGTCTTGTGTGGGGCGATCGGGTTATTGTTCCCTTGTGCCTAAGGGAAAAGATTTTAAAGCTATTGCATGAGGGGAACCCCGGGATTGTAAGGATGAAGGGGTTAGCTAGGAGTTACGTATGGTGGCCCCAATGGATAAAGACATCACTGAGTGGGTGGGGAAGTGCCAACCCTGCCAGGGTCTAGGCCAGACCCCCCCCCACAGCACCGATCAGGGAATGGGAACAGCCCCAGGGTCCCTGGTTCAGGATCCACATGGACTTTGCTGGCCCATTCCATGGGCAGGTATTTATGGTCATAGTGGATGCCTTCTCGAAGTGGTTGGACTCATGAAAACCACTACCACCAACGCCGTCATTAGGAAGCTAAGGCAGTTGTTCGCCACCCATGGGCTACCAGACACCTTAGTCTCAGATAACTGGCCCCAGTTCATGGCCACGCAGTTTGAGGGGTACCTAGCAGAATTGGGGATCAGACACGTGCTCTCCACCCATTTTATCCCAGCTAGTAATGGATTGGCAGAGAGATTTGTGAGAACAGCTAAGGAAGCCATCTCATACCTAGACCCCGGGGACTGGCAGGAGAGGATAGATAAATTCTTAATGGCCCAACACACTACACCATATACCACCACAGGCAGGAGCCCAGCGGAACTTCTGATGTGGAGGAAGCTCCGAGGAGTCCTAGACAGGCTACACCCCAGTTATTCCCCTGACAGCTTCAGAGGGGCAGAAAAAAGGCTGAGGGAGTTCACAATAGGGACACCAGTGTTCACTAGGAATTACGGGAACGGGCCCCTCTGGGAAACTGGGACAATCATGGAGGTAACAGGTCCCAAGTCATATAGGATAGACATGGGAGATGGGAGGATTTGACGCTGACACATTGACCAGCTATGGAAGCGTTGGGCCACCAACACAGAAGACACATTCGACAAACTGCTCCCTCGCTACCAACAGGACTCTCGAACTAACTCAAACCCGAGTCTAGCGGACGATTTAGCTGTCAGCCCTGAGATCCAGCGTGGAAGATCGACCAGCCGCAGAAGTCGCCGCTCACAACGAATTCTCGGAGGTTCCATTGGTGGACCAGGGAGAAACAGGGAGTTCCTCCGACCTGCTCGACGCCACACCTCCGACTGAACTGTACAAGTCAACTAGGGTGTGGACACGCCCTGGTCACCTGAGAGACTTTGTATGCTAATGTCCATCCCAAGTGACTTCTGGGAGGGGAGGAGTGTTATGTATGTAGATTTGGGTGGGCAGTTTGAATTAACTGATTAGCTGATTGGCTGACCATCACAGCTGCAAGGTATATAAAGGGAGCTGTTTCCCCTGGTCAGTTGCTGGGTTCTCATCCTACAATAAAGAGCTGTTGTGCCTGGCTTGCTGCGTCCTCATTCACCCAACTTAACATTGCATTTAAAGCTTTCTTCACTAAGAATGGAAAGAGCTTTATCTAGTGCAGTAAAACCTGTCAACTGGTTCCTAATAGCTGAAAAGCAGTTAAAAACCAATTTCCAAAAATTATTACAAAAGTATGTGAACTCAGTGTCCTTTTGAAGGCATTGGCTATGGTTTCAGAAAAACAATAGCAATTCCCTCATCTCTAGATCTTTAAACCTATCAGAGCCTGCTGTCTTGTGGTTGACTCACAAGAAGCAGTTGTCTGGAACATTTGTGGGCAATCTCAAATTCTCTGCTTGTCCCGGGAGGAATTACTGGCTCTTCATTCTACCACTCTCACCAGCTCATCATAGCAGAGCCATCTTCAATTCATCAATTCTTCCCTGGAAGTCCAGTAGACCCTTTTTCCAAGAATTCCTAGTAAAAATAATTAAAAGGGGCTGTGAAGTGAACTTTCTGATACATTCTGTATAAAAGAGTTAGCTCTTTTATTTTGGATTTTTCTCTTCAATCCAACTCTAAGAAAAACAGAAAAGAAAGTGATTTAGATCTTCCTGACATGGCTAGAAATAGAAGAAACTAATGAATCCTGAAGCATAGGAAGTGTAGAATAAGAAAATCATAAAAAAAAATAATAATGAAGGCAAATCTCTAGATATAAAAAGAAGTTAACTGAGGAAAGGAGGCAGCAGGAAAAGCAAATTTTGAGAACAAAATTTCAAACAGAATTTCAAATAAAGTCAATATAGTCTAATTACATTATTTGCATAAGAGTTTGTGTTTCAAATCCATTCATAGATCATTACAGAGATGATATTTCAAGACAGCCTTCTGTTTAGATTTTGTTAGGCCTTTCTTGATTCATTTCCTACTTCTCTTTGGTCCTCCTCTCCTCTTTGGAGCACTTCCTCACAATTTTATAGGAAAAGAGGATCTGTGAAAGGCACCCTCTTTGGGGAGACTGGCTGTACTTGCCCAAGCAAGCAAGATGTTCTATTACTGATGTCATGAGCCTAGCCAGCAAATCATTGAATTATCTAAAGGCTGAACTCACTTTCTAATGACTTTGCAGTTGAATCTAAATGTGCTAACTAGTTTTCACCAGCTGTGCCATTATATAAATAGGATTTTGTGGGAGAGACTATGGGGTAAGAAGAAATGAAATTCTCCAGTCAGGATTTTGAGCATGGTATCACTTATCAGACTGTAAGCTTCCTCTAAACGTGGGCAGCTGGTATCAAAAACAAAGGTGCATTTGGCGTTTGAGTATTAAGTCTCACATTTCTTATTCGTGCCCTGTTTAATGGAATGTCCAATCCCCCTTTTTGTGAGTGGGCTGGTTTCCTTATATTATTTCTTTTTGCAGTAGACATATTTTGCTATCATGTTGTTTTTCGCTGGTTGTGTGAAATTTAATTCTCACACTAAGTCACATGCTGGAAGTTATACTCTGAGTGGGAACAAAATAAACATTAGTGAGAGACAGAACAAATACCCTCTATATTGCCCTTAGAGAAAATTAAAATTCAGTGGCCAAATTATAGGTTTTTCTGGAGGTTGGACACAATAGTTTCAGAGGCTCGGGGTGATGCATCTCTGCTCTATCATATTAACATGAGATCACGTCCAAATTGAAAAGGATGAAGCTGGTGGGAAAATAAAAGGAACATAAGAAGGGAAAAACAGTGAAAGATGTATCAGCCCACTATGCATCTGCTATATAATAATAGTTTCCTTTTGCAATAAGAAGTGGTGAGATAATTAGACACAATATATACTGTAGACGAAATAAATAATGACTAGGTAATCATGTGCTATGTAAATTAATAGCCAACTGCTTTTCCAAGCAACATTTACTTCAAATAGCCATACATAACAACAGGAAAACAATGTGCACTTTTTCTCTTCAGGTGTTTTCTCTGAGTGCAAGTAACATAGTATGAATGAATATTGGAGCCATGACTGCTTTCCACCACTACCTTTGTGGACAGTGTGCTCCCATATATTTCAGTCACTGGGGAAATATCTAAATGGGTGTGGGGATGTAGGTTTGTTAGGTGTCACGCATCCAAAATTATCCAGAATTTCCTTTGGCTCCTATCAGTCTGTTTAATTGCACCATCTCTTGCTGAACAGGTAAGAGTCAGCTTTAAATTATACAGCAGATGGAATCTATACTTACTTATAAATATACAGTATCCCATTGACTAGAAGAGCATTGGGCAAGCTTGTGCCTGCTCTTTCTTAATAACAGACAAGAAAAGACAGTCAATCATGAGAGTGATGGAAATCATATAGGAGATTAATTTAGCAGAAATAAATTTATTTATTCTAGCATTCTAGTATTATATTACACTAAAAGCATATTAAATTGATTATGCAATTTCACTTTCAGGGCAAAAGGCTTAAGAGTGGCTCAATATATGCTGTGTTTACTGGGGACAAGATTCCACATGGCTATGAATTCATCATGCTCCAAACAGTTGTTCTTAGTATAAGATTAAAAAAAATACCCACATATAAAATTCAAAATACGGACTAAATAGATTCTAAGACAGCAATCAAAGAGCAGGATCTTAAAATAGACCATTACAATATAAAATAAATTGTTCAGACAGAAATAAGATCCAAGATCAAGGTTTTGTGGTATATGCTTGGGTCTTCAATCAATTTCCATAGATTTTATTAGACTCCATTTAAAGAGATTTTGTTTCAATGAATGTTCAGGCTTGGTAGGGTTACCATAAGTTTGGCAAAAGGAGGGCATGTCCTTTTTATTCTCATATTCTCCATTTGGCAGGCATAACCTTAAAATCAAATATTGTCTGGCTTTTTGATTATCTTAATTAAATAATACCACAAGGGCTGAGTTGATACAAAGTGGGGAGGATATATCAGAGGAAAGTATGAAAAACATTGTCATTAACTCCCTGGACTCTAGCTGGGATAACTTCATAATGCAGCTGAATAGCATAAGCCTAGGCCACCTCACACTTGAGTCACTGACAAACAGAATAATAGCAGAAGACAGTTTAAGGAGGGACCGCTCCATCAGCCGCAGGGACAGAAAACCAACAAAGAGTGTTGAGTTCCAAACCAGGAACCAAGACTACCCAGAACGTTTCACCTGTGGTTCCAAGAACCACTATAAAAGGGATTGTCCCAAAAATTCGAGGGGAAGGGATTACACCTACCGCAGGGAAAGGGAAAGCCGGAAGCCAGGGCTGCCCGATAGATCCTCACCTGAGAACAGATATAGACGCAGAGACTTCCCCCAACCCAAGGGACAGAAGGGGAAATAGAGACAGCTCCAGGGAGAGCCGATCAAGATCCATGTATGGGATCGGGGAAAACACCCACACACACCCACAAACGAGAGAGGGAGAAGCGTGGCTCATTGATTCGGGAGCCACCAACCACACAACTCATGACAGAAAGATACTGACTTCATTTACAGAGGAGAACTACCACATTAAGGTAGCCAATCAGAACAAAGTTCTAGTGACAGGAAAAGGAAATACATTCATAAGCGGGATAGGCAAGATAGAGGGGGTATTGCTCATACCCAAAATACCCCACAATATTTTAGCAATGCGTAAACTCAGCAAAGACATGGGTATAGAGACCACCTTCAAGGAAGGAAAGGCCTACATGACCAAGGGCAGGAAAAGCATCGGCAACATAGTCATTGATGGAAGGCTAACATACCTCCATCCTAAAGGGAATAGCCAAACCCGTATAATTGCTCAACTAGAAAGCACAGAGAACAAGGCCGATGCCCAAGTCGAGATAGAGGGGGACAAGGAAGATGACGCCACTGAAGATAGACACAACTGCGACATAACACACAAAGGGAAGTTGCTAATTGGTAAGCCCATTCACGATGACTGTACCCACTTGCTACATAGAAAGTTGGGTCATGCCAGCTTCCCAGTCATCCAAAAAATGACAGAATGTACCAATGGTTTGAAAATAAAAGGCTGTAAAAACTACTTAGAGTGCTCCATATGGAAATCCTCTAAACTAAAGACCAAACCTAGACCTAGGAAGGCCACCTGCACCACCAACTCCCTCTTCCACCTGGTACACATGGACATTGTAGGCCCCATGAAGCCCTCTATAAAATACAAAAAGAGATACTTCCTGACAATAGTAGATGACTTCAGCTGCTATGGCTTTGTGTATACCATTAACCATAAGAGCGAGGTATTTCAAAAATTTAAGGAATTTTACAAGAGGATGGAGACACAACACAATACAAAAATAAGACAGATAATGGTGGATAGGGGGTCTGAGTTCTTGTCAAGGGACTTCTCGAACTGGTTAAAGTTGCACGGGATAATACATTACACGACTTCTCCTTTTTCCGCGTTCCAGAACGGAGTCGTAGAAAAAAGGAACGGAGTCCTACAAACAATGGTGAGATGCACTCTAGAGGATGCAGGGTTGGGACAATCATTCTGGGCAGAAGCACTCACCTATTCAAATTACACACTGAATAGGCTCTGGTCTAGCGTAGTAGAAAGAACACCTTACGAGATGATGTACGACCGAAAGCCAAAAATTACACACTTGCACATATTTGGGGTCACGGCGGATGTACATATCCCCAGACAGCTGAGGCGAAAGGGAGACAAAGTCTCAAAGAGATTAAGGTTCATGGGGTATGAGCCCAGCACAAAAGGGTACAGATTCATCGACAGGGACAATAGGTTCATCATATCCAGGACCGCGGTGTTCCATGAGAACACCAACTGGTCAAAGATACATCTCAACGAGACACTCATCAGACAGGAAGACATAGACAACATAAGGGATAAGGGCAAACATACCACATTAGAAACAGAAACACAAGAAAGGCACAAACCTAGACACCAAGAGATAGTCACCAAAGGGTGGAAAGAAGACCACCCCATCATTAAGGTAGATGCAGTCACAGAGAAAGAAGCCAAATACATGCACGACACTGACGCACGACCAAACAGGCCCATAAGACACAACAGAAATAGAATGCCAAAGAGATTTGAGGATTATGTTATGTCCATACACCCAAATAAAACGACCCCCAACTCATACGAGGAAGTAATCAGTCTGCCACAGGAAGAGAGAAATAGGTGGGAACAGGCCATGGAGAAGGAGATGGCTAGCCTAAGGGAACTAAATGTGTACACTCCCTCTAAGGTCCCATCCGACAAAACACTCATAGGTACAAAATGGGTTTTCAAAATTAAGGAACTCGAAGACAACAAGACTCTTTATAAGGCTAGGCTCGTGGCCCAGGGGTTTGCACAGAGGTATCCAGACGACTACACGGACACCTATTCACCAACAGTTAGGGCAGAAAGTGTCAAAAGTGCCCTAGTAATAGCATCCATCCTAGGCCTAGAAGTCTATCAATTTGACATTCAGACTGCCTACCTCCATGCAAAGCTAGACAGATACAGACACATTGACATCAAGCACAAACACGTCAGACAGTTATCGAACGTAGGTTTCATCAGAGCCGTACATTGCAAGACTTCTGAACAAATCGCAGACATTCTGACAAAACCATTACCAAATAAACAACACACATATCTGACATCAAAACTAGGAGTAGCTATGTATTGTACGGAGCCAACTCCAAACGTTAGACATTTAGAGGGGGATTTGTTATGAATAATTGCCTAATTTTGTATATGGCAGTGCATGGGTTAACCCCACCTTCCTCACCTAGCCCTTCCCTTGACCCCTCCTTACCTTGACTCCGTCTTCGTGGTACATAAGTCCGTGCACAGGGACTGACCAGCCCAGTTCCAGATGTGCACCTGAAAGGAGAAGACATGGTGTAAATAAATGCCTTTGAATTAAAGACAAATTGTATTTGTGGTTATTGGGCAAGGTCCTTGGAAAAACAATTCACACTCAAGGTCACCCAGTTGGCTTTGGGCCAAAGCAGGACTAGAATTTAGTGTCCCATTTCTAGCCTAAAGCCTTAACCACTACATCAAATTTGCCCTCTTTATTCATTACATTTGTTCATTTAGGCATCCTCAAACATTTGAGAGTGCCTTCTGGGTTTTCTTTTCTATGTCAGATAAAGAATACTTTTTAATATCTCCCAACTATTCAGAATGGGTGTGTCTGCAGCATAGCAAAGGGTACTCATAAATTCCATATGTTCTAATGCATATAACAGATTCCCAGGCTAATCCAGGCACTCATTCGTGATCCAAGTAGCTTGAGATTTTGAGAGGTGAGTCAGTGTATCTATGTTTTCAATATCATAAAACATTACAAATCACACGATCATTCACAATTAACTAAAATAACATTGGTAGCTCAGTTTTGGTAAAAAGAAAAAATGTAGTCTATTATCTCAATTAAACATTTGCCTTATTTATTAATAGTTAAGTGAGATTTACACACGCTTCCTTCCAGCATTAAATTTATTCTCAGGCAGCAATTCCATTAAAAAGAAATTCAGAGTCTCTTTTTGGCTTTTGTCTGCATCTCAATTTCTCATCTTTCTTAGATGAGAGTGCTTTAATTCACAATCCCTTTTAAAAGTAATGAATTAGTCTATGTCATCAAACCTATGAAACTAGAATCTAAATCTTGCGATGTGACTCAAGTACAAAAACATCTTTACAGGATAGAAAATCACTTTTGAAAAGCAAAAAAAAAAAAAAAAGCAAGAGAAAAAAAGCCTTTATCAAAAAATATATTACTCTTTTTAAGAAAAGTGTGGGACAATTGAGGGTATGTATAGTGTGCAATGGCAGGAAAAAAAATGCTCTAAGTGTTTTGCCTCCAAGTAACTCCTAGTTCAGTCTAAATGTCAGTGTTCATGAATGTGTCTGTCTGGATTCTTGTTAATTATGCATAACAGGGTCAGTATTTGGCACCCAGATGAGAAAATGTGGCCAAAGATGTTTTGTGCAGCTGTCAAATGTTCTTTAGCTGATTGGTAGAATAATTAGATACAAAGGGTGAATAGGAAACTCAAAGATCTCTGGAATGTGCAACCACTCCATTTAACTACCTATTTTACTCTTTAGACTACTAACACAGCAGATGCCTCTGACCCCAATGCATCCATATAGGTCTCTAGACAGATACAGTAGGGAATGTTTGTACAAATGGGACTTTTTGGAAATTGGCCTCTTTAGGTGAAGTGGAGCACATAGGCACATCATAATCTGCCCTTTTCATAATGTTACAATGTTTGCAACACAAACACGATAGAATAGGAAAAAAATTGCTTTCAAACAGCATGAATAACAGTAAAGCTATTAGAAAATATGAAAATATTGGAATTCTTTTTCTTTTTTTTTTCTTTCTTTTTTTTTTTTTTTTTTTGACTTTCTGTTTTGTCCAAAAATCAACCAGGGTATAATTTCCATGCACTTCTACTACAACATTTTACTTTCTGCAAAGCCACCTGTATCAGGCACATTTTTCAGGAATTAATATTATTTAATCATAGCTCTGAGGCTTCATTGTTTTTTCAAGTGGCAAGTCTATTAATAATGCTTTACTTTGTACTGCTGCTGAATTTTTATCCTAGGCACTTCGGTCTTTGGAATGTATTCCTACAATTACACAGTATAACAATTCAAATGGATCTTGGAGATCATCTAGGCCAGGGGTCCCCAATCCCGGTCTATGGACCGGGACCAGTCCATGGTCTGATATGAATCAGGCCACACAATCGACAGGTAAATGAGCAAAGCTTCATCTATACATGCACAGGATGTAAGTTGACCACAAAACCATATCCGCTCCGGTCTGTAGAAAAATTGTCATCCATGAAACTGGTCCCTGCTGCCAGAAAGGTTGGGGATCCCTGATCTAGTCCAACTCTCTGCTCACTGCACAAATCCACTACTATTCACCCTGACAGATGGCCATGCAAAAGACAGCCTTTCCACTATAGAATATTTCTGTTAGGAAATCGCATCTCATGTCCATCCAAAATCTATTTCTTTCTTGTCTTGGAACAGTTCTGTCTTGTTTTCATAATATAGTGTACAAGACACTAATAGTGCATTCCCAGTTAGGATATCCAGGTAAGGAATGTTTAGATAGCATTAAAAAGCCCTAATAAAACTAGGAAGAACATACTCTACACCAGGATGAGACCCTGGTAAAAATCTGCACTATAGGACTGACATTTTATCCTGCCATTCCCATCAATGATATCTGAATATGCTTTGGAATTATTTGATTAGACAGCTGTTCATTTGCCTGGTAATTTAGATCCTTGCCTTATGCTCTGCCAACTCTCTGTGTTATGAAAATTATAATTTTGGCTACTTAAAGTATACTTAACCTATGTGTATGTTGCTCTAGGCCCAGCGCAGTTGGGATGGGTCACAACCATTGGGTATTGGATTCAGAACCACACAATTAGAATATTTATCAAATCAAATCTTTATTATTATTCATTTAAAGCTTTATTTCAAAGCAATATAATAAAATAACTTATTGTAACATGAAATAGTAATCAAATAATATTCAGGAATATAATATAATTCAGGAAAACAAATAATGAATATTCAAGAATAAAATAAAGCCAAAAAAAAAAATCTTAAACCTCTTCTGCCAGGAAAGGAATCCCAAAGAGATGAGAGTGAGCAGATGCCTTCAAAGCTGAAACATGTACCACCCTCCTGGTTAGGAACTGCATCAATATTATGTCCTGTGGAGGTTTCAGACTAGCTAATATAGGGTCTGAAGCATAATTAAGGCCACCTGCTTTTGCATGTTTTTCCATCTACATGATTTTACTAAGGAGTAGGATACAAGTTTGTCTTATTTTGGAATGAGTTACTGTCCTGAGAACCTCAAAGTTCATGGTTGACGATTCTGCCAAGAATGAAACCATCAAGGTCAAAGAGTCTTTGTTTATATCATGTGCTGATATGGCTGTCTCAAACTTAAGGAGTATCTGTTTTCAATGTTAAATGGGTTAAATACGAGAAAGATAATTCTACTTTATACCAGTATCTCACCAAAGACATGGCAAAACATAGTATGACCCAAGTATGGACCTTTAGTGATTAAAATAAATGCTTCCTTAGTACTGCACTGTAATACTGAAGCATTATATGAAAATATAATATCATGTAGTTATACATATCATGCACTTAAAGAAAAGTGGTACGTACCACTTTTCAATTTCTTCTCACCAATTTTTTGGTAGAATACCAGCACTACAATGCGTAATATTTTATATTACGCATGGATATTTAATAATATCCAAACTACATAGTCTAGAGCTGCTAATTTATCAGTGTCAGAGTTAGCTGAATTGTTTTTTCCACATTCAGACTGTTTTAGGAAGAATTTATTTATGATGTCCTATAGATGGATGGTCGTATGTACACTTGAGTTGGTCCCTTTTCTTCCTTTCATCCTATCAACCAAAACTTCTTTTCCAAATTTACAGCATGTCTCTTCACTGTTCACTTAAAAAAGGTAGTTCTTTATTATGATCTACCTCATGCAGCCTCTTCATGGATTAATGCCTTGTGGTGGGGAAAGGGCTTGCATAGCTCAATGAAGCTATGAGCTATGCTGTGCAGGGCCAGCCAAGACAGACAGGTCATAGCAGAGAGTTCTTACAAAATGTGATCCACTAGAGAAAGAAATGGCAACCCACTCCAGTATCTTTGCCATGAAAACACCATGGACAGTACCAAAAGGGAAAAAGATATGACGCCAGAAGATGAGCCTCTCAGATCAAGAGGTGTCCGATATGCTACTGGGGAAGAGCAGAGGGATAGTACTAGTAGCACCAGAAAGAGTGAAGCGACTGGGCCAAAGATGAAAGGACGCTCAGCTGTGGATGCATCTGGTGGTGAAAAGAAAGTCCGATACTGTAAAGATTTTTTTCCATAGGAACCTGGAATGTAAGATTCATGAATTAAGGCTGGACGTGGTCAAACAAGAGATGACAAGACTGAACATCGACATCTTAGGAAACTAAAATGGACAGGAATGGGTGAATTTAATTCAGATAACCATCAGGTATGCTACTGCAGGCAAGAATCCCTCAGAAGAAATGGAGTAGCCTTCATAATCAATAAAAGAGTAGGAACTATGGATGGAGGTTCGCAACATTGTACAAGCGGTAGCAACTAAAACCACCCCAAAGAAAAAGAAATGCAAGAAAGCAAAATGGCTGTCTGAGGAAGCTTTGCAAATAGCTGAGGAAAGAAGGGAAGTGAAAGGCAAGGGAGAAAGAGAAAGATACACGCAATTGAATGCAGAATTCCAGAGAATAGCTAGAAGAGATAAGAATACCTTCTTAAATGAACGGTGTAAAGAAATAGAAGAAAACAATAGAATAGGGAGGACCAGAGATCTCTTCAAGAAAATTGGAGATATGAAGGGAACATTTCATGCAAAGATGGGCATGATAAAGAACCAAAATGGCAGGGATCTAACAAAGGCAGAAGAGATTAAGAAGAGGTGGCAAAATTACACAGAAGAACTAAACAAGAACGAGTTTAACATCCCTGATAACCACGATGGGATGGTCACTGATCTTGAGTCAGACATCCTAGAATATGAAGTCAAATGGGCCTTAGGAAATCTGAGCAACAAAGCTAGTGGAGGTAACGGTATTCCAGCTGAGCTATTCAAAATCTTAAAAGATGATCAGTAAAAGTGCTACACTCAATTTGTCAGCAAATTTGGAAAACTCAACAGTGGCCACAGGATTGGAAAAGGTCAGTTTACATTCCAATTACAAAGAAAGGCAATGCCAAAGAATGTTCAAACTATTGCACCATTGCACTCATTTCACATGCTAGTAAAGTTATGCTTAAACTCCTACAAGCTAGGCTCCAGCAATATGTGGATCGAGAACTACCAGAAGTACAGATAGAATTTTGAAGAGGCAGAGGAACTAGAGATCAAATTGCTGACATACACTGGATCATGGAGAAAGCTAGGGAGTTCCAGAAAAACATCTATTTCTGCTTCATTGACTATGCTAAAGCCTTTGATTGTGTGGATCACAACAAATTGTGGCAAGTTCTTACAGAGATGGAAGTACCAGACCATTTTATTTGTCTCTTGAGAAACCTATATGCGGGTCAAGTAGCAACAGTGAGTACTGAACACGGAACCACTGATTGGTTCAAAACTGGGAAAGGAGTCTGGCAAGGTTGTATACTGTCACCCTGCTTATTTAACTTATATGCAGAGCACATAGTGAGAAAGGCGGGGCTAGAGGAATTAAAAGTTGGAAATAAGATTGGCGGGAGAAATATCAACAACCTCAGATATGCAGATGATACCACTCTAATGGCAGAAAATGAAGAGGGACTAAAGAGCCTCTTGATGTGGGTGAAGAAGGACAGTGCAAAGCTTGGCTTGAAACTCAATAGTAAGAAAACTAAGATCATGGCATCCAGCCCTCTCAATTCCTCGGGGAATTGAGATGGGGAAGAAATGGAGGTACTGACAGATTTTATTTTCCTCCAAGATCACTACAGATGGGGACTGCAGCCAAGAAATTAAAAGACTCTTACTCCTGGGGAGAAAAGCTATGGCGAATCTAGACAGCATTCTAAAAAGAAGAGACATCATCCTGCCAACAAAAGTGCATATAGTCAAGGCTATGGTTTTCCCAGTTGTAATGTATGGCTGTGAAAGTTGGACCATAAGAAAGGCTGAGCACCAAAGAATTGAGGCCTTTGAACTGTGGTGCTGGAGAAGACTTCTGTGAGTCCCTTGGACTTCAAGGTGATCAAACTGGTCAGTCCTAGTAAAGGTCAACCCTGACTGCTCTTTAGAAGGCCAGATCCTGAAGATGAAACTCAAATACTTTGGTCACCTAATGAGAAGGAAGGACGCACTGGAGAAGAACTTAGTGCTGGAAAAGATTGAGGGCAAAAGAAGAAGAGGACATCAGAGAATGAGGTGGCTGGATGGAGTCACTGAAGCAGTAGGTGTGAGATTAAATGGACTCCAGAGGATGGTAGAGGACAGGAAGGCCTGAAGGAATGTTGTCCATGGAGTCGTGATGGGTCGGACACGACTTCACAACTAACAACAACAACCTCTTGCAGTTCTGAATTTGATACATTAATTTTCAAATTGTTCTTGCGGATATTGACTTTTACCAGGAACTAACTAACCCTTATTATATTTTTTCTTTACAAATTCTTTTGATATTATTTTCTGTTCAGCTTGAAGAGCTAAATATGGATTCTGCTGAATAAAACTGAAACTTTTATATGTGTAGACTATTCATATCTGACCTGAAAACAGAATAGGATAGTTTCATCTACAATGTCAACAGGGTCCTATAAAGATTAATGGGGTACCTTCCAAGCAACAAGGACTTGAGTGATTTCAAGGATTCCAAAGATTCAAAAAATCAATTTTGCTGAAACTGTCCTTGCTTAATTTAACATCTTATAGTATTTGACATCCCTCTGGCCTGGTGTTAGTAGAAAATAACAGACTTCTAGATGTAACTGTCATATTTACAAAAGAAAATACATATGTAGAATACTCATATTCTTCACATTAAAATTAAAAGCTTCTGTTAATTATAGTTAAAGTGTGTGTGTGTGTGTGTGCGCACACACACACATACAAACACAAACACACATATATATTTAATTTCATAGCATTCAAGAACTAATTGAAGCAGATGTGCCTTTGGATCTAAAATTTAGGTGCTTGCAAACATGTCTCGGTCACTGTTTCATCAATGTTTTACAAACCAGCAGTTCCTCCTTGAGGCTCAAAGTATGATAAAAGAAATCATAAAATATTATAATTTTACTGACATATAGCTATGAGGTATAAAATAAATGCTGTTTACAGTGAAGAATTTTTATGTCCAAATTTCAGTTTCCAAATAATATCACTTTTATGAAAGGATTGTAATAATAATAATAATAATAATAATAATAATAATAATAATACATCAACAACAACAACAAAGGTTGTTGCAGCAACCTGTATCACCCATTAGCACCAATCAATGGTATTTATGATACATTTTTAAATGTATCGTATTTACTCAGTTGACTGAGTTTCATGTTTAATGAATAAAAGAAATAATAATAATAATAATAATAATAATAATAATAATAATAATAATAATAATATGTTCATTTGAACTGGATTTTTAAGCAGAACTAATACAGAAAGAGATATGGTTAACGACTGCTTTTATTGAAGTGATTTAAAGATCTTGAAAATTTATTGCAACCTCATAAAAATTTTAAATGTAATCCACAAAAAAAAAAGACTCCATTCCATACAAATTAGCAGACTGTTTGGCCTTCACTGCACCAGAAGATTTACTAAGCAATCATTATAATTGCATGGAAGCCACAATGCCAAACTGTTTCCATTTTGTTAACATTAGTGGTGTTCCGACGTATACACAGCATAAGAGAATGGTGTAATGTTTCAGAACAGAGAGTCATCGTATCAGAAGTCAAGAGGATAAGAATGCACTTGATTGATAAAGATAGCCCATAGCCTACAAGAGGTGAAAAAAAATGAGCTTTTTTCTAGATTGATAGCTATTCTGATATATGAATATGGTTGGAGAGAAAGCAATTGTGGTGAGTGGTGATTTTAGATGACAAGGAATTAGATTTTCAGAGGGCATACAGATTCCAGAGAAGAGTCACTTGGGAAAGCTGAGGTAAAGGCGAGATAAAAGATTAGAGATATAGGCTGGAGACTCTTGAGTTGGCTAGCTATACTCAAGTTAGGATCTTTGTCTATAGGAGCACACTAAGTATAGTGGACAGCAGAATGCTGACTGAGATGATAGATTTGGCTTTTTAATTATGTGTTGAATCCTGACTAGTAGTTTTCTGTTGGTCCAATTATCTTTTTTTTTTTTTTTAATTTGACTTATATGCCGCCCTTCTCTGGAGACTCAGGGCGGCTTACAATGTGCTAAGCAATAGCCTTCATCCTTTTGTATATTTATACAAAGTCAGCTTATTGCCCCCACAACTGGGTCCTCAATTTACCTACCTTAGAAAGGATGGAAGGCTGAGTCAACCTTGGGCCTGGCGAGATTCATTACAGTTTTAATCTTGGTGGGGTTGGGAAGTGATGACAGATGTTGGAACAAATTGTTTTCTTCTGATCTCTGGAACGTCCTATTTTGATAACAATGAACTACCATATAATATCTTCATTTACTCATCAGAATGTGTTTTGTTTTGGATCACTGAGTCACATTTCTTAAGCAACCTCCCCCCCAATTCATACCTTTGATGTACCACTATTGGTCTGGAAAGGAATGTGTTTCTGTTCACTTTGGCATGGCTTTTTTGCATTAGTCATGTTTGCAAATGATCAGATCAGTCGAGCATGACTTTTTTTATTATTATTAAGCTAGTCATTAGTCATGTAGCAAACAATCATTCAACAAGTAAAGAAAGGCTGTTTTCTACTCAAATATGGACACTGTCCATATTTGGTCATGCTCTTTATTTCCTTCTTTTTATTTTGATTTACAATAATCCAGATACCAACCTATTAAAGCCTAATTATTTCATTAACTAGTTTAAAAGATTTTATATCTAGAAATGAGGTCCTGGAAATCTACTGGTTAGGGGTGGGATGAGGTTAGCCTTCATTTTAAATATGATATTCTGCTTTAAAAAGTTCTGAGGGCCTCATAAATAAAATGAACTTTCAATTATTTGTGCAACAATGATTAAGGAAGGTCACTGAGATTATGCAACAATATATTTTTTTAATTCTACTACTCTGTAAAGTTTTGTAATTAATCACCTCATTTGTTCTATGATTGATTTATACAAATCAAGTTTATTTAATCATTATTCATTTGTTTAAATTCAGTACATTTCAGTAACCACAGTAATTCTTCCCCCTAGCCCTTTTCTCCTTTTAAATTTCATTGCAAAACTAATTTCACCAGCATTACGAATAGTTCAGAAACTACTGGAATATAATGCTTTATAATTATGGACTGTTCCACTTTTTTAAAGCAAGGTGATAAAACAATGGACATCACAAAAATAAATAAATAAAATGGCTCATGGCAGAATAATAATTTAAAATAATAGAAATGGTAAAATAATAGAAATGAATATATGTAGCTCAGGATTGTCATGTGTCCTGTGAAGTCCTTGGTGCTTCTGAGTTTGGTTGTTTGCTTGAGATATTTCATAACCTAAGTAGATAATATCCTCAGTACAAGTAAGTGTGGGATTTGCTCCCTGTTTACCTATACACAGTAATTTGCCATGGCAGATTTTTTTGTTGAAGAAGGCATGTTTCTTCTTGGTAATTCCTTGACTAGGTTATAGGTTTCTGCTTGATAGCTTGTCTGGTGCTAATACCTACTTATCTGGTCTTTTTATTTCCTTCTTTTGAATGGTATGCAAATATGGTTTATTTCTATGCAATCTATTGATGAATGATTTCTCTGAATGCAAGTTTCTAGGAATTCCCTAGCACTTTGGGATTTAGCTTGGTTTAGGATAATCACAGTTAACATTATGGTTGAGTCTATTCATGTGTTCGAGATGAAAGTTTTTATCATATCTTCTGACTACTAGTTGGTGTCCATGATGTTTATGGGTGATATGCAAATCTGGTGTAGATAGTGGCTGGTACAGTCCTTATACCATAGGTTGTTGATGACTCTCTCTTTTTTTTCTTGATTTACTTATGATGTTTCGAAGGGTTTTCATTTAAAATCAGTTTGGTTGCTGAACCTAAAACAGAGACAGTTTCCCTGCACTCCCACATGATTGAAAAAATGAGAAAGAATGTGACAATGAAAATTGAATGTAGATATGCACATTCATTACTTAATGTATTCATTCCACAACCCACCTTAAACTAAAAGGGCCCAGTTCATTCAGTTCTTTTTTTCATTCTAAATGAAATGAATAACCATCATCATTATCCTTCATACTAATTTCCTAAGATATAAAACAGAAATTATAATAACTAACTCTCTCAATACTCTGGGGTTTCTCAAATTTAATTAGCTACCTTTATATGTTTTGATCCCTCTTTAGGTACAGAAGAGGATGGGGGTAAGTAGAATTAGCCTCTGCAATTAGCAGGTAACTTGAAGTACTGCTGTGCTGAAAATTTATTTTCATAAAAAAAAAAAACCTGCTCTCATTTAATTAGATAAAAATGATTTGTAATAAAGAAAGGATTTTTGACAAAATCTTGATAGACAAGATCTGACATTCTTATGCTTGTGTTATTTAAAAAATAGCCAAGAGAAATGTATAAGTGTTTAAATTTTATCACTTCTCCAGCAGTCTTCAGCTCTTCTGGTTTCTTACACCTCAATTAAATACAAAGGGAAGATATGACCAAGAAATTCCTCCTAGGAAATCTTTTTTTTTCCTCTCAAGAAGAAAAAGCAGTCAGAAAAGCTGAAGAGCATTAGAGAGAACTGTAACAAGGAAAAAAACAAAAGTACTTTCTACTCAGAAATACAATGAAAATAAATGGTAAAGAAATTCTAAAAAAACCCCTTAGAATAGATGAAAATCATTTTCATGGGAGGAAAAACAAGCTACCAAAAATGGATGGACTGATTGTGGCACAACTTTATCATAAAATCCAAAGATGTGTTAAGGCTGCTATAGACATTATATTGACCACAATAGTATAAAGTTCTACGCTCCATGGCATAGGGCCTAGCTATCTTCGAGACCACCTGCTGCTACCGACGACCTCCCAGCGACCCGTGCGCTCCCACAGAGAGGGCCTCCTCAGGGTGCCATCAGCCAAACAATGTAGGCTGGTGACCCCCAGGGGGAGAGCCTTCTCTGTGGGGTCACCTACCCTCTGGAATCAGCTGCCCCCAGAGATAAGGAGAATCCAAGACCTCAGTGCCTTCCGCCGTGCCCTTAAAACCCACTTTTTCCAGCAAGCCAGGCTGGTTTAGGAAGAAATTTTTTAAAATTTTTAAATGTTTAATTGGTTTGTGGTTTTTTAAATTTTGGGCCAAATTTATATAGATTTTAATTGTTTTTAATATTTGTATTTCATGTTTTTAATTCTGGCTGTGCACCACCCTGAGTCCTCAGGGAGAAGGGCGGTATATAAATTGAAAAATAAAAAATAAATTAAAAAAAAAGTTAGACAATCTGAACTTCATTTCTAAATGACAAGGTTTTCTGTATAAGTTGGTGGTATCCTGAGCTGAAAGGACACAATTTTCTTCCCCTCTGGAGTTAAAAATCTACTCCAATTTTGGATAATATCCAGAAAACTTTAATGGCAGAAACAAAGAGCCAAAAGGGATTTTCACACAAAAATTCTATATGCATCAGATTTCACCCATAGTTATAAATACAGAATGGATAAAATGTATTATATATGCATATGTATACATATACCTACACATACACATGCATATACATACAGTGTATGCATGTGGCAAATTTCTGCTAAAGAATTTCACTGGTGTTTGAAAGTTTCCTTACTTTTACTCTTCAACTTTACAAAATTAAATTAAAAAATTGCTGCCTACATAATTCCCTGCCTGTGGCATGACAACATGTACAACATGAGATAACATTTGGGTAGTTTATGAACTGGACACATGACTGTTATTAATCACAATCTTGAACATAGTCTTGAAGCTTTGTGCAAGACTCTTGAACATAGTCTTGAAGTTTTAGTCTCAATTTCTGTAGCTCAGTAAAGTTGCTTGATTTCTAGCAGTTGATTCAATGAAGTTTGCTGCCAATAATTCAGCTCTAAAAGTCACCAAAACATATCTGAACCTACCTATATTGTGTCTGTGCTTGCTTTCACAAACTGATTAGAGTTGTGCAGTGACTAGATGTTCATAGGCCAGATCATAGAATCATAGGACTGGAAGGGACCTTGGAAGTCTTCTCATCTAAACTTCTGCTCAAGACAGGAGATCTTATACCATCCTGGACAAATGATTGTCCAGTCTCCTTTTGAAAACCTCCAGTTTCTACATTCCAGAAATAGTCTAGCCTCCTCTAGGTAGCCTAGGGATAATCTGACCGCATTTTATTCCTATTTCTACAGCACAGTTCAAGAAATATAGAGTCCTGTTCATGCAGAAAGGAATATCTCCCTCTAGCTTTACAAAAATTGTAGTCTTCTAGTATGCATGTTGCTCTGTTCATTAATGAGATCCCTGATGCTCCTTGCCTTCCTAATCAGCCAAGTATCTAGAATTTTCTAGACAAACTGTGCCAGAACAAACACAGCCCAAGAGTATGAATATGAAGTGTATTAATGTGTTATATCATCACACTTACCCAAAGTGACGACAACTCTATCAGATGTTGGATGCTTTCCCATAGTTATGAGTTCTTAAAATAATTAATGGGCGAGGGTGCAATTCAGTTTTATCTGTTGCTAGTAATAGATGAGTTCATGATGCAACAAGGAGCTTCAAATTGAAGTCCATATCCTCATCACAGTAGGGTTCAAAAACTCTAGAAAGTTCCTAAAATAATTAATGGGGGAAGTAGTGCAGTTCAGTTTTATCTGTTGCTAGTAGTAGATGGCCAGCCCATGATGCAATAGGGACTTCAAAATTAAGTCCATATTCATGATTATAGTAGGGTTCCAAAGCTCTAGCAAGTTTAATGTGGATGGTAGCAAACAAGCCTACAATCTACACCTGAGCTGGTATCTGTGTACCAAGACACATTGGATTTGATGCTATTTGCAGCAGCATCCTTCCTTTCATCTTTTCATTGCATAACCCTGGCTTATCTAAGCAATTCTGTTTCTCTGCTGCTGAACGTATTATACACAATGTCATAACACTTTATGTGACAACATGTACAATATGAGATAATATTTGGGTAGTTTATGAACTGGCCACATGACTGTTATTAATCACAATCTTAATTCTTATTGATCTTAGAATAGTTTTAGACTCCAAAAGTGTATAAGAGCCGCGGTGGTGCAGTGGTTAGAATGCAGTACTGCAGGCTACTTCTGCTGCCTGCTGGCTGCCTGAAATTTGGCAGTTTGAATCTCACTCAAGGTTGATTCAGCCTTTCATCCTTCCAAGGTCAATAAAATGAGGACCCAGGTTGTGGGGGAAATATGCTGACTCTGTAAACAGCTTAGAGGGAGCTGTAAAGCACTGTGAAGCGATATATAAGTCTAAGTTCTATTGCTATTGCTATAAGTGTACATACTTATGAGTTTAATAAGTGATTTACATTTTACCTGGTATTATGTGGTTATAAAAATAAAAAAAAATCTTCGTCCTCCTCTCTACTTTACTTACATTTAGACATAAAATTTAACAATGATTATTTTGATTTACAGATTGTATTTCATTACAGTGTAGGATGAAGAGCACAGAAGAGCAATATTTGACCTCATTATTATCTTCGTAATATTTATTTTTGCTTACTGCTGAGATGGCTGCAGCCTTATGCTGATCTTTGACCAAAATAAAGATTTATTTTATTTTTCATTGGTTTTAAAATTAGGAAGGCCAGTTTTCCATAAACATGATTATACATGTTCTGTGTGTGAGAGCGGGAGGGAGGGAGGGAGGGGAGACAGAGAGATCTTCTCTTTGTGTACAGCAGGTAAGTTCTGAGATTCACAGTGTAAATAATACACATAGATTCAGTCATTCAATGCAGGGTTTACTCTTTCTAGGCATACCTACTGTGGAAAAAACATCCAGGCCCAAGCCCAATTTAAATTATCCTATAGGCCTGGTTGGCTAAATTCCTAGTTAGATAAATTATGGGACTAACGCACTTTTAAAGGATAGAAACAAACAGATTGTAAGAACGCATTGTGACAAATACCCTCTATTTAGATGTGTCTTATCAAGCAGTGGTTCTTACCAATGATGAGAGTGAAGTTATTTTTTTTCATGCTGTTTACTTGTTTATGACTCACGTAAGCTTAATTGCTAGCATCATAAGTTCATTGAATATGCATAGTATTATTTCTTGACACATATTTGACATACATGTGCGTTTTGCTTCTGGATTTCAAAATGCTAATTTTTATATGAAAATCAAGATATTAAGTATTCTGTAATTAGAATGTATTTGTAATGTATGATAGATGCTTTACAAATAGACTGTTTCGCCCTAAGCCTATATATATAAAAAGTTCTCACAGGGAGTAGTTATTGCTTGAACATGAGCCAAGTTCCAAATACTCCCTGTACCTTTTCACTTAGTCTAGTGCTGTGCTTATATCACAGAGTCAATCTTTTCCCCTTATATAGGTCTAAACCTCTAATGAGGTAGCTCATTAAAATCTTTTTCATTCCTTGTACCTTAGACACTGGCGTTATAAAGGAAAACTATATCTAGGAAGGAGGGACAAAATAAATTCATGAAAAAATATACTTAGGATCATTACAATCTATAGCTGTTGGGCTGCTGAAAAGAATAATAGTCATTTTCTATTTAAACTTAACAAAATCATGTGAGCTGTCAAGCTACGGTTGTAAATTGGATGGCTACCATATAGTTATATCATGTCTGTTCTTTTTCAATCCATGTCTGGGTAATTCAAAGTATGGCTTAAACTTTTAAAAGTCTAATTGGCTTGGGACCATCTTATCTAAAATAATGACCTCCTCATTACTCCTGCCAGTATTTTAGATATATCCCATTAAATTTCTCTTCTACTTTTAGGCCAAGCATTTATTTCACTATGATATCACCACATTGATGAAAATGCAGGATCAAAGTTAAGGGGAGGAAAGCAGAACACTACATAGGGAAAGAAAAAGGGGACCACCTGAAGATTTTCCCTTGTGCAAATTCCCTCCCCAATATGACTACCCCCCCTTTTTTTTAAGTTCATCTGTATAATGCTAGAATAGAGGACAATTTCTTCTTCCATTCTCAGATAATAATTTCATAACTAAAGGAAGATCTAGAGTGAGTGAAAGAAGCTCATTTGTAGTGAATACTTGTAATATACACAGATTTATTTTCTTTTTGAGAAGAAAATTAAAGCAGAAGATTTAAATAGTCTCCTTTTTCTCCATAAACTAACCAAACAAACAACATCCATATTCATGAACCAAATAACCAATAACAACGAAGTTACACAGCAAAATAAAATAACAAAATTTTAAACAATATAAAGTATCGAAAGAGAATAAAAAGCGAAATAGACAAAATAGGAAATTAGCTACTGATATTATCCTCAATATGGGAAAAATAAATGTGTAAGTTGTTTATTATATAATACTGTAGCTAAACAATCTAAACCATAAGCCGCCTAATTGCATAGCAATTGCACAAAGTTTAGCTCCCATTCTGGATGTTTCAGGAGATGCATCGGCCTCTATAAGCACATTCAATTTTTTTTAATTATTTATGATTCTTGTAAATGTCCTACTCACATTTCTTTCAAAGAAGATAAAATAAAATGCTATGGAATTAGTGGGCCTTTTAGGGTGGCACTCAGTGGTTTGTTGCCCCTGGTTCGGACTGGTTCGCAAGATCCTCGAGGCTTAAGAAATGGATGGGAATACCAAATATGCTTCTTCCTGTATTTTTTGTTTTGAAGATGTGAAAAGCTGAAGATGCTTATTGTATGAGAAGCAAAACCCCTTCAAGAGAAAAATCACTGAAAGTCCAGTTGCCTTTTGGGGAAGCACCTTTGAGAAAACCATCACATGTATGACTAAAATCTCCATAGATGATTGGGATTCCCAATCCATTTCTCCCCAAATGGATGGGAAGCATTGGTTTATCCAGATTTTAATAGTATGGCAATAGTAGTTGCCATATTATTGCCAATAGTATGGCAAAGAGATTATGGAATTGTACTGTACTTCTCGAAATTGAATTCCATATGTGGCAATAACCACATTATTGGGAAATTGATTGGTGAGTTTTTCCTTTCCTTCTTCCCTTCTCCAATCAGCAAATATTGCCATTAAAACTGGGCTATATCTGGTTAACCTTGCAACAGCCTTAATTTGGCAAGGGTTGCTATCTCAACCATCCCTTTGATATTTGGATGCTCTGGCCCTTTCACTTTTTATCAATAATCAGTGTGTTTGTCTTGCCAGTAAAGGTATTACTTTGAGCTGCTTTATGCAAATCAGCAGACTTTAAATTATTGTTCCTAATTTTGGATTTTTATGTCACACATGGATGAGCAAATGCGCACAGGAAAGTAAATAAATGGGAGGGAGATGGAAGAAAGGAAAAACACAGCCGCTCTAAAAAGAGGTGGGGGAAGCAGTGCAAAATAGAATATAAAATGCCTGAAATAGAGCCAGTGGGAGTGGGGAGGGTGCACATTAAACATTATATTTGAATTTGCTTTGCAGAAGGATTAAATGCTCACTGTGGACTAGGAGGGAATCCATTTCTCATGGTGAATTTATATCAGTCCACAGGGAGCCTTATCAAGGCGCAGCTGACTAATGAAGATCATTTTCAGTTGATTTCATTAGTATTTAAGTTATAGCATAAAGCACTTTCCCTTGGGTGCTCTGAAAGTTAGTGATTTACATATATTTGCCAGGAAAATTTTGGTCTGGCTAATGTAAAAGTGATTTGTTAGCCGAGTGCAGATTTCTTTTCATCTACCTCACCTAATTTCACCTATTCAGAAAAACAAGTATTAACTATTCATGTAATTTTTTGTCTTCCGTTATAGCTGAAAATTAAAGTAAAATCAAGATGTTGCTGCCAGATGCCTCAGCCCTTGTATATCATTCTCTATTTCACTGCAAGCCAATCTGAGCTGGGTTGCAATAGTGTATTTATAGTAGAAAGACTCATATATCTTTTTAAGAAACAGTGTCCTTTAAGCACTGCTTTATAAAACAGTACTGTATGCAGAAGGATTTGTCAGTGAATATAATAACTTAAAGAACTTGAGGTTGGAAGCTGCACATTTGCATTTGTGTAACAAAAACAGAACTTTGCATTCTGTTTGCATAGCTCTATTTTAAATATATCCGAGCAATCATTTTTTTCAATGTGAGCCCTACCTCAAATACAAATGTGTTGCTTACTTTGTTTCCTCACTTGTATCAAATTAAAACTTTTGTCATTTTACCCGCAGGTCTTCCCACATCTACCGTATATATTTTCAAGATGCAAGAATAGACTAGTAACTTAGTTTGAAAAGGGAAAGGGTTTTATATTTCTCTCCATTCCAATATATATGTTCCAAGGTCAAATCCACCTTGGAATGTGGATGTGCACACTATGCAAATAGATCTATAGGATTATGAGTGTTAATTGTATGGGGAAATATTTTCAATATTAGAAGTATAGCTTCAATGCATGGGTTTCCTCTTTGCTTCATTAATTCTATGCATGAGCATTAACTTGACAATTTGTTCAAGGGAAAAGGGTCAGCTACCCTCAAGTATTAGGTAGCCAAATTCATAGAGCAAGTAAAAATACAAAATAACAGAGGGGGAATTTTAATCATTTTAATGATTAACTAAATGGAACTGAGAGTGTCTTAATCATACTGAATATGTTCTGTTGAATTGGTATTCTCTAGATAAATGTTTTGTCTACAATAGGGAGATTAATTTCCCACAAGACTTGCTTATGTCCTTGTAGAAGAGTCATATGATTGGATTCGGCCTGATACAATTTAACTGTATGAAATCAGAAGAATGATCTTTCTGATAATGTCTAAGATCTATATGAGCATGCATGTTTATAATACATGGTAATCTTCACAATATTATAGATATAGCTTCAATGCATGGGTTTCCTCTTTGCTTCAGCAATTCTATGCAGGAGCATTAACTTGATAATTACAGGAATGCTCATGGCTATTTTTCTCAGGTTTATCAATTTTGGTAGTAAATGTCATAAGTAGGTTCTTTTTTCCTTACTTAGGAAGAGTTGCATACAGAAGAGTTGAGTTTTACATTCTTTCCCTTGATTACATGTAGCATTATGCAGATGGGAAAAAGTGTGATGCAGATATCTATTTTTTTTTCAAGTTCCATGCATAACTACCTGAAAATGCCAGGTTTTCCTCATAAGAATCTGTAATCAATTCAGAGGCTAACAACAGTAAATGCTCCATCAAGCCACTAGCCAGAGCACCTTTGGGAAGAATGATAAAGTGGCAGAGGATATATTTCAAAATAGCAAATAAAAATGTTGGTCTTTTGTCAAAAAACAGAAAGCAAGACAAGCATTTTTCAATAAATATGTAACTTGCACCATGCTGATATTTGCATCCTCATACACAATTACTATATAGCATTGGAAACTGCTTCTCAGTCTCTCTAAGTAATATATGTAAAGCATTGTGAGCCATCATCTCAAGCATTTCATTTATCACACTAAATGAATCCAGTTATAACTCATTCAGTTTAGATGTTATGTCAGCTGTGGCACGTTCTCTGAATATAGTAGCCACAGCTGCCCCTGACTGACTTTTTTTTAAAGATGATCCTGAATAGCAACACCCAGACAAACCAGACACCAAAGTGATGATAAGGTCAATAGTACTGTTCTAGGTTCTTTTTTTTTTTTTTCAGAAGGTAAACTTTGTAAAATTAATTTATTTTGGCAGAAGCCAATGAACTCAATTATAAGTTAATACAAAATACCAATCATTCTTAGACTTTTGGAATAAACTTCCGAATGCAATCTTTTTTATGTAAAAATTTCCTTTGTTAAAGGTATCAGTTTCTTTTTTTTGTATTTATATCATTTTTTCTATATATACTTTTTGTTTCCTTTTTAAAAAGAGCAAAAGAATTATAGGTAAGAGCTGATTTTTGCCATTTTTTAAAAAGGTTTAAATTGTAAAAATGTTTAACAGAAAGAAAAAAAAAAGAAACAAAACTTTCAACTATTTGCTCCCAGAAAAGTTGCTCCTATTTCGTGATTCCCATTATAGGCTCAAGAAATAATACCGAAGCCTTTAGACATAGACATAGACTTGTCCTTTTGGGATCAAGTTATATCATACTCTATGTTTGAACCACAACCTGTAATGCTATTTATTCTAAACCAATGAAGTGGGGTACCAAAAGGGGCTGCAGATGTAGGTGGATCAAAAATTCAATTGACAGATTTGTATGATTAAAAAGCAATTAAAACCAACAAATCAAGTAGCAGGTGATATTTAGGTTGAACATTTACAAAAGTGTCCAAGTCACTCATAAAACTAAAGAATTGGCACATATATAGTATAGTCTCTTTTAACAAAGCATTTCAGTGAAATAGAACTATTTGGTACCCTAAACTATTTTCAAGAATATTTATGACTTGGGACAATTGGCTGGATGGCCAGCTAAATAACTTCTAACTTATATTTCATTTTGGTTCCTGAATAAATCTAAACTTTAAAAAAGTTTAAACCTTTAATTGCCCTCTCCCCCTCTCTCTTTGATATTCTTTTATCAATATCATGAATTTGCTGAATCAAAATCCTAATGCTATGAAGTTGATTAACTATCATTTGATTATAGTAATTTGATATTGGGAGATGGATATATGCTATCAAACTGCCAACTGAGTTTTCAAGATGCAAATTACACTACCTAACATTTTTATTTATAGATTAAAGAAGCAAAGAATGTGAATAATTTGTGCTTAGTCCCTAGACCTATCTAAAGGTAGTTTCTTTTACAAGAAAAAATTGAATTCAAGTGTCATTCAAAATTGTCACACATTTCCTTTTTTCTTACAAAATACTTACTCACCTCTCTGTATTAACTATATTTCTGCTGTGACCTTTGCCAGGAAAATCTACAAGGGGTCAAATATTGAAATGGGCTCCAAGACATTTGAAGCCCTACCCCATTTATCTATGTTGTGGGGCTACTGACCTGATGATGCAGCCACTGCCTTGAATTCCTTGACCACATTCCCCCCCCTCCATAGGTTCCCACTCCTGCCAGAATTTCATTGGCTTTTGGGAAATCCAAAGAAACAACATTGCTTCTCAGTCACTCAAAGCTTAGTCCCTTTGACCCATATAACCCTGACACTTGCCAGCACAATGTCCAAGTCTTCAGGCTCCTAGCAGCCCCTATTAACTGGATCAATTATTTTGGATCATTATGAGAATGACAGACATGTTAGGGCAAAACATGTCTGCCGGAGCTAAGCTAGTACAACATAGTCTTATTCTGTTTTTCTTCTGTACTCTTCACTCCCTGCTACTCCAAATGCATGCATTATATTGGCACAGGGACAAACCATGTACAGGGAAGTATTTTATACATTAATAAATGAGTGCCAGTGAATTTACACTATAATTTACCATAAGCCTTCAGACACACGCATCCACCCATCTTTGTAGTGAACAAAAGCTTCATTATTGTAATACGCACCTCTTGGGTCTTTCAGTCTTCATTTTACTCCACACTTCAGACCTTACAATGCAGTTCCCCTCATTGCTGAAGGAGTTCATATTATGACACATTTTACAATTAATTCCTTTTTATAAACACCTTTATTATTTTGTTTTTGTTTCTCATTTGAATAAATGAACACAGATAGGTAGAAGATAGATAGATAGATAGATAGATAGATAGATAGATAGATAGATAGATAGATAGATAGAATAAAATAAGAGAGACAGACAGACAGACATAGACAGACAGGTAGGCAGGCACAAACAGATGATAGATGTAGATAGATAGATAGATAGATAGATAGATAGATAGATAGATAGATAGATAGAATAAGATAAGAGAGACAGACAGACAGACAGACAGACAGACAGACATAGACAGGTAGGCAGGCATAGACAGATGATAGATGTAGATAGATAGATAGATAGATAGATAGATAGATAGATAGAAGAAAGAATAAGAAAGAGAGACAGACACAGACAGACAGACAGACAGACAGACATAGGCAGGCAGGCACAGACAGATGATAGATAGATAGATAGATAGATAGATAGATAGATAGATAGATAGATAGATAGATAGATAGATAGAGTGTTCCTTTATTGAAAGGAAAAACAAACACAAAATAATAATGGTCTTATATCAGTGACGAAATC
The DNA here is from genome assembly GCF_059756535.1 of Pantherophis guttatus. Classification (NCBI taxonomy): domain Eukaryota; kingdom Metazoa; phylum Chordata; class Lepidosauria; order Squamata; family Colubridae; genus Pantherophis; species Pantherophis guttatus. The sequence goes on along the minus strand of NC_142065.1, from coordinate 169,597,345 downwards.
CAATTTTTTTTACTACTGGTTCTGTGGGCATGGCTTGGTAGGCGTGGCAGGGGAAGGATACTGCAAAATCCCCATTCCCACCCCACTCTGGGACCAGCCAGAGGTAACATTTGCCGATTCTCCGAACTACTCAAAATTTCTGCTACCGGTTTTCCAAACTACTCAAAATTTCCACTACCGATTTTCCAGAACCTGCTGGATTTCACCCCTGTTTTGTATACAGTCTCTTCATTTTACAATGAAATAAGCCAATTGCCTTTGCAGGAAATTGTTAAAAAAGCTTGCTGGAAAACATTTCCATCTGCCTATGTAACAGAATTATTAATACCCCCATCTCATAGTGGAAAGCCTTTCCTGACCTGGTACCTTTCAAATTTATAGGACTACAATTCCCATAATCTCAAGCATATTAGCCTATTGCATTTCTTGAATGGCTGGAAAGTGTAATGGGCTAAGATGGTGGTAATTATTGTATCTTTTGTGGAGACCAGATATATGTGCAAGATGATACTGTCCCTGTTTAAAGGCAAACTCTACCAAGTGTTTCATAATTCAGAATAAGAGAAAATTTTGCCACTAATTTTCAGCAGTTGTGGTCAAAGAAAGTCCTTAGGTCCCAGGGACAGGATTTTGTGCAACCCTCCCTTCCAGCAAGTTTTTCCCATTTGTGGGAACATCCATCTAAATAGATTTTTGAAAAGTCTTCAAGGGCAGCCTTTGTGTTGCCAGAATTATATAAAAAGCATAGTAGCATTGTTAATGTTCATAGGGGTGAAACCACAAAACCTCTTTATTAGCAGAGATAGTATCATCTGTGTAACTGTTCACATTTTAAGACATAGCTGCAATCATCGTGATAGCTAGACAGCACTATATTTTTGGAACCTGTTTCTATGGACAATAGAAATATTTGAGCTTAAATGGGTAATTAAGATCCATTAGGTTTACAAAATACCTGTTGCAGCTGTTGGAATGAAAATTCTGCTGTTTTTATTAAGTCCTTCTCTTCCTTTTTCAGGCAATATTCAGAGAATTCAAGTTTATTATAGCCATCAATCAATGTCAAGCAACATTTCCTCCCAATTATATCTCTATGTTTATACATGCGTGTGTGTGTGCATTCCTTGGATGATTCTGCATATTAAGAAACTGCTTGTAATAGCTGCTGGTCACTGGCTGTCTCCTAAGCTGAGGAGACTTGATGTTTTGAGCCCTTCTTCAAAAATTAAACATTTGCACCAGTGGTGGAATTCAAAATGTTTGACTACTGGTTCTGTGGGCCTGGCTTGGTGGGTGTGGCTGAGGAAGGATACTGTAAAATCTCCATTCCCATCCCACTCCAGGGGAAGGTTACTGCAAAATCCCCATTTCCTCCCGATCAGCTGGGACTTGGAAGGCAGAGAATAGACGGGTGCGGGGCCAGTCAGAGGTGGTATTTACCGGTTCTCCAAACTACTCAAAATTTCTGCTACCGGTTCTCCAGAACTGGTCAGAACCTGCTGAATACCACCTCTGATTTGCACTACAGATAGGGAAAATACAAAATAATGAAAAATTTTGCTTTGGTTTTATATATATACTATCTCCATATGAATGAAATTGAGATATTAGGCAGATTGCTATTTTCTCTTTCTAATCTTTCTTCTTTGCTTTCTTGCAACTTTTATTTTTTTATTTTTTTCCCTCTCTTTAGTTTGTATTTTTTATTATTGTAGGTAAAACTTTAATATTTTAAAATGCAGTCACTTTATTATATAAAGCATGCTTCAAGGAAATAGACTTGTTTTGGAACTGAAAATGGTTAGGCATTTGTAATTAGTGTTAAAAATTAAATAATATTACAAATAATTTTCAAGTATAATACTGTTTTAAAATATTTTTATGAAGTGTTAATATTTTAAAATTCTACTTTCTGGTTATTGTTCAATCACTTCTGACTCAACATCATTTCCCGATGTCTGATTCAGTAATTGTTTCTCTGAATTCTTGTAACTGCCTGCTTGTGTCATCAATGACAGAATTAACCACTTTGTCTTCTCTTTAACTTTTGTTTGGTTGCCTTTGATTTCTCCAGTGACTCTTAACTTCACATTATGCATCCAAATATTTAAACTTTAACTTCATTATTAGTATTCCCAGTGAGCAATTCATCTAGCACTGAATTATTTTTTGTTCTTGCAGTCCTGGTTATTGTCAGCCAATTTCTCCAGCACTACAATTCAAAGGCATCAATTTTTCTTCATTCAGCCTTTCTAATAGTCAGGTTTTCATAGATGTTATTACTGGGAACAGCTACTACTACTTTGTTACTACTAGGAAAACTATGGCCAGGAAATATGTATTTTATAATCAAGGTGATGTATCTGCATTTTAATATTTTGTTTGGATCGGTCATGTCTTTTTCCAAACAGTTAGCATGTCTTTATTTCATAGCTACAGTCAACATGAACCTACAAATACAAATATTCCTTAGTGCCCTCACGCTCCTTGCCCTCTTCCTCCTCTTCTTTGTATTGAGTTGTCCCTCCAGCATAATCGTCCAACTATTAAACTGGTATCCTCAATATAGTTAAGGTTCTTGATGTTTCTGTCCATTTTTCATTCCAGGTTTACTTCTTGGCTCCAGCAATTTTATTATATGTTCAGCATATAAGTTAAATAAACATGACTATGATATCTAATTTTCTGTTTTGTTCTAACTGTTGCAATCTGGTTATCATATGCATCCTTCAATAAGCAGTTGTGGTGATGTAGTAAATTCCTATTTTTAAAGGATATCTAGAATTTATTGATATAATATGATATAATATGATATAATTGATATTATATGATAGCAGTCTTTCAATACTTGAGGGGCTGCCACAGAGAGGAGGGTGTCAAGCTGTTTTCCAAAGCACCTGAAGGCCAGACAGGGAATAATGGATGGAAACTGACCAAGGAGAGATTCAACCTAGAAATGAGGAGGAACTTTCTGACAGGGACAACAATCAACCAATGGAACAGCTTGTCTTTGAAAGTTTTGGGGGCTTTATCACTTGAGACTTTCAAGAAAAAATTGGACTGCCATTTATCAGAAATGGTGTAGGGTCTCCTGCTTGAGTGGGGGGTTGGACTAGATGACCTATAAGGTCCCTTGCAACTCTGTTAATCTGTAGTTGGCATTGTTAAAAGCCTTAATATATCAATAAAGCAAAAATAGATTTTTTTTCAGAACATCCTTGCCTTTCTCATTATCTATCCTCTTCTGAACCCTGCACTTCTACTTTTTCAAAACAGATCATTGTATAATGAAGAGGAATGACAGAAGATGGGCTTGTTGATTGGGGCAGCATTTTGGAGAGTCATCGACTTCCTAAAGGCACACGTGACATCTAGCATCATTATTTGCACAAAATTCCTTCAATTAAGTTTTTTCAAAAAATTGCTTAAGCTAGTTTGCATTCTATTTAGCTGCTTTTACTGTTCTACCTTTTAACATTTTAAATTGTTTAATATTAATTCATTATTTATGTAGGCTAGAAGTGTAAACATAGAACAGTGGGGTATAAATATTCAATACCATAAAACTTATTTCCAAACAGTGAATGTTATAAAACAATATTGATGATGTACTACTGTTAATTATCATACACTCTGATTTGCTTCTATAATATAGTGTGATTTACCACTTCTACTTGAAAATAGTACTTTTTAAAATTTTGCTTTGGCATTTTATGCCTTCATTTTTTCATTATCATTACTTTCTGTTAATGCCTCTGGTAATTTCCAAAACACAACTTGCATTCTTTAAATAATAAGAAATAAATAGCCATTTTCTCAAATATATCTCAAGTGTTACTTCTCGTCCTCTTTTAAAATAATGCTAAAAAATGTTAATAAGAGCTAAGTGACTTTGTCAGTGAAAAACATAGGCAAAATATCACCATGGATTATCAGCCTCAATATTGGATTATTAGTTCCTAGGATAACAAATCATCCCTTTACCTAGACTAATTCTGATGGATGCAGTCCCATTGATTCAACTGTGGCTGATGAAATAATCAAACACTACAATACAAAACAAAAAACAAAACAAAAAACAAAAACAAAAACAAGTAAATAAAAGAGAAGGATGAAAATCAAAAGGCTTGCAATTTTATGATGCTGAACTAATCTAGCAAACATAATTCCTAAGTATGGATTTAGACATTTTTTTAATGACCAAAATAAGTATATTTGATTTCTTCCGTACTATGTTGATTGTTTTTCTAAAACATCTTTGGTGCATTTATGTCCATAGCATGACTGAAAAGCAACTGTAGATAATTGTCACTTGTTTGATACCCTGCATTTCATTAAAGAACTCAAGGGGCACAAGTGATGTTCCATTCTCCTATTGTTGCTTACAATAATCCTGAAAAATAAATGAGGCAAAGAGAGAAAGAATGGCCAGAAATCATGCAGAGAGCTACCATTGGTAAGGGTGGATTAGAATCTGAATTTGCCTTTTCCTAACCAAACATCTTAACTACATAGCACAATATCTCTTGAAGTTATTAATATTAATGAAAGGAGTTATTCTGAAGGATTCACATCCTTCCAAATACAGCTATATTGTATATAGAAAATGAAACATTTGAAATAAAATTTCGCAGATGCCACAATTATTTTTCTTTACTGTCAACCAAAAAGTTATTGAGAATCATTTATTGTATGCTAAAATCAAGAAAAAAAATAATCTTATTCCATTTCCATAAAAGGTTTTTACAAAGAGTTGTCATATGTCCACTTTCATATTTAATTCCAATCTTTATGCAGACATTACAACGTGATGGCTTTTGAGAAGTAATCAAGAATATATATCAGCATTAGCAGGTAGACAGGGTTTTTTTCTGCTAACACAAAAATAGGTCAAATATGTGAGCTGGGAGCCTCATAATCATCTGGATAAAAGGTAGCTTTAATAAAAAACAAACACTTGAATTACTTTTGGATTTATTTTGAAATGATTAAGAAAATTCAACAGACCCCTTGAAGGATCTATAAAAAGAAAATAATGGTAAATATATTTTAAAAATATTAAAAGGACTTCAGGAAAATGCTTTTTTAATGGGAAAGGATTTTGTTTTGGGTTTCATTGCTTGGGAGAAGGTCTGTTATCTTTATAAGCTATTTCTTTCACAGCTCTTCATCTATACCTATATTAAATATTGAACTTGAGTCAAATCTTGAAATGAGAAAGAAGGGAGAGAGGATTTCTTTTTTCATTATTTCCCTATTAAAGCATTATTGGAAATGCCAATGTATGTATATTTGTTATGTTCAAGAACAAAAATCTTATTTTTCCCCCTCTTTTGAACATCAAACAGTGACTCTTTCATCAATATTTTCTTGCTCTCTCTCACTCTACCACACATACATTAATGCAAAGTCAACTAGCATAGTTTTAATTAGTATTAAGAAACTGCTGAACAGAACAGTCTGTTCTTAGTCTAGGAAAAGACTACCTATTTATTGAAAGATGATACATAACTTCATAGGGAACCATTCCCAATCATGCTGGTGTTAAAATTGCAAACTATGCTTCAGGATATTATAATGCAAGGCCGTTGCTTTTGTACTTGGGCCACCACATCTCAAATAGGATGCATAATGTCTGAAAATCAGTTAGCAGCATTATTTGTTTCTTTTCTCATGTCAAACAGCATCTTTCTCTGTGACTTCCTGAAATGCACTTTTTGATTCAAAGTCCAATCCAATTAATTATCTTTAATCAAAGGCAGAATGCCAGGACATGTTCAGAGATAAAATAACAAATGTACTATCACTCTTTTCAGAAATAATATGATCAATAGGCCAAAATTAACCTCTAGTCATTGGACTGTAGTGTTAGATGAGTTTTCTGATGAGGCAATCCTATGCCAACCTATCTGACATAAGTGAAATAAGATCTCCTGAACATAATAATATAATTATACAAGTAAACCTTAATCACTTGATAATATCTGAAGAACTTTGTGAAATTGGCTTTCATAGAAATAATCCATAAAGACATTTTAGGCAATCACTGTAACTATATGTTCTTGGAATTATCAGATTTATTTCAAGGTAAAAAATGCAAAGCACAAATTAGCTATAAACATATTCTTGCTATCATATTATATATTGTATTAATTGTGTAGTGGGTTGTGCATAAACTGACCATTCTACTTTGAGACATTATCTGGATTTTTTGTAAACAGCTCATCTTGCTCCACCAGGTATAATTCTCACCTTGACATTCCCAGTCTCTAGAGACCCACTGTTATAGGTTATGTACTTCTTCCAGCCCAGGCTTACAATATAACAAAATTCCATTTTTCCTTTCCTTCCTGGTCAGCTGGAATACAGTAGAGCGCTAAATGAAGACTATAGTTTGATGAGGATTGTATTGGATGTATTTCCTGCATACCTAGATAAATGGGGAGAGCTTTGAAAGAGTTCTCACAGCAGCCACATGAGCCTTCCAAAAAGCAGCTGAGTTAATGTCTTAAGGCAAGCATGAAAGCATATCTGTCAAATGCTTTGCATAATCCTACTTTATGCATATACTGTAGGTTCTGCTCAAAGTTACAAAAGTTATCTTACTGCATGACTGTGTGGGACCTATTTCAAGTCAGTAGAGAGACTGATGAACAGATGTCTATGGAGATTCTCAGTCATCCAGGTCATGGCTGTCCTGGAGATGCTTTTTCAAGAGGCAACTGGACTTTCTTGTTTTTATTTGAAAACATTTTGCTTCTCAATCCAAGAAACATCTTCAAAGAAAAACCAGAAAGTCCAGTTGCCTCTTGAAAAAGCACCTATGGGACACTGATGAAAAGGATTCCATTTGTGTGGAGCTGGGAACAGGTTGACATTCCTCTACTGAATGTAAACCTTGGTAATCTGCTGAGATTGTTGAGATGAAAATGACTCCAGTTTCTCAGCAACCAGAACCCTTTCCTTAGAGTCTGGCATAATTCAGTAATAGATATTTTGCACTATATATTTTTTTTAAAAAAACCTTTTGTCTGTAGCATAGCTGTGATTTCTTTTATAGCATTTCAAAAGCTTCAAGTCAGCTCCTGAGACACTTCTTACCACCTGTCACTTCTCCACTACAAAATGACCAGAGGGTCTTGTTGCCATAATCTCATCATCTGTTGAAAATATGGCAATTGGGGTGGCAGTAATATATAATCCTTTTATAGATTATAAAGGTCATTGTAAGTTTAGGAAAGTTCTTTAAATGTACTGTAATGGGCTTCCTTCTGCTTTCTTCCATATTTGGTCCTGTAACTGTTTGCAGAATAATGGAGCTTTGAAACAACTAACTAGGGGCAGATATTTTATAGATGTTTTTGAATTACGATAGAAATTGAACCATCTTGAGTGAATAAAATCTTTACCAGTTCCCTCAGGTTGCCATTATAGCACTTCATTACTCAAGAGCTTTAATTCCATCCTTCCCTCCTCTTCCAAATGTGTTTCCTTAGTATAGAAGTAACACACAAGAAAAGCTTATTCCCCTTTTGTGCAGAAGTTACCAGTAATAATCTACCATTCAGGAAGGGAAAGCAATTTCAGGAATCCATAACTTGAAACTAATAAAAGATACTCTTCCTGACAACCATTAGAAAAAGAATGTAGTATTCCTCACAGTAAATGTAAGTGTAGTTTGAAACCAATAAGAGTCCTGGAATGGGGCGAGGGGGGAGGGTATCTAAAATAAAGCAATATGATTCTCTTCATATTGCAGAGTGAAGAATAAGAGATACCCATTTGAATTTTTGCTAGACTCATATCTTTTGTTCCTTATAAAATGCCAGCCAGCATTGCAAATAAAGGAATTTATAAAATTAGACTTTTCTTCCCAACTTATTTTGCCGCACATTGGTTCTCCCTTCATGTCCTAATGACATTGAGGATTTTCTGTATTTTATCTGAACAATATTGCTTTACCTTGACAGCTCATCTGCTAGTCATAACTCTTCCTCATACAACTATCTGCATGTCTACTGGTTTCTCTTTTTTATCTGGTCAAGAAAACTGTGTTCCCAATGCTCTAGATCAGGGGTCTCCAACAGGGGTGGATTCTACTTAGCTCGTTCGCAATGGGGCCAGGCACGTGCACTCGCTTTGCTCACACGCGCGTGCTCTTCTGCACATCCATTCTGATGATGTCAGGGTTGGTGGGCGGAGCCTCCCACTGGTTTTACTACTGGTTCTATAAAACTGGTGCGAACCAGGGGCCTCCATTCTTGGCAACTTTAATTCCCAGCTAGCTGGGGAATTCTGGGACTTGAAGTCCTCCAGGCTTAAAGTTGCCAAGGTTGGAGACCCCTGATCTAGATTGCCTCTGGCTCATTAGCACAACAAAAGAATTCAGATGCACCATCTTATACATTATATTTACAACTTATGTCTTTGTCAAATTTACCTGCTTACCCATGCATCTGGCTCAGATTTACTAAAATATCATCTTTTTGTCAGTAAGTAAACTATTTCTGTAATGTGGATCATCATGTTGTGTCCCAAGTGCCAACAGATATTTAGTGTTTGCCAAGAACAGATCTGTGAATGTTAGCACATTTACAGCCATTGTTAAAGAGAGACCAAGACAGACAGATAGACACAGTCAACAAAAATAATATACTTGGACTTCTCTCAGCATTGACAATACCTCATAGTATTCAAATTTTGTACAACGCTTTATATTGCCAGATACCAATAAGTGTGTCATTATATTATAATTAGTAGTTAATCACACACTGGCATCTAGTGAAGACATTTTTCATTTTAATGGTAATTCAAAAGATGACTACCATGTAATTTGTTTGGAAGAAACAACTGCACAATTACTCTGTTATTAACACAATAATTACTAAATCTGTGCAGAGTATTTTATGGTCATATTACAAAATATGATGACCATCCCTACAAGCTTCAAGGCAGCGAGGTAGCCACTCACGCAATGGCATGCAATGGGAAGTGCTAAAGCAAAAAAGAGCAATATGAGTTGCCATATATTTAGAAGAGCCACTATATATATATATCTTTGGTTATTCGGGTTTTCTCCTGCATAAAATTGGAAGTGTCTTGGTGACGTTTTGACGAAGTCTCATTCGTCATCTTCAGGCTGGTGTTTTCGGCTTCGTGCTTCTAGGAGCAATGTGAGATCGCAGCTGTTTCTTCTTTTTAACTGCTAGTGGGGGTGTGAATTGATTGGGTGGGAGCTTGGCTGTGTTCTGATGGGGTGGAGGTGTGTTCTGATTGGTTGGGGGTTTGGCTGTGCTCTGATTGGATGAGGGGTTGGCTGTGCTCTGATTGGATGGGGGTGTGTTCTGTTTAGGTGGGGGTTTGGTTGTGCTCGTGTTAGTCTGAGTTGCAGGGGGATTTGAACTGGTGAGCTGCATTGCTGTTGTTTGGCTTCATGTTCTTGGTCGTTCCACATCTTCATGGTGGGTGTCAGTTTGCTTCATGCATGGATTGGAGGGATTTAAAGTGGCTAATGATGCAGCTGTGGTCTGACTTCTGGTTTGTGGCTGTGCTTCATCGGTGTGGGTTTGCTTTTTGTGTGGATGTGTGGTGGTGACATCCTGTGTGGTTTTCGTGAGTGTGGGTCTGGTGTCATTCTTTGTGTTAGGGACTCGTTTGTCAATGAGGGCGGGTTTCCAAATGGCTGGTAGGCGGGAGGTATCATCTCGTTTATTCATGCTGTGTGGGCATTTTTCTATCTCGATGGCTTCTCTGATTATTCTGTTGTTAAGATGTTCGGTTTTGGCGATAGTTCTGGTCTTTTTAAAGTCAATATCATGTCCTGTGGCTTTAAGGTGTTGGACCAGGGAAGAAGTTGGTTCCTCTTTTCTGACTGAGTTCTTGTGTTCTTCAATGCATGCACTTATTCTTCTGTTGGTTTGTCCGATGTATATGGTGGGCCAGGCGGAGCATGGGATTTCATATACTCCTTGATTTTCTAATTCAATTTTGTCTTTGGGGTTTCTTAGAATGGTGGATATTTTTTGGTTTGTGCAGAATGCTGTCTTGATGTTGTGTTTGTGGAGGATCTTGCTGATTCTGTCTGTGGTGTCTTTTATGTATGGGAGGAGGGCTTTGCCGTTTTCTTGTTCTCTGTCTTGGGTTTTAGTGGGGGTTTCTTTTTGGATTAGGTTGGTAATCTTATTTCTTTGGAATCCGTTGGATGTTAGTACATTAGTGAGAGTGTGTAGTTCGGTTTTTAGGTGTTGTTCGTCAGCTAAGCGTTTTGTTCTGGAGATGAGTGTCTTGGCTACGGAGTTGATCTGTGCTGGGTGGTGGTGTGAGAGTGCGTGCAGATAGCGGTTTGTGTGTGTTTTCTTCTGGTAAATGGTGTGTCCTATATGTGTGTGTGTGTGTATATATATATATTTTTATATATATATATATATATATATATATATATATATATATATATATATATACACACACATACACACATACACACACATACATACATATATTCATATATATATATCTGGTGGGTCAAGTAGATGTGACCGGCAAGAGATTGTCCCCCAGATAACCTGGTCCCAAGCCATGAAGGGCTTTAAAGGTGACAGCCAACACCTTGAATTGCACCTGGAAGCAAATTGGCAACCAATGCAGTTCCTGCAGGAGAGGTGAAACATGTGTACATCAAGGTCTGCACAAAACCATGTGGGCCACTGCATTTTGCACAAACTGAAGCTATAGTGGTCTAATGAATCATATCCTTTTGATGTGCCTTATCCTACTAGAGTTCTGAAATTGAGTCCTGAAACTGTTAGCTTAATATCTTATTACAAATGCTTCTAAATATATTTATTTATTTTATTTTATTTTATTTTATTTATTTATTTGTCAAATACGTATAAAATAACAGATATAAATATAAACATGATTATGAATACAGGATAGGGATATGGGGACAGTAGGACAGGATGGTAGGCACGCTGGTGCACTTATGCACGCCCCTTACAGACCTCTTAGAAATGGGGTGAGGTCAATAGTAGACACTCTAAGGTTAAAGTAATAGGAGTTTGGGGAAGTAACCACAGAATCAGGTAGTGCATTCCAGCATTGACCAGTCTGTTGCTAAAGTCGTATTTTCTGCAATCGAGTTTGGAGCGCTTTACCTTAAGTTTGTATCTATTGTGTGCTCGTGTATTGTGAGCAGAGGAGTGGAGTACTCTTCTTGTGAAATACCTCTGAACTCACTCAATTGTATTAATGTCCGATATACTGCGGATTCCAGGCAGATGAGCTGTATTCGAGAATTGGTCTAGCAAAGGTTTTGTATGCCCTAGTTTGCAGTACAATATTACCAGAGAAGAAGCTTCACAAGATTAGGTTAACAACTCTTAATGCCTTTTTGGCAATGTTGTTGCAGTGAGCTCTGGCACTTTGATCATTTGAGATGAGTATGTTTCAAAATAGGTTGTTTTAAAATGAGTTTTAAACAATAGGTTGTTTTAAAATAGGAAGTTTAAACAGTCAAGTTCCCTTTCATGTGGCATGAAACAAAGTAGAAGCTGTTTTATTGAATCTGCTCCATAGGAATTTCACCACCACAGGACTGAAATAAAAAATACATGGTGGGGAAAATAATAAAAAAAAACCTGACCAACTCACAATATAGTAATCTCAATTTCTTGCCACCTCTATTCAAAGAATTTTTTTTTAAAAAAAATACACTGGATCAAAATAAAGGCTTCAGGGTAAGTTATCTGTGGCAGAAATAAATTGCAAAGGAAAAGGACTGAGCTTTTTCAGACATATTTCAAAGCCTCTAGCTCAGTTCCACTGCCTGCTTTTTTTTTTTTTTTTTTTACAATATTGTGGCTGATGCAAAGAATAATTGCCATATAATGGGGGTAATCAAATTTAGGTAAGGAGTCAATCTCTCTATTATAATTTTAGAAAGGATATTATTATGTGCATGGTTCAGGGCACAAATCTGACGAAGTAGAATTATACTAGCAAGATCACCCACACATTCCTATGCATGGCATACAAGTCAGTTGAAGCCATTCAGACAAGAACATGTGCTACCTGTATTACCTGCAAAGACCAGATATGTTTCCCCGAGGCTCTTATTTGTGAATTCTCTCTAACCAAACCAACACCACTGAAAGAAAACAACAACCACAAATACTCACAAATATGAATTCCAATCATATTTTTTCTTAATTCCAAACATATCAAATTCTACGCATGACAAAAATTCAACTACGAATGCCAAGACATGCTATTAAGACTTGTGGACTTCAACTCCCAGGCTGGCTGAGGAATTCTGGGAGTTGAAGTCCAAAATTATGGACTCTGGACCTCTGGTATATACATAAGGTATGCTCTGGGAAACGGACTTTCTCACATATTAGGAACCTATTAGAGCTTTAAATATTGGTATCAAAATCATGGGATCTTGTTGATATGACATAGATCTTTGTGAAACCCATTTCAGTAGTTGAAATGAGAGAGCTACTGGGCATGGATGACTGCAGCCAGCCCCAACTTGGAGTTGAAGTCCACAAGTCTTAAAGTTGCCACAGTTAAATATTTCTGGGTATACATTAAGACCTGTTAAGATAGTGCTCCTCACCTGGGGAAAGTGGATCATATAGTTTGAGAGAAACCATTTTTTCTCTAATGTACATTTTGGTATGTTCTTCCTCTAGTGGGTAGGTTGGAAATTATTATTATTTTTCTATAGCAACAACTTGCCTTGTCCTCTTGTCTCCTGTACAATTCTGTGTCTCTTATTGTAGCTACTGTGGTTTCATTTTTATTTAGGTGTAGAAATGTGATAAATTAACAAATAAGTACATATTTGTATTTCAAGTTATGGTTTTATTCCATGGTTTTAAGGGGTGCAACTTGGCCTGAGATCTTAGGATCAATACTGGTTCAACAGTATATGGCATCCTTAGGCCACACTGATTGAAGGCACCACCTCCTGGCAATATAAAGAATTGTAATTTGAGAATGATTCAGAAGAAAGGGTGGTTTGGCATCTCTATTCTTTGACAATCTAAGCCAATGCTAATAGAATGCCCTGAGAAAGCCACACCTACAGTAAATGAAAGCTGGCAGAGACATACTTTTTTTTAAAAAAAGTTATAATGCCTTGGTGGAGATTGTAGTTAATAATTCTACTTGCTGTCTTCCAGGACTTTGTCTTCTTTGACTTTCCAAGTTAGTCTAATTCTTCCCAGTACTCGGTCAGCCAAATATTAACCAGATCAAGCTATTTACATTCTGAGTCCAGGAAAAGTCAGTTAGGGGCTGTCCTTACTAAGCTACTATTAATTCATGAAGACATGGCCATTGTCTATATGCATTTGGGGGCTTGGCATTTTTAATGGTGAAGTGCAGACCCAGAAATATTTTAATCAAGATAACACAACCTCAAAGGTTTCTGCATCTTTGACCTACTCAAAATATGACAAATGTGCTGAAACAGTAACTCCTTGAAGGTAGATCTAACAGGCAGGAAGAAAAAAAAAACCAAGATGCATATATAATTAGAAGGCATGCATAATAATTTGTGCATGTATAATCAGCTGAAAGAAAGAGACAAATATACCTGTGTCCTTCTAGAAGACCTGCTATGGTATGATGATGTGTGAAACGTGTAATGCAGTCCTCTGTAGATTTCCATGCTTCTGCAGTTCAGAACATGAATTTCCAGCATTCTGTAAAAAAAGATATGAAACATTCTAAATGGAGACGCACAGCAGGTGCTTTTTAAAGTTAAAGGCCTTGGCATTTGGTCCAAAAAAATAGCTTTAAAAATATCAGAGATGTCTGCCTTGCATAAAGAGCAAGTGATACAGTCTAGATAAAATGAAAAAGGTCATTGTTAAAAGGGAAAACTTTTGTAGCTCAAGAAACAGACAGAGGGGGATGTAGAAAGAATCACAATCAAAAAGACTGCTACCTTTTTGATAGTAAAGAGTTCACTTTAATTACTTTGCAGTTAGACTTCCATTACTGCCACCCTATGCTGGACCAAAGCACGGAAAGGTCAATCTAATCCCCAAATACGTCACCTGGTTTTATGCTTCTATTAACTTGCTACATTGCAATGCAACAGGTGTTTATTTAGAAGTAAATCATCCTGAATTGATCTACCAGTTCTATTGGATTGCAGTTTCCATTTTGCATTGTCTGAAGATCGGCTTCTTTTGCCCATCATCAATCTACTATCAATTATTTTTCCCAGTCAGCCTGACTCTTAGTTCCATGGGAAAAAGTCAAACATCTGCACAATGCATAATTTTCTATTACATCCTGGCATTAACTTTTCAAGTTATTCTAAGGGCATCCTTAGCTTTGGGGGATGCAATATTTCATCAGAACCCAATGAAGTTTATTTGTGGGAGATGCATAGTTAATGGAGGTTATTGTCAATTAATTTTCAGGTAGAATTAAAAGGATGGTAATAATAATAACTTTATTGTCATTGTACGGGTATACACAGTATACCCATACAACAAAATTCACTTAACACCCAAAGACCAGGTCCAACACACATAACAATCCCCAAACACACTCCCACCCAGCACAATTCCTCACCCCTAAACCACCCAAACATCCACACAACAGACCAAGTAATGCTGTCCAACAGCTCACCGATGGGGGACCTTTAGTTCATTGTTGACTGCAATTATAGCTCTGGGATAAAAACTATTCAGAAAATGTATAGTCCGAGTTTTAATTGTTCTGTATCTTCTGCCAGAAGGCAACAGTCCAAAAAGATTGTAAGCAGGATGGGAAGAGTCTCTGAGAATGTTATGCAACAGCGAGATTCGAAGATGTTGTCCAGGACAGATAGCTGGAGTCCGATGATATTCTGGGCAGTTTTAATGATTCTCTGTAGAGCTTTTTTGTCCACTACAGAGCTGTTTCCATACCATGCAAGAAGGCCATATGTCAGGACACTCTCAATGGTGCTGCGATAGTAGGACAGTATAGTAGGGCGGAAGTAGATGCTGAGATAGATATATCTTCCTGGAAGATTCTTTTACTACCTGTAGTAATGGCTGCACGTATCTTTTCTCCCCTGTCTATTTTTTCCATATTCCATAGATTCACATAATGTTTAGTCACTGCCAATAACCTGAGTAATGAGACCATGACACCAAAAAAACATACATTGAACATGTTAATTCCGGAAAGGAACATCCAAGAATTATCTAAAGGGAAATTTCAGCAGAAAAAAAACCATGAATAACCAGTCTAACTGATTCCTTAAAGATCAAACTTCAGCTGACTAAGGCTGAATCCTATATAAAGAAAAATAAAGCGATAAAACATTATATACATTTGGAGAACAGCTGCATCAAAGATGTGATTCAAAGAAACCACTTATTGCACTGGCTTTTTTCTTCTCTTGACTTGTTCCCTTTTCTTAAAATATTTCAGCCTTAAAGCTTATCTTCTAGATATTATCAGGAAAGTGGCAGGCTGTGACTGTACAGAATGTAAAGCAGAGTTTTGCCTGGAATTCTGCTAGTGCCTGGTATACTGAGTCCACTTACATTTTTACCTTCTCTTAAGCTGCAGAGAACTTTACAGAACAGTTAATGTATCTATAAAAACAAAGTTAATTATGTTTTCATAGAGATATGATACCATTCATGAGGAAGAAAAAGTTCTTCCCATGGATTGAATAAATTTAAATGCTTCTATTCTTGAACTGGACATCCACACAGTTGTGAGAAAGGAGCTAGTTAACTCATGTTCATGAATTAAATGTAACCATTCCCTTAACACCTAATTCTATATACTACTACAACTCTCATTGTCATTACCTTTAACTGACTAAAATGGTGTATCATAAGGCAACACTTTTTTAACCAAGGTACTTCAAATAAGCTAATTTACAGAGTGTGTGCAAAATCCAGGACCTGAGAGTCTGAAGGGGATGAAATTTGGGGGGAAAGAATGGCTGTTTCAGTGCTACTGGTTGCTGCTGCAGTGATGTGATCCTCATTTTTAATGTTCTGTGACAGTTTTCCAGCCAGTCTTGCAATCCTTTGTTCCCTCCTCCACCCACCAGCAACCATTTACCTGCCTGCTGGAAAGGGAAGGGAAGAGAAGGGAAGGGAAAAGGAAGATGTCCAATGCTCCCTGCCAGATTCCCCAAAGAAACTCAAAAGGGAAGCCAGCAGAAAATCAGAAGTCACTCTGGCTTTTTTGCCTGTTTTTGTGTTTTTCTATTACTCTGTTTTAGAGTAAATATCTCTAAAATGAGAAGCCAATGGGGCATAGGTTGTCTACAGTAGTAGGTTGCTACCATTCGGTCCAGATCTTGCGAACCAGTAGTATATGCGGCGGGAAGCTCCGCCCACCTGCCTGGACATCATCACGGATGCTTTATACATGCACAGAAGTGCCGCGAGCAAGTGAAGTGAGTGTACGCACACATTCGCTCCCGTTGTGAACTGGTAGCAAAGGTAAGCGGAATCCACCTCTGGTTGTCTAGTATGTTTCTAAAGACCTACATAATCTCCAGGATGGCTATCTTGCTTCCTCTTTCTATGCTACAACTGTTTGTTGAATTAAGTTGAAATAGTTTGCTCTGGAGTGGCATCTCACACAACAGTCCCTCTCAAAAATCACAGATTTGGCTCTGAATGGTAAATCTTCACAGCTACAACTTAGGACTCCAATCACTTAGGAGCTCAGTTACATCCGCTATCTCAAAAGAAATTTAAAAAGAAGCACTTCAAAATGAGGCAAAAACCAGATGTTTGAATGTGGGAGGAAACAAGCAAAAAGAAAGCAGCCTTTCTTTGAACCAGAAAAAAAAGGGGGGGGCAGGAAAAGTTTTAGCAATTGTACAGAAGGACCAACATGCAACAGTAATACCCTGCACAAAAGTAATGTTGTAATGATCACATATGCAATTCCCTCATGATTTTCACCCTTGGACATTGGTTGCACAGGTTGTGCTTGAAATTATGCAATTAAATCAAATGAATGGAAAGCTATTCTATATAGGCTCCTAACTCAGAATAATTTTAAAAATTATCCTCAAGTGCAAGGCAGAATAAATTCAAAGAACATCCTTCTCAGACATGTTTCCTTAAAATAAATTGGAGTTCAAAGTCTGTAATATTTGGAAGATTTAGAGTTGGAAACCTAACACATGCAGAAGTCTGTAAGAAAGAAACAAAAAAGGGTTCATTATATCTGTATGATCATAGCATCTGACAATAGTAACTCATTTATGCAAATAATTATTGCCTGACTGCATGGATAGCTTTGCATGCCTTTCTCCACTGGACTGCATGAAAAAAAAATTGGACATTAATTGGACAAAAATTGGAATTAAAACAGGCCTGCAACTGCAAGGCAGTCTTGAGCTCCTTCATGTCTCTGTTTAGAAATAAAGCATTTGCCACTGGGCATTAATTCAGCAAAGTACTTCACTTGATCTGATTAGTCCATTGGATTGTTGCTGAGCTAAGCCTCTGGTGAAGCATTCACTCCGCCTTTTCTCTTTACCTAACTCTCATGTTTAATAAAAGTTGCCAGGAGCTAGCATTTAAGTATGTGCCTCAGTAAAACCTTCTGCATAAGCTATAAAAGATGAACACCACTATTGGTACAATATTGTAAGCACAAGTTGAAATGAATGGATACCTTCCAAATGTCTGTATATTTGCAGCAGCATATGCTTCAGGGAATATTGACATTTGCCCACTAACAATTAATCACCCTGAAATATTTTATTCTGGACATAGGGAAAGGCAATCTGCTAGCTGAAAACCACCAAATGAACCTGTTGTTATCAATGCCACTCTGAGTTATAGAAGATAGGGAAGCAAGGTTCATCTGGAACTGCTTAAATGCTTTAGCTGCATGAAATGGACTTCATTTTATATTTGCCAACTCGTTTCTATTTAATCAATAATTTTGTATCACATTAAACAGGATAGAGTTTTCTGTGGGAGTTAGGTTGCTGTGTGTCTTCGAGTCAGTGCCTGGATAGCCCCTGCAGGTTTTTGTTTTTGTTTTACGAGATTTTGGAAATATGTCTATGGAAATATTCAATAATTCAGGTCATGGTTGTCCCAAAGGTGCTTTTCTCCAAAAGGCAATGGTACTTTCTTGATTTTTCTTGAAGGTGTTTCACTGCTCATCCGAGAAGATTCTTCAGTTCTAATTAACTGGTGGATTTATATTCTGTTCAGTCAGCCAGTTGCTAAGACTCTGAGAATTGTTGAAAGCACATCAGGGTTCATCTGTGTCCTCAGAGTCACCTGAACCAGAACACAAACCAGTGTAGAACCATTTTAGGATTGCTGATAGGACTCATTATAAGCAGGAGATAGGTTCTGTCATATCCTTCCCCCTCTGTTGAAAGATGTTCAGTTTTAACATAGATAGCCTCTTTGACTCCTCTTTCAAACTAGTAGCCCTGTCTGTCCAGAATGTGAACCTTGTTGTCTTCAAAGGAGTGGCCTTTGCCTTTCAGGTGCAGATGAAATGCTAAATCCTATCCTGATGAGTTTGATCTCTTGTGTTATGCCGTGCACTTTTGGAGTGGTTGTTTTGGTTTGGTTTTGATTTTGGAAGTAGTTTGTTGTTGTCGCCCTCCTAGGGCTAAGAATGAAAGTGATTGACCCAAGGTCACCCAGGAGGCTATGTGTCTAAGGTAGGACTAGTACTCACAGTTTCTTTATTTCTAGCCTGATGCTTTTACTCCTATAACAAATTGGGTCTCTGGGGTTATTGGGATCAAATTTGCTGATGTGTGCAACATTTTATTCGTCCCAGTATATTCAAGATGATTGAAATTCCTGAAAGTATGGCCATCTGAATCATTGATCATATGCTATATGAGCTGTGTGCGTGTGTGTGTGAGAGAGAGAGAGTGAGTGAGTGAGAAGTAAGGAACAGGGGAAAGAGAAAGTAGAATTTTGGAGGCAGAGAAGGATAATCAATAGAATATAGTCTGAATTTTATTAATATTGACTGAGTTTACAGTACTGTTTTGTTCTCTCAACTTAAAGTTCAGAGAAACATTAGGGTAGTGATCCTTTCTAATCCATTTTAATTGAAAAGATGAAATAGAAGTGGAACAAGCATTTATTGAAAGGTCTATTTTCGTTTTCTAAAATTAAACAAGAAATAAAACCAAATTCTAGGACAGAGAGGGTTTGTCAATAAATATACAAGTACAATATTTTTTAAAGACAGCCAGTTTGTGTAATGGTTAACAGTCTACAAACCAGAAGACTATGAGTTGTAGTCAGAGGTGATTTCCAGCAGGTTCTGACAGGTTCTGGAGAACCGGTAGCAGAAATTTTGAGTAGTTCGGAGAACCGGCAAATACTACCTCTGGCTGGCCTCAGAGTGGGGTGGGAATGGAAATTTTGCAATATCCTTCCCCCAGCAGTGGAGAGGGAATGTGGATTTGGTAGTATCCTTCTCCTGCCATGCCCACCAAGCCACGCCCACCATGCCCACAAACCATGCCCACAGAACCGGTAGTAAAAAAATTTGGATTTCACCACTGGTTCTAGTCCTATCTTAGGCATGAAGTCAGCTTGGTGACTGTTTGGTCACTCTCTCTCAGTTCTAAGAAGAATGCAACAACAAGACACTTCTGAAATCTTACGAAGAAAACTCCAAGTAGTAACCAATCCACAAAATCATCAGGAGTCAAAAATAACTTGAAGATACCAAAACAAAACAAAACAAAGCAAAGCAAAACAAAACACCTTAGATCTCTATGGATATTTGATACCATCGATCATGGTATCATGCTGCACGGTTGGAAGAGTTAGGGGTGGGAGGCACTGTGTTTCTCTCCGACCAGTTGCAGTCTGTGTTGGCAGGGGGGCAGAGGTCGACCCCAAGGCCCCTCATATGTGGGGTGTCACAAGGGTCGGTCCTCTCGCCCCTTTTGTTCAACATTTATATAAAGCCGCTGGGCAAGATCATCCGTGGTTTCGGGATGAAGTACCACCAGTACGCTGATGACATTCAGCTGTATAACTCGACCCCGGACCACCCCAACGATGCCCTTGAAGTGATGTCCCGGTGCCTGAAGGCCGTGCGGATCTGGATGGGGAGAAACAGGCTCAGGCTCAACCCATCCAAGACCGAGTGGTTGTGGTTTCCGATGTCCCGATATAGTCAGTTGGCACCATCACTGACTATTGGGGGCGAATCATTGGCCCCCATGGAGAGGGCTCGCAGCTTGGGTGTCCTCCTGGATTCACGGCTGTCTTTAGAAGAGCATTTGACGGCCGTGACCAGGAAAATTTTTCATTAGGTTCGCCTGATTTGCCAGTTGCGTCCCTTTCTGGATCAGGACTCCTTACTCACGGTCACTCATGCCCTCGTTACTTCCCGCCTGGACTATTGCAATGCTCTCTACATGGGGCTCCCCTTGAGGAGCACCCAGAGGCTCCAACTGGTGCAGAGTGCGGCTGAGCAGGTGGTTATGGGAGCGACATGGTGTTCCCATGTAACACCTCTTCTGCGCGAGCTGCACTAGCTCCCCGTGGTCTTCCGGGTGCGCTTCAAGGTTTTGGTTACCACCTTTAGAGCACTCCATGGCTTAGGACCTGGTTACCTACGGGACCGCCTGCTGCCACCAATAGCCTCCCACCGGCCGGTACGCTCTCATAGAGGGGCTCCTCTGGGTGCCGTCTGCCAAACAATGTCGACTGGCGGCCCCCAGGGGGAGAGCCTTCTCTGTGGGGGCACCTACTATCTGGAATGAGCTCCCCCGGAGATACGGAGGATCCCGGATCTGTGCACCTTCCGCCATGCTCTTAAGACCTTTTTATTCCACCAGGCTGGCCTGACCTAATCTTTTCCCTTCTTTCCCTTTTAAAATTGTAAATTTTAATCTATTTTAAATTATTGGGCTATTTTAAATCTGTCCTGGGCCAAAATTGTTTAATTCTGTTTTACTTTGCTTTTAAATTTTGTATTTATGTCTTTTATCTGTGGCTGTTCACTGCCCTGAGTCCTTCGGGAGTAGGGCGGTATATAAATCAAATGAAATGAAAATGAAATGAAATGAAAATATTGCATGATTATTAATTTATGAAATTTCATAGCACAAGATGTGTTAATAATTATTTGTTATACTTCATTATATACATAATGAAAATTTAGGTAGGATTGTATGCTTAATCATCATGACAGTTAAAATACATGATTAGATTGAAAAGATTCTGGGATAGCCATTTGAAAACTATCTGAAAGAACATTGGCAGAAGATGGTGAGAACCAAGAATTGATAAATAAGATTTGTCCAGAAGATTGGTTGTAGCAGAAAACCAAATGTGTTGTCTGTCAAACAACACATTTGGTTTTCTGCTACAAACAAGTCAAACAAGTAAATAGTCCATTTAAACTATTTCCATTTTGTTTCCATTACAGCTGTCGAAGAGTAGACATGAAGGATAATAGCATTTGATCATCAGGCACACCAAAATAAGAAAGTTATATTCTTCACTATGTTAAGCCAGAGGTGAACAATTTTGTATTTATTTATTTATTTGCCTAGTAAATAATTTACTTACTTATTTACTGAACTTACTTATTTACTGAACTTCCCACCATTTTAAGCAGGGCTGGTAGGCTAAGACCAAATAGATATGACTTAGGGTACTAAAATATTGAGGCATCAACACCAACCCCTCTTCCAAGCAATTCTAAAAATACACCATCTGTCAGTTATCGGAGCCATATTTTATTTTCCCACACACAAAAAAATCATTCTCCCAAGTACAAGTAGGACTGGCCTCAGAATTAGGTCTTAAACTGAGGGAGAACTAGAATAGAAATATGTGACATGGTCAAAAAATTAAAGTACACTTAATTACACTTTTGAAGAGTTTCTGTCAATTTAACAAAGAACAATGCTGGCTAGTAAAACTAAATTGGCCTAGACATTGTTATACTGCTTAATGCTTGCTTGTTCAAAGGGCACTGTTGTTTCTGAGAGAGATGTTTGCTGAGATCTGCGGGAAGATTTGCTGAAAACCTGGGGAAAAAATGTACTGTGAGATCTAAAGAAGTACCACGAAGATCCAGGATGTTGGAAGGTGAAAGGTTTTACCCATTGGAAAAAGGCCAGCTTTGTTTTATTAACAGAGGGAAATTGATACCAACATCTTTAAGCCTTTTCTCAATTCTAAATAGTAGCAATAGTAGTAATTAGAATAGTTAGAAAGACAGAGTAATAAAGACATTGTTAAAAGTTTGTTTTTCTTGCAATAATGTCTTGTAAATAACCTGAAGCTTAGGGCCAACAGCTGGGGATATGATCTTTCCTTTTTAGAGATATTTATGTTGCCACTTTGGTAAGTGCTGCAGCTAGACATAGAGAAATATAGCGGGGGGGGGGAGGCCAGAAATATGTTATAAGATAGCATGGATACACAGCTGTCCGCTTGAAGGGAGAACTGGTGGTAGAAATAAAAGGGAACAATCTGACAACAGGATTTTAGATAAAAAGCTGACATTGATGTGCCCTCACGGTAGGCAGATGAGGGTGGGGGGTTGAGACCCAGAGCTGGTGAATCTTTTCATATAATGTTTTCACAGAAGACTAAAACTGACAGAGGCAAAACAAAAACTGCCTTCATGTTTTACCTCTCCCATCGCTAATAATTAATCTGGTTGAACATATGATCAAAGGTGCTTGGAAATCACCATCACTGTCTCCATTATTTAGGTAGTGCTGTCTGTGTGAACTAGGGGGAGTAAAAAGAACAGTGACAAATAGGCAAGTCCATCTCTTAAGAGTTTATGCTCTGAAATGGAACAGTGAATATTTTGGGACCCTATTCCAAAATGTCCAACTGTCGGCAAAAAAAAAAAAAAAACATATTTATCGTAACAATTAATTCTTGCAAAATTATTTTCAGCCTCTGAGCCAAAATCATTATAAACAACTTAAAAGTCATTTGTAAAAGAAACTTGGAGTCAAGATAAAAATAGCATTTTATTTCTTCTTTTATTTCTTCTTATTTTCTTTTTTCCTTCTTACACTATTTTAGTTTATATTAATTTTTACTCTTGTGTTTAATGGAAGATGGCGATGGAAAACTGGAAAAAATTACAATTATCCTTGTTAGGAAGAATAGCAGCTGTAAAAATGAATGTTTTGCCTAAGTTTTTGTTTCTTTTTCAAATGATACCAATACTTTAAAAAGATGAGAATTTGAAGAGTATTAATAATTTTGTCTGGGCAGGGAAGAGACCAAGAATAAAACAAAAAATAATGCAGGATATACATGAAAGAGGAGGTCTCAAAATGCCCAATTTAAGACTATATTATGGGGCAGCTGCCCTATCAGCAATGAGTGATTGGATGAACTCAACAGAAGAAAGAATATTGAATATTAAGGGATATGATTTGGTTTACGGGTGGCATGCTGATTTATTATATGATAAGAAAGTGGATAAGACTTTTAAAAGTCACATATTAAGGAATGCTTTATTGGGTATCTGAAAAAAGTATAAGTATAAATTAAATGAGAAGTTACCAATGTGGGCAATACCCAGACATGCGATAGAGAATATAAGTGTAGAGCACAAACAAGATATGATTACATATAAAGAGCTTCTTAACAAGGAAAGAGGTATACTACAATTAAAATCTTTGAATCAACTAAGAGAAGAAAGGATAATTCAGACATGGTTTCAATATGTACAGTTGCAAGCTAGATGGAGAGAAGATCAGAAAATTGGTATTTTGCAAAATGAGGAGAACCTGGTAAAACAGATAGAGATCAAAGTCAAATGCATATAAAAAGGTTGCATGATGCATTGGTAGAAATAGATTCAGAAACGGAGTTAGTTAAGGACTGTATGATAAAGTGGGCACAAAATATTGAAGAACCGATAATGATGGAAACGTGGGAAAAAATATGGGTTAGAAATGTGAAGTTTACACAAGCCCAAAATTTAAGAGAGAATTTTTATAAAATGTTTTATAGATGGCATCTAGATCCTAAAAAGCTAGCCTGTATGTATCCAAGTATGCAACCTAAGTGTTGGAGATGTGAATGTGATGATGCTACGTATTATCATATATGGTGGACATGTAAAAAAATTAAGGCATTTTGGATAAAAATATGGTGCATTATTCAAAATATTCTCAAAAAGAAGATAAAATTTACTCCACAGTTCTTTTTGTTAGGTATAATTACAGATTGTACTGTTATAGAGACTAAGTTGATTTTAAATTTAATAACAGCAGCCAGACTCTTGGTGGCGCAATATTGGAAGAAGGAAGACTTGCCTACTATTGAAGAATGGACACTAAAAGTAGTGAATTTAGCAGAGATGGCCAAAATTTCAGCGTATTTGAAGGACCATACAAATGAAAGATATATATCGGAATGGAGAAGATGGATTGACTATATTCAAAACAAATATCGGACTAAAAAGTTTCAAATAGCTTATGAATGAAATCAATATTTTCTTTTTGAATTATCTTTTGTTAGTTGAAAGGGGAGTTAAAGAGCAAGAGGGAGTTTGGAGACTACAGAAAG
Organism: Pantherophis guttatus; assembly: GCF_059756535.1. Lineage (NCBI taxonomy): Eukaryota > Metazoa > Chordata > Lepidosauria > Squamata > Colubridae > Pantherophis > Pantherophis guttatus. The sequence continues at coordinate 169,572,788 of NC_142065.1, read as the reverse complement.
TTAGCTTATTTTAGCTTATGTTTGTTATGCTATACCCAGTTTTTGCTCTGGGAAGTCCGGGGTGGGGGTGGGGGGAGGGGGGGTTGGAGGGAAGGGGGGGAAGAGGGATGGGAAAAATTGTTGTAATACTTGTTAAAACTTTTTAATAAAAAAAAGATAAAAATAGCATTTTATTTCTTCTTATTTTCTTTTTTCCTTCTTACTCTATTTTAGTTTATATTAATTTTTACTCTTGTGTTTAAAACTTTCAATTAATTTAAAAAAATGACACAGGAAAGGTAAAATAAAAATAGGAGAGAAAGAAAATGATTAGAATACTATACATTTCGGTTACTCGAAGTTTGGTTTCAGTACATGAAGGCTAACAGTGCTATCATATTTTAATAAACTAGAAGAACTGAGAGATAGCCATGGAAAGTAAAATGGAAATAAGGGAGGTGACGCTCCAACTTCATGAGTAGGAGTTTAATATTTCTTATGACCTCTTGGCATACTGTCTCAGGAATCATGTAAAGGCTCCTTTAAGCCATGCTTGATTCCTATTGACTACAACACAGAAGAGACTTGCCATTGAATTAAGTGTGTGTATGAGAGAGAGATATAGAGAGAGAGAGGGAGGGAGGGGGAGAGAGAGAGAGAGAGGTTTCAGTTTAAGGGGCTCACATCCAAGTACTAACATGGCCACCATCTTAGTTTTTCAACATCAACCAAGGGTCTGCTAGAACCTAGATTCATCCTTAACTAAATATACTTAAACAAACAACAATTTTAATAATGAAAAGTGAATGAAGCAAAATGGACTTTTGTATATATAGTGGTACCTCGGTACTCATCATTAATTGGTTCTAAAAGGTGCAATGAATACCAAAAATGATGAATACCAAACATTTTTTTTTCCTATAAGAAATAATGGAGTGAGTCACAAGGTAGCCAAATTCTAACTTGTGCATTGAGTACAAATGATAAAAAATTTGCATCAAAATGCATTGCATTCCAAATTCAATGAGTTTCAAAGCAGTTGACTACCAAGGTACCTCTGTATTAACTTTATCTACAACACATACATTTAATGCCACCTGTGCATTTGATAGAATATGTCTGCAAAGAATTGCCAGATTCCATCCAAGTCTGGTTTGGTGCTGACTTACCTAATCATGGTGTTTTTTTTATTATTATTTCCCACGTTTCTCTCTTGGATTTTTCGCTATCTTATTTGATGTAAAGTTACTAGAAACGTAAAACCTTCAACTATTTTATATAACTTAAAAACTTAATTGAGTTTTTAAATCATGGAGTCTGGTACTATTTACATTTATTCAGCGGCAGGGAAATGGACATAGATTTCAGTTATTTCCACTTCGATAGAGACATTCAGAAAGCATGGCAAAGCATTTTTGAATCTTGTTACAATAAATTCTGCAGTCATATAATAGATGTATAAGCTTTCCACATTGACGAATAAACACACCGACAGCATCTTTACTGCAATCAGGGAGAGAAAAAATATTACTTGTCTACTAACTTGCTTTACTATCTTTTCCAATCATTCAGAACTAATAAAACCTTATCCTATTAAACTCCCTGACTTTGGCCTTTAAGTTTTATCAGTGACTGCTAGATGAATTATATAATTGTTCTATAAAATACCCCAAAACCACCAGTCATGCTATAAAAGAAAAATCCATTTATATTATGACAAATCTCATAGCCACTGAATTATTTGTGTGCATTAAATTGACTAAGCGCAAAAACTTTTAATGATGGTAAGGGCTCAGTCTGGAAGTGTATAATCGTTGCAGCAGATGGCATGTGCACATCCAACTCATCCAATAAATTTTCCGCCCATGATTGTAATATCATGGGAAGCCTGAAACAAAATATCAGTTTCTACTTTTCCTTTTATCAAGGATGGAACATGAATTGTAAGTAACCCACATACATTTTAAATAATGACAAATGTAGTGGCTGATGTGGGTTGATGGGTGAATCACCAAATATGGATTGAAAATATCTGGATAAACACTAGATAGCAGAAAGTTCTACTTTGTTGTTGCCATCTAGTGTTTGTTTTCATCTTTGCAGCCAAGAGTGGAAACCCTAGCCAATACACATGGAATAACAAGAGCCTCTGATGGGCATTCACACAAAATGATAGCCACACTGGGCATGCCCAGTCACAAAATACCCATTTAACTAAAAGAACTGTATAAACATCTTCATTTGGAAATATGCCAAAGTTTGTGCCTTCCTGTGACCACCTGCCTTAAGCTCTGCCTTGGATTGACATCTTCAACTTTGTCTATACTTCTATGAATAAAGTTATTTATTTAAATATATAAATCCACATATTGTGAAAGTGTGTTATTTGTATATGTGTGTGTGATATGTAGCTATAGCACTAAATTTATGAATGTGGATTACAAATAAATTCAAGAAAGGTAGTGGTAACTTCCTCAAGCATTCTCTAGTAGTTAAACATTCTGGCTGCCTTGAAACATTCAAGGTATCAAAGGAATCAAAATAAAGTATGATTAGCTTTATTTAATATATCCCTTCCTGTTTCCTGTGCTATTGTTCTCCTCTCACAAATGGCAGCTCCTTGTTTGAATTATTACCTCACTAAATTCATCAAGTTAATCTCATCACCATAAATCCAGTCCAAGCTACCTCGCTGGAAACAACATCCAAATGTAAAAATATGTTTCCTGGCCTCTCATAGCAAACCTTATAATTTATACCAGTTTCATTCATTGGAATGTATTATTTATTTTACTAAGTTATTTTGTTACCTTTATTATCTTAAAGTTATTATTACCTTACACTGTAGTTTATAATCCACCAAGAGAAATTGAATTTTTTTCACAAGTACTGCTGTAAAACATGATCTCTCATCATATAGATCTCTCATCAAATTCAAGGCATATTAGCCCTTTCATTCATAATTAAAACTACACCTTCCTTTCCCCTTTGCATGCATGCATGATCTCATTACATGAGCTCATCATTCAAATCTATAACATACCACAGCTATTCTTTTTTCATTTTATTTGTTAATTCATGCTTTTTACCATATTTCACACACACACACACACATACACACACACGTATTCCACTTTTATTATTTTTACAAACAATTAAAGTTAATGAACATATCGCAAAGAACTTTCTCCTCCTATTTTCTCCACAATGACAACTCTGTTAGGTGGGTTGGAAAAGAGAGTCTAGGTTTACCCAGCTGGCTTTCATGACTAAGCAAGACTAGAACTCATCATCTACCAGTTTATAGCCTGGTACCATAACCATACTATAGACTAAATAATCCTTACATCAGGTGTGAAATCCAGCAGGTTCTGACAGGTTCTGGAGAACCGGTAGTGGAAATTTTGAGTAGTTCGGAGAACCAGCAAATACCACTTCTGGCTGGGGTGGGAATGGAGATTTTGCAATATCCTTCCCCCAGCAGTGGGGAGGGAATGGAGATTTTGCAATATCCTTCCCCTGGAGTGGGATGGGAATGGAGATTTTGCAATATCCTTCCCCTGCCACACCTACCAAGCCATGCCCACCAAGCCATGCCCACAAAACCAGTAGTAAAAACAATTGAATTTCACCATTGCCTTATATTATAATCTTCCATATCTTGGAGATATTATCAGATGGGCCCAGAAATGCAGAGGTTTGTTGCCTACATGATTGATAAATCAAGGCTTTCACATAATCTTTTCTCTGTTTTTTACTATAAGCCGTAGAGTAGGTTTCAAGTCTAGTTGGCACATGCGGGATTAACTGTCACTGGTAAAAGTACCACCGGTAGTATAATTCAGTTTTGGCACGTTTTAACTCAAGCAGGTTCACATTATTCCATATTAGTTAGAATTTCTAATTTAAAGATTGCCTTACAAGATAACCTGTATCCCAATATTTGTACTGATATGCACTCAAAATATGTTTATTTAATACTAACTATTTTGAAAGTAAGTTTGTATTTTATATCAACACTTTATTTTGACTGGAGATAAGCAGCTTTGAATCTTCTTAATTTATTTGGACTTGATGTCTTCCTGGACTGACATGGTATTGTATTACCCAGCTCAGAACAACCACCTTCATAGCATTAATGAGCCAAAGAATGTTAATATACAGCTTGGGGAAAATGTACATTGCTTTGCTGTCATGCTATCACTGAGGTTTTTTTTTTTAAGCATTAATGTTTTTGCTCCAACCTGTAATGCCAATTATAAATTAAGTATAGTCAAAAGATGATATTGCTTCTCAAGGATGATAGCTCCTGTTTTGATCAAGGTAGATGGCTAATTTAACTGAAAGGCTGCCAGCTTGTGGCATTGGGGAATACAAAGCAAATACTCATTTGCATAGAAAGGGTTATGTTCTTACTATTTACACAGATTCACAAAAATGAGGAAACGATTGTTTCACAGCAGGAGCTAAATAAAATCCTCTTAAATGTATGGAACAGATGAAGCCTAAATATGAGCACCCTGCTATTGCTAGATGCAGCTTGGAAGTGTCTGTGTGTACACATGTGCGTGATCAGAATATCTACACTAGTAATTAAATAATTTTATTGTTGTAACCTCAGGTCATAACATAGGAATGCCATAAAATACAATAAAATAACATGAAATAGAGTAATAGGACTATTAGATATGAAAAGGTTATAACAAAATAAAGCCACGAGAACAATTAAGTATTCCTTTCTAAGTTTAAATGACAATAGAGCAAAACTAGCAAATTGGTTGTTGGCACTTTGAAACACAGCTGCAAGGAGATAATACGATGTTTCAAAGTTGCTGCTCTTGAAGTTATCTGCCATTAATAATTTGGTCCTGATCTCATTGTAAATGGGGCAATGAAGGACATAATGGATAACATCCTCCACTTGGCCAACATCACAAGCAGAGGTACTGATACTGGGAAAGGCTTCAATTTTTTTTATAATGCTGATACAAGATGAAAATTTGATAATCGTCCTACAATGGCATCTTTATCGGCATGCCTTTATAAAAAATCTCCAATATATGAGAGCTAAGTTCTCCCAAAGGTGGCAGAGAACATTTGTAGGATATGTCCACTGATTCCTAGCTATATAACAGAGAAAGCAGAATTTGGCAAGATAGAATTTTCTAGTTTATTATGTTGCCTCAACTATGAAAGATGTATTCTAACAACAGTGTAAGGTAGCCCTACCACTGTCTTATAATAAATAGTAAGGAAGCTCTGGAGCCCCAAGAACTTCCTTATGAAGTTGTTTTGTAATGACCTTGTCATCCAACTGCTATAGAGTATCAGCCCCATAGAGTATCTGCAGGGGTTACCAATTCCCTCCTTTAGAGTAAAATGAATGTCAAAATACCACCCATGGGACAGTTCCCATGGCAGTAGATATCTGCTTTCCTTAAAAGGGACTTACGAAAGGTGACATCCAGGTATTTTAAGTCAGACAAATATGTCCATTAATTGTCCATCTTTTTTAATATTACTTTTGCCAGAAACTACTACCTTTGTTTTATTATAATTTATCATCAGTTTTTCACCACAGAGAAAATGGCCAGTCTGATGAGTAATCTTCAAAGAACTACTTCAGTATATGAAAAAGAACCATGTCATCAGCATACATTAATATGTCCATTGAGTGAGGAGGAGAAAAAAATGTTGCTATTTCATGGCCACTACTGTATTATTAATATCAAAGTTTAAGAAGGAAGCAAATAAACAAGCCTGTTTAACTTTTGTCTCCAATATGATAGGGTATGACAAGGACCATTATGGTCCATTCTTATTCTAGCTGCAATGTCAGTATGTAGTTAAACATTTTATTTATAAAGGTGCCAATTAATATCTTCTTCCATAATCAAGGCCTGTCAAATGGAATCAAAGGCAGAGGTGAAGTCAGTAAAAGTGACATAGACTTGTTTTGTATGCACATTGGTATATTTTTGAATGAGGGTCTTCAGAATAGCACAGTTATCCTTAACCTAACCTTAACTTTGCTGCTGTAGAAACCCTGCCATCTATCACTGTGGTTTATCTCTGTAACGACAAAACCTGCATATTATAATAATGAGTACTTATCAGCCTGAATAAAACAAATCAAATTAATAGTATGCATGGCTAAATTGTAACAAGATAGAGAATCCATTTCTATATTCATAGTATTTATTTATTTATTTATTTATTTATTTATTTATTTATTTGTTGGTTTGATTTTTATGCCACCCTTTTCCGGAGACTCAGGGCAGCTTACAATGCGTTAAGCAATAGCCTTCATACTTTTGTATATACCTGCTTAGTAGAGCTTTCGGGCCCCCTCTAAGCGGTGTTCTTTTTTATACAAAGTCATCTTATTGCCTCCACAAACCGGGTCCTGATTTTACCTACCTCGAAAGGATGGAAGGCTGAGTCAACCTTGAGCCTGCTGAGATTTGAACTTGTAGTAATTGCAGGCAACTGGTGTTACTTAACAGTGCTTTAGTCTGCGCCACCAAGGCTCTTTTATTGTTAAAATTGTTTAATTTACACTGTTATTGTAGGCTTTTATTTAAAGCTGCAAATCATACATTGCTAGTTGCTATTATTTTTATGTCTAGAGCCGAGTTACTTTCACTCTGCAAAACCAAAGGAATATAATGGGCCATAAAGTTGGGGGGGGAGAGGGGAGCTTTGGATAAAGAAGGACTTTTGGTTTGAAAGTTAATGTGCACCATGTTTGTTCAATCTGAAATTGCAAACCTGGGCTGCAAAGATTCAGCTGGTTGGTAGTTGGCAGCACAGAAACTCTTTTGCTAAAAACTGAAATCTACACCTGTCTTAGGCATGATGACAGCTGGTTGACCTGAACTCTAGGAAGGAGGCAATGGTAAACAATATATGAAAAACCTTCAAGGATTAGTCCAGGCAATCACCAGGTCTCAACGATGACTCCAAGGCACAGGCATAAAAAAACAAGGTGGGGAGTAGCAAAATAATCAGCAAAAAGTAGGAAAGTAAAACAGAGCTGGTCCACTTTTTTGACCATCTTGAAAATTTTGTCCTCCTTTTAGTGGATGAACAGACTACTGTATCATAGTTGAAAATATAGCAGAACTTCTCAGAATGACAGTTGGTCCTATTTAGATATCGACATAGCCTACCAATTCAGGCTCCTCCTCCCAAAAAATGAATTAACTCAATTTGAAGTTTCAATTTGGAAACAATTTTGAATATCCAGCACCAATGAAATGAAATGTGTTAAAGAGCAAGGCTTCATCTCTTATAGACAAACACTGTTTAAGAAAAAATTGGCTACAGTTATTTTGCTGGTTCATTCACCCATTCATAGCAACATTTATTTATTAGATTTATATCAAGCCTTTCCTCTAAGACTCAGGGCAGGTTGCATGGCAAATCCCTTTTATTTTTTCTCCAAAACAATCCTGTTAAATAACTTGGGCTGATAAAGAGTAAGGGGCCCAAGTTCACTCAGGAATTTCCCCGACTGACGATGGTCTTAAATGTGATGTCCACAGCTCTACTTCATAAATTAATTATAAAAAATAAATAAAAAATAAAAATAAAAAATAAAATAGCAATTATGGTTTCACATAAATAGCATTAAACTTGGCAAATAAAAAAGGAAAGCACAAAATGTTGTGGGCCTTAGAGCACGTTTTCTGGAAGCTTCAGTGAAGATTTTGGGAGAGATTAAGGGAGTAAATGGAACTAGAAGAGACTTGGGGACCTATTACATCCCTTAAACCCCTTAAATTATGAAACAAATTATACCAGCTTTTTCCCTTTTGGTACAGAGCCAGATTTGTTGAGCCAAGGTTTAAGGAGCCAATCCTTAAGTCTGGAGGACTGAGGTGTTTTTTTTTTGTTTGTTTGTTTGTTTTTTGCTTATGCACAATGACCCAAGGCTCTGTATCTTTGTCAAAAAAAAAAATTAAATAACACATGGCTTTTAATTACAAGATATTTGGGGATCCCAACCTTGTAAATAAATTGATAGAATTAGTCAGTAGGCTGTGTGAAATGTATAGTATAGCACACCACTGTTGTTCTTCTTGACTTGCTTTGCTGAAGTAATTCAAAGATTCTGTTTAATAACAGTTTTTACTGTTTTCAGCCTGTTTTAATTTTGAATAAAGTAAATGTTTGTCCCAAATGTGCTTTTTCAAAAGACAACATGCTTTTTCAGAACGGAAGAAGTTTCTTGGATGTGAAATGAAACGTCTTCAAGAAGAAACAAAGACAACCCAGTTGCCTCTTGAAAAAGCATATGTGGGACAACCTTGACCTGGATGGCTGAACGGCTTTCCAAACAGCTACATATCTGCATGAAAGAGGCAGTTTTGCAACAGTTATTCATGCCCTGGTAGCCATCAGAACATGAACTGAGTTTAGTTACATCCCTGTTACATCACCTGGCCCACTTCTATCACTAGCTAACTACCATTTTGAAAAAATAAAACATTTTGCTTCCAGAAGTAAGGCTGAGAAACTCCATATTCAAACACATTTTATCTCCAAAAGAGTCCATTATATCCTGAAGTGACATAGTATTCCATGTACCAAAGAAATTTGCAAGCCAAATTTAATAATTGCTTATCAGTTGCCACTATCATTCTGAGGCCATGTAGTTCATGCAAAGCCCCATGATCCAGATCAGGGTTATAGGCCAGAAAATCTCATTATACAATTTATACAAGTCTACATGTCCCTTTATGTATATGTTTTGTTTTTTTTTATTCTACAGGAACGGATATTCTTTATTTTGCATTGAATAATTTGAATCCTACATATTACCTTGAAAACTGTAATGGGTGAACTGTAGGTTACAAATAATGTTGTCAGTAAATAATTGTATAAGAGGTAAAATGTAACAGTTGTTCACAAATTATGTTTTGTGGTCTCACATACCATCATTTTAAAAAACAATAATGGACCAAAATTTCAACTTTAATTTGGAATTTGATATGGATTAAGTTCTCATTTCGTCTTACACACAAGCTATTGTTTTGAAAAATACTGTGAGGAAATCTGAGAAGGTTTTGAAATTTTTCTCCCTCTGTGAGATAAATTTCTAGTTTTTAATTTTAAAAAAATAAAATAAAAACATTCTCAGGGCTCTTTTAAAATTATTTTGGTGTTCTTTTTTCAATTCGTAACTATATGACTCAGGTATACTAAATCAGGATTTTTGTATTCTGCTTTTCAGTATGTATATTTCATTATTAATAGCAAAGCAGCTATATTTTATATTTTAAACCACAAAAGAAATTGATGCTATGATATAATCCAAATGTGGAAACAACTGGGAACATATTCTGTTAGAATATATGAGGTAACCAAGGGATTAATCTTTGAAATCAGTTGATTTTTAATGGTTGTTTTAAGTATTTTGAGTAACTGCATTTTTAAGTAACTTGTATTTTAGTACCAATACACCTGGCAATTTATAAAGTTGAAAAATATATAAACTAAATGTGGCCCAGATGTTTTAACAGCCTGAAGGCATCAGAATTCTTGCTTTTTTAAGAGACAAGGTACTTGAACAGAAACCAACAATTCAGCTTTATAAGATGGGAAAATGATAGTATCAGTTATATACTTGAACAATGGAAGGAAGAATTGGAATATTTCATTTGGAGAATCAGGTATCAATATTTCACACAGTATAGAAAACATTCCTTCTATAATTTAAAAATGAAATTAATTCATTAGAAAACATTATTTCATACACAACATATTGGAATCTCAAAGAACATTGAAAAAAGGATAGGCATTGGAGTTTTATGCTTTCTGATTAAAAGTTTATGCTATGCTTTTTTGATTGGTTTCCAACCTATATATATGATAATATAATATTGAAATAAATATTAGATTTAAGGATCTCTGGGTGATGTTAAACTATATTCCATAACACCTGTGATTTATTATTTCATGAAGCATATTAACTCTCTTGAGCTGGGGATATAGCAACGATAATAATTTTACATAATTGTATTATGCAGCTAAATTATGTTGTTGATATTTTTAAAATTCTTGCTAATTTATACTGTTTTTATTTTGTTTTTAATCATTTGCTACCCATAAGTTTATTACATAAATAAATGGCAATACATTCAATCTTCTAATTTTAAGGAATGGATCAAGAGAGAGCATAGTATATGTTTATGTTTTATATTTAATAAGTTTAACAATATAATTAATTTTATGTAATAAATATAGTTTTTTTCTGTTTACTAGATGTTTTTGTTATTTTTGTTTATTTTAATATATCATATAATATTGCATAATCATTATCTTTTTTTCTTGGTGATCTAGCCTGTTTTCTTTCATATTTACTATTTTAACAAGTAAATTAAGAAAATAATTATTTTTAATAAAACTTATTTCATTACTGTGGGGTGACATCAAGAATAACTATGGGGAGACCAGCAAAATCCAGGTCATGGATGTGACTATCAATCCTGCCCCTTTTTACATGTCTGATGCACATTTAAAAGAAGTGGGACTTTCATGTGTTCACAATCATCATCCTGACTTTTTAACTTCTCCCTACTGCTCCCCAACCTCCACAGATGTCACAGATGTTAGATGTCTAACAGAATTGGTGCTTATTATTTCATATGTCTATTTCTCTCTTTGTTATGTCTCTAATAGTTCTCCTTCCTGATTTGAGAAAATTTCATGTCCCTCAAGCCAAAATTTTGGATTTTAGGGAAATGAAGTCTATTGGAACATTGACTATGCAATTAAGTATACTGTCAGACACTTTCACTGACATCAGATATTCTTCAACCAAGAGAAGTGTTGGAAGATGACATTGTGTGTGTGTGTGTGTGTATTCCAATCCAATCCAAAACAATTGTACAGTATAGAGCAGAATTTTTTCCACAATATTAGCTTTAACATGGGGAATGAAGAAAGTCAGTTAGTACCAATATCATACTCAAAATAAGTATTCAGTTGTTTAGTGAGTCCATTGCTCATTTCATAACAAGGTATATGTTGTACATATGCAACAAGAAAAAAAATCCATAACAATCAGCAAAACTTTTTTCCCAAGTATTTCTTTGAAGGAATTCTTCCTTTTATTGGATCTGACAACAAATCTAGAAATAAACATAGAAATAGATTCAGAATCCATCAATCACAGTCTGCAAAAGAAACTGATTTTAATTTATAAAACATTTAGCAACAGCTGCAGTAATATCACCCTTTCAGAATAGAGATTTATGTACAGGAACATGCCAAAGATCTGTGGGTATCTCCCATGTGTGACAAAGCAGAAATTGCCCCTTGGTTAATGACTGATTACAGTAGAAACATTTTAATCATATTTTTACAGTGGGAGTTTTTAAAGGGCACATGGGAGTCAGAGTCAGGTATGCAGTTTTCATTTAAGCTGAATTGTGAGCTTTTGTTTCTGTTTAATCATTTTCCAAGCTCACAGCTGCAATATATATATATATATAAAATCTCAAATATTAATGTATGCCTGGATTAAATGAATCTTCATTTGGAAAGGTGAAAATAAGAAAGACTATAGCTCATATATGTGATAGGTTGGGGTTTTGCATTTTTTTCTTGAAGAATTTTGAGCAATGACTTTTAAAACTATGTTGTATTTATTTTAGAGTACATATATTAATGAATTCCCCATCTTAAAAGAGAAAAATCACTTTTTAATAAACCCGTACCAAAGGAATTCTAGAAAATTCTTCTAGAAACTATAAGAAAAGACTTTGAGGCTACCTGCAGTCCTGGAGCTACAGGTTCCACACTTGCCATGAACTATAAATTAATACATTATAAAGAACAGCATTTATCAGAAATGAATGAAGTCATCTCCTCCTCCTCCTCAAAGCAAGCTAACCAGCCAGCTGTCAAATAATCTATTAGTTGCTCTTTTTGTGTTTCTGAGAACAGAAGAATGAAATACATTTAGATTGTATTGGCTGTATGTTGAACAGAGCTCATCCAACATTTCCCTCTGATCTTGGCATCTCTATTCTTCAGAGAGAAACCCAAGTTGGAAAGACAGCCTAGCAACATGTAGGTCAGTTTAAACCCAATCTGTGCTAGTGTCACAATATGTTACATTTATTTTGGAAACATATTTAACTTTTAAGAATATTAAGGTTATTGGATTTACAGAAGAAGAGATATGTGTTGTGAGAGACACCAAAAACCAACAGACCAACAGACAAACCAACAGACTCCATCTTTCTCCACAAACCCATTGGAATCTTTCCTTTCAAATATGCACTTGTGGAGAAATATTATTGCATCATCATAGCTTATAAAAAAGTGAGTATATATGTATATTTAAAAAGAATTGCATAATATTTGGTAAAATAAATCAAATGCAATTGGACAAACACGTTTCATTTAACCATCATGTTTTAGAGCTTTCAACAGATTTACCACATCTCATGAATTATTTAAAGTTATTTCTTTCCTCTACATACCACTGATTAAACCAGGAATTTGTTGTCCTTGTGAGAGAGAGAAAGTATACTTTCAATCATATTTATAAAGGGAAACCAATTTCAAAACATCCCATCTGGAACATAGCAGGTCTCTCTCTTAGGATATATTTACTGATGAAAATATGTTTCCCCAAAAAAGCAAGCAAGATTTTGCATTTAAAATCATTCTTGTTCAAAGCCTTGGTATTAATTGAACCAAGATTTGGGATATATATATATATACCCATATATGCATATATATATATATGCATATTCTTTCTAGCCAGGTTTTACCTACGTAAACTAAGTTGTTCTACAGCCCTGGAACAACTTAGTTTACGTAGGTAAAACCTGGCTAGAAAGAATATGCACATAAAAGCCTACGAAAAAGGAAAAAAGATTATATATATATATATATATATATATATATATATATATATATATATATATATATATATATGATTTTAAAATAATGATTGTACCTCATAAGTCTGAAAAGTAAATTAGTTTAAATTAAATTTTAAACAAAATTTGTTAAAGGAAATTTAAAATAATTACAAACTGATGCTCACTTCACATGATACTGAGTAGTACATATTTTACAAATGAAGGCAAATATATGTGTCCCAAGATAATTTGCATGATCCAATCCATAGGTTTAGTTTTCCAAATGTTTAAACTCATGCTGGAGCCCATCCTTGGGGAACTTCTCTCTACCAGAATATGTGCTTTGGGCTATTCTATGCATCATGTTTATGTGGTGCCTTCCTATTTGAACTCCTAGAAATATATTTTCTAGTACTTTTAAATCCTAGAAATAGGAAGAAATATGTATTTATATATAATTATTTTGAACACCATAAGCAAGTATTTATTTATCATATTTTTAAATCAGCCATCTCCCTCACAGAGGGAGTCCCCTCTGGGCAATAAATATTAAAATATGAAAACATCATACAAAAGTTAAAAACGTAAATAGGCAGGGATGATTAAAACATTGTTTAAAAATTAATTAAAAGGAGAAGGGAGGGCTTTCAGACTGCAAACCAGCCCAATATGCTCTTCTAGACTCGTCATGCAAGATCACAGAGCCATGTTTTCACTCCTTTCCAGAAGGGTGGGAGAAAAAGTGTCTGTCTCGCCTCCAGATACAGAATATTCCACAGTAGAAAAGGTTCTCTTTCTGGGCCCTCACCAGTTGGAATTTGTTTACTTATGAAGTTCTATTAGAATCCATTGGATGTCATACTGATGGTATATGATGACTCTGCAGAACTTCACATTAATTTTCTTATTGGTATTTCAGAACCATGATGTGGTGGGGGAGTTGGCATAGGTGTAGCCCATTAATTCAAATCTTGTCCTTGGATCATGTTTTAATGCAGAAAGCAATGCCCGCTCCCAGAAACACTGCTGCTTTAAAGAGGTGCATAGAGTGCTATTTTCACACCTCCACACACACATCAAAACACATTTCCGAGCTCAAATATGCCAGTTAAACTCACACAGCATTGCATATGTGATCCTCCTTTATTTGAAATAGTACATTCAATAAAAATTAAAAAGTGGCAAGGAACAAATTTTATAACTGGTGCTTTTAAGTAAACTACCCTGGGGACTTTTTATGTATTATTTATTTTTGTGAAGCTTTTTGTCATAAAAAAAAACCAGGTAAAACTACAAATTTATTTTTTTAGATTTCAATAGCTTTATATTTTTAGCAAGCCTGCTTTGGTCATAGCCATTCATTAGTTATTTACTATTGTATTTCTGAAAGGACAAAGCTGCTGTTGAAACAATCTACCTATTTTGTAATGTGTTCATTCTTACATATATATTCAATATATACTACTATACTATAATAGGAGTGGAAAGGTTGGACAGTAGCCATGGCCTCTAAACTACAGCCTAAAAGAAAGAAACCATTTAATGGAGCTCAGTGTTCTTTCAGCTGATTTCAGTGTTTATTAAATGTACTGCCTACAATAATGTGGAGTAAAAATAAAGCCAGCACATTTACAGCCCTATCATCTTGGTCCAGTGGAATTAGTTAATTCTGTCCCTTTGAAATGAGAGCCAAACTTTTGATCTTGGAAAGGGTAATCAAACATCCAATTGTGTCTCCTCTCCAAGCTTTATAGTTCAAAAATTGCATATTGAGCTGCTTTGGATCCAAGCTAGTAGATTAAGTAGAGTTCAGTGCTCATTGTGTCTATATTGGTGATCAAATTCTGTTGTCTTGGAAGATCTGGAAAGATATACAAGGAAATTTGGGATGGGAAATTCATGTGCATAAGAAGAAGTCTATTGAATCAATCCATATATTTTACCTAGACAAATCTTTCCAAGTTATCAATTATCCATAAAAATTATGAATGTTAAATAAGCCTGCAGTTGCATTCAGCAAGGAAGACTACCTAGGTGAGAGATCTTGCAGTGGCATCATTTGCTATAGTAAGTTCTTCTAATTTTTCTGAGAAAAATTAAGAAATAAATCACAAAAAAATTAAAATAAAATGCTTCATCACTTAATACTTGAAGATTATCCTTTATCCACAGGTTTTGTTATAATTGCCTTCCATTTAGAAAATATCAGCATGATACCATTTTTCTCTAAAGTTGTCATTAAATATTCAGCTATTAAATCTCATTTTATAAAGAACATTGTACCAATTTAATGCTACCAAACAATTATATACTGTACATGTGCACTATTTTATAAACTAGCTTTGTTTAGATGGAATAGTTTGAAATATCAAACTCCTCTGTTTTGTTGTTGTTGTTGTTGTATCATAATTTTAACTCATACTGAGTTTGAAAAAGCTGGAGCAACTCATGCAGAATTATGCCTATCAGCACAATTATGTTTCCAAATGTGTAAATTTTTTGCTATATCTGTCATAAATTACTTTCCCAGTAAAGAAACCTTACCTATCTAGGTGAATGGCAAAAACACAAATGTAAATATCTAGTGAAATTTCCTCTTGTTGTGTGGTGAGCGAAGTTAAGGACTGAGGCGATATGCGAGGGCCATAACTATAACTCTTTATTAAACAACACATCTTAACAACCAAATGAAGCGAACGAACAACTACAGCCTGACAGCTCTTTTATATGCGGCTGTCAGGAGTCTTAACCAATCAGGGAGTGCGGAACTCCTGCGCTCCAGCCGGCTGCTAACTAACCAATCTGGAACAGGCATTTCAATTGCTAAGGCGACGCACCGACATAACACCTCTTCTCCTGACCACCACCCCAAAGGATTAGGAAAAAGGCAGATAATTCTCATTAGTTTATACAGTACAATGGCTAGACACTGAGTTTGACACCCCTGGGCTAGAATTGTTCAACATTTCATTGTTCCATCAGCAAACTTATAAGTGTGACAAAAAGGTCAATTGTTTCTCTAATCCTGTAGCCCAAAATCAAATGAACATCAATGGCAGTGACCAGAAGGCAGGAGACTTTTCTGTTATATGATTCAAGTGGATTGGAGGAGTTTGCCAACTGTGGAACAAACTCCAGCAGGCCTAAATTAGAAAAACACTACTTTTGAGATCTATCAGTGAGCTGATGGTGAACAAAGGAATGACATTGTGCATTTCTTCCTTGAAAAATTGTTAGTGGCTCTACTTCTGCTGAACAACCTGATTGTGCAAATCAGTTTTGGAAGGAAACATTGCAAAAATTCCCCCTCCCCCAGGTTTTCTTCATACTCTGAAAATAATAACATTAATTTAAAAACCCACTTTCCATTCTTTGAACATTGATAAGGAGGGTAAATACTTTTCAGCTTTACTGAATATGTGTTATTCAAGTATAAGTAATATTCAGTGGTGGGTTTCAAAATTTTTTACTATCGGTTCTGTGGGTGTGGCTTGGTGGGCGTGGAATGGCTTGGTGGGCATGGCAGGAGAAGGATACTGTAAAATCTCCATTCCCAGCCCACTCCAGGGGAAGGTCACTGCAAAATTCCCATTTACTCCCAATCAGCAGGGACTTGGGAGGCAGAGAATAGTTGGGGGCAGGGCCAGTCAGAATTTTTACTACCGGTTCTCCGAACTACTCAAACTTTTCACTACCGGTTCTCCAGAACTGGTCAGAACCAGTGCAACCCACCTCTGGTAATATTTCTCTTTGGGACAAAATGTTTTTTCTTATGAATATGTTATAGTTGATCTGATCCATCAGCAAAGACACGTGTAACAATAGTGTCATATACTAGGGAACAATTTAAGTTTTTCTTTTCTCCTTTCATAAATTGTATCATGCCGAGCTCATTATTGTTTTCTTCAGAGGCTTAAGCTATTTTCTAACTTCTTTTTCTTAATTCATAATAATAGCTACAATCCTAAATATACAACAGAGAGCAAATTTCAACTGATCACAATAGACTTACTTCTTAATAAACATCACATGACTTTATTTTAATAGCTGCACTTTTGAAGAGATACATATACTGTACATTCACAATTTTTTCCTGTCCTTTTGGGAACATAACATGCCAATTCATCAGTGCCATATTATTAGCTGCCAGACTAAACTGTAAAAAATTATGAGCATAGGATCCTTTTTTGATGCATGATTCCCTGAACTGAGGGCAGTTTTTATGGAAGAAAAGCTTGGTAACTCCTTTCAATTTCTAAATTGATTTGAATTATTTGTAAAAACAGAGAAAGTAAGCATACAAATTTAATCACAAATGAATACATGATAGAACAAATGAATTTATCCTATCAATATTACTATTCAGAATACTAATCTATATAGATCAACACAGTTACCACTTCTGAAATTATCATTTGTAGAATTAAGTTACAAAAGAGCATTTAATGTAGTATTTTAAAGGTGAGATCAGTCCTGTTTGTGTGTGCTTTTATGTGTTCTATTATAAAATTACACAACATGAAGCTTCTGTAAGTTTTATTGCTGCAAGATACCATTATGATTAATTATATAGGTAGTGTACAATTAGATGATATTCAAACATTACCAAATGTTCAGAGAAAAGCTATCACTGCCTAGCAAGGAGTACATTCCAATAATCAATCACTTTAAAACATATTTTTCCCTGATAAGTTTAGACTCCCCAGTCTATACAAAAAAATGGAGTTTGAAACACTTTATTTCATTCCAGGGCCAACGTTTAAGCTTACAAAATTCAGTCACTGTGATATTACTATTTTTAGGCATTATGTTTCACTCTTTAAACGAGGGGTCCCCAAACTTGGCAGCTTTAAGACTTGTGGACTTCAACTTCCAGAATTCTGGGAGTTGGAGTCCACAAGTCTTAAAGCTGCCAAGTTTGAAGACTTCTGCTTTAAGCAGATACCAATATATTAGCATTGCCAATTCTGTTTAGGGCTGTTCTTTCCACACTCTAGGTAACTTTAAGGGGGAAAAAAGAAAGAGGTTTTTTTCCTCTCTTCTAAACTCTATTTTTTCAAGAAAAGTCATCATATTATCAATGACATCAATTATTCTACTTCTATTTCTGTCAGGAGTTAAATACTTCTGGAATAAGTGTGACTCATTGCAAGCACCTAGGGTAAGCAAACCATCTGTTTTTAATGGCTAGATACAACGGCCTCTCTAAAATGTGAGCAGCCTATTATTAAACTCACATGGGTAAGTTAATGAAGTGTAAAACTTACTAATTGTGAAAGTATACCTTTCTTATAAAAGCTTAGAAAATTGATATACTTAGCTCATCCACTTGAAGTCTGACTGTGTTTCAGTCTTTTGTGACAGGCTAGGATTTTTTTTTTCTTTTACTATGCTATGTTCAGTCATTTGTTCACTGCAGAAATTATATCTGTATATGCATTAATGTCTAAAACTGTATTCATGCAATAGTGATACCGGTATGTGCCTTTATATGTGTGCTATCATCACACAGTATGATAGGCTTCCTCAACCTGACAGATGGATGAACTACCAGAATTCTCCATTCCTAAGGATTTTGTCAACCGAAATCCACCAATTTGGAGAGCACAACCTTTGGGTAACGCCACTTGATACATATAAAGTTAGAAAGAGCCCCAAGGTCACTGCACATTATGGGATGCAATTCCCTACATTAGCAAAAGCATTTATTAGCATTAATTAATTCATTAGTTGGCTTTCAAGACAAATGTACTTCCAATGCTTCCTGGATTTTGAATTCAATAAATGATGCTGGGAATGTTGCATCACTGAAGGAGAATTGGAAATATAATATTTTATTTTGTTTAATTGAATGTTGCCGTTACTTAAATAATTCTGAAGAAACTAAGAGATATGATGGTAAATAGTTATATTCAAAGAGTTGAAAACTTTTACCACAACTCAAGTGGAATGTTTCAAAAAAATTCAAAATAGTGCTTTCTATTAAGCTTCCCATAAAATAGCTAAACTGGACAGTCTTTACAAAAGTAACATTATTGAAAAAGGCACAGAGGAAATAAAGCTTTATGTCGTGGCTGTTTTCAAAGTTTTGCCCTGAGGTAAGAAAGTGCATAGCAAAGTCATTTTCCTACCACCTTCCATCTGGCTGCGGTTTAACTAAAAAAAAGTGTCCAGGTTTCACACAGAGCTGGCATGAATTACAATACTATTGTACATTCTTCAGAGCTCTGCCATAAAGTCACTTTTTGTATAAAGAAAAAAAAAATCACAGAACTGAGTAGCATTAAAAAGTGTAACAGTGTTGTGGCATTCTGAATGACCATTTGATTTTGTTTTCTATAAACAATTACTTCAGTAGTTAAATCCATGTATTTTCTTGATTTTGCTCTAGACTATAAATCTTGGCATACTACAGTTGCTACTAGAGAAAAGCTCAGAGCTAATATAAAATGAATGATCTGTTTAAATATCTGCTCAAAGCTACAAATTACAACAGTACACTGTATGGCAGTGGACTTAAAATAGATTTCAGAATCTGCAAAACTAGTAACATTATTGTCTCAGTGAAACAGACACGCAATCATTTATCAACTACATTGTCTTCTCACTATTTGTTTTAGAAAATCATACCTTTGCTTTCTAGAGTGGCAAAAAACTAGAAAGTTAAAGTGTCACCATGGAGGGTAATGAAGTGGTTTTGCCACTACCCAAGGACAAAAAGGCATAGACATGTTACATTATATTTCCTATTATTAATTCAGTGGGTCGCTTCGTCTTCCTGAATGATGAAAGCTGGGAGGGACAACCATGACAGCTTAAGTTGTGGAAACAACAACAAAATGAAGTAACCCCGCTCCAAGGCTAGTGTTCTTTCTCTCCTTGCTAGGAATATGTTGGACAAATACATCTTTGGATCTACATCAGGGGCAACTACAGAGTGGGAAGAGAAGGAGGAGGAGAAGGAGGTTACTGCAACCATAGATCAAAGCCCTGCTCCTTTTTTACAAGCATTGTATCCATGACACACAAAAGGGGACATACGGTTGCAATTGCCCTATTCATGTTTTTTAACCATATCACTTTTTTTGTTGTTACTGTCCTTGAACCACCAATATGGGAATGACAAGGGAAACAGAAAACCTGTAATTGTAGCAGTAGTGGGTTCCACTTACTTTTGCTACCGGTTCGGAACCAAGAGCGTGTGTGTGTGGTTGCTTTGCTCTCGCGCAGTGTTTCTGCGCATGTGCAGGGAATTTGTGATGATGTCCAGGTGGGTGGGCGGAGCCTTCTGCCACCGCCACTACCGATTTGTTCAAACTGGGGCGAACTGGTAGAAACCCACCACTGAACTGTAGTACCTGTAACAGAAACTCTTCTGAGGAAAATTCTTCTTTTTATGGAAGATCTTTTACTGTATATTAACATCATTGTGACAACCCAGATAGGATTTCAGCCTTATGAAACTATCATTATTATTTTGTCTGAATTTTATTTATTTACATATCCTATTTAGCACTGCCCATCTTCCTCATAGACTAACTTTAGGAGGTGACATGAAGTTAATACATAGCAACGTTAGGTCTACGCAGTTGGGTCTATGCAGTCAGGAAGCCAAAGGAAGTAAGGGTAAAAAAAATGAAATTAGTCCAAACAAATTAGTATAAACAAATAATATGTTTATAAAAATACTATAATTTCTAAAAAAAAGGAGGCACCTTTTAACATTCAAGAAAACATGAGCCAAGATCATTACTTTTGATCTGGTCTTCTCTCAAAGCATCCCTAAATGGAAATACTAGAGTTTTTCTAATGAATATTCACAGGATAGATTATGATAGTCTAAATTATAAATTTTTCATAAACTGAAGGATTTGTGAATTCTGAATGATCTGATAGTGCTAGAAATTTAATATCAGTTTACTAGTATTTGTTATTATGTCCACCCAATTCTTTCTTGACAAATCTCTATTTAAAAAAAAAAAAAGTCTACATAGACTGTGAATTTTAAAAAAGCATTTTTGATTTTTTTCACATGTTTTTGTTAATCACAATAATATTATATCTTAAAGTAATATCTAAATTTCTTTGTCTATATTCTATTCTATTTCTAAATCCCAAAATTAGCATTTAATTTTTTGAACTGATTAAAGTAAAATATACAAAATTTATTGAAATTCACAATTTGGAAGATAACTGTGTGCGTACATCATTTTGCATCAGAGCTTTTTTTGCATGTATCAAACTCATTAAAACCTTTTTTTAAAAAAATATCTCCCTTATTATTTTTATATATAACTCAAGGTGGCAAAGTGCTTCCTCCTATTTTCCTCACAACAATCACCCTGGGAGGTGGGTTGGGATTCGTGTGATTCTGGGAAACTTACAATTAAAACAAAAGCAATAAAAAAATAAAGCAACCATATAAACAATACAAAACATTAGATTGGTTACAAACCATACAATACATTGATTGGGATAGCACAGTACTTCAAAAGCAGGACAGCCATTTTATGGGCTCTGCACCACTTTCTGGTCCCCAGGCCAGATAGCAAGGCCAGATGTTCAGGTCCTTCTGCAAGGCCATCAAGGTTGGGACCAGCCTGCCCATAGGGGTAACAATTTTCTTAGAATGATGTAATTCTACAAGCATACAGAAACACCACTTTTGTAAACATTTATTATCAAATATTTGTCCTTAACATTCAACATGTCAAGAGATATTTTAACAAGAACTGGTTTAAAAATTTTTTAACTTGCAAGCTCTCCTTGGTATATTTGGGGACTTAAAACAATATGTAGCGATCCAATGAGCATCTGCACCAGAGACAAATTCCTTGTGTGTCCAATCACACTTGGCCAATAAAAAGTTCTATTCTATTCTGTTCTGTTCTGTCCTGTGCTGTCCTGTGCTGTCCTGTCCTGTCCTGTCCTGTCCTATCCTATTCTTCTCTGAGGTTGCACATACACATATCTTTGGTATTTATATATAACCATATTCCTGAGTTTTTAAAAAGGCAAATGTCTTTTGAATAGACGTTTAAGGAAGAAATCTGTCCAGTACAAAGGATATAAAAAATGAATTTCCAGGGCAAAGACTTCACAGTGAGACCTCCCTCCCTACATACATATACACCTGCTCCCTTTTAGAAAAAGAACTATTATTTCTTTCTTTGTGTTAGTAATAAAGAACTCAAGCAACTGTACTCTTTGGGGCTGGACCTCTCATCACTTCACTTGAACTCACATTTCAGACTTGGCATATGAAGTTAATTACTCTGGGCACTGGGGCTCTGAACAGAAGAATGACCCTATTTGCAGTTCCATGTAATATGTGCCATGCTAGAGTGAACGCTTTCTCTGCCTACATATTGCACATTCAGTGCTTCTGAATGGAGTAATAATTCTGGTATTCTGGAGAAAAGCTCAACTGTCATCTAATATTCAGAGGGACACTTGTCTTCCCAGTTATCCATTCAAGGAATAGTGCTGACAACCATTCTTCATTCAATCATTGTCACCACTCCAGCCCAAACAGCATCAGCATTCAGCACACAAGAAATTAATACATTTTCAAACATCTAGCAAGCTTGGCTTGGCAGTTACAGGGCCTATGCAACAAAATGGAGATTATTTGAAACAGTCAACAAGCAAACAAACCACATTTAATAACGTACCGGCTATTAACAACAGCAACAACAATTACAATCGGTAGGGATTTGAGCTATGTAAATCATGTCAAAGGAGTAAGCATTTCTCAAAGAAGATGTGATATGGAAGAAAAAGGTAGATCAGTGATGGGTTGCTCCCAGTTCGGTCCGATTCTTGTGAACCAGTAGTAATGGCTCTGCCACCTGCCCTGAGGTCATCACTAATGATCTGCGCATGCGTAGAAGCATGCTCCCATTGAGAACCAGTAGTAAAGGTAAGTGGAACCCACCCCTGAAGTAGATCAAGGGTGATCCACTATGAAGGGATGCTACACACAGGTTGGCTTGACAAAGATTCCTGTTGGGGACAATTGTTTTCTCAGGAAGATCTGCTTCATTAATAATGCTTCTGTATATACATGGAAAATGCCATTGCTGACACAAGCAAAGTTGTGTAGTCACTTCGCTGAATAGAAGTTGGGCACAATTAGTTTCAAAGGGGTGCTAAAAGGTATATATGTTGAGCTAAACCATAGAATGGTTTGTGTGCTTTTAACATAGAACTTTCTTTGAACTCAGCCATTATAGTTTGTAAACTTTATTTTATGACCTAGCAGAATGTCACCCATTGTTTATTAAACAAATCATAATTAAATAAATCATGGGTCAGTACAATGTACGAACCCAGTCACAGTGACAATCAGTATGGATCTAAGACACAAGGAATATTTTTCTTGTCACGGCATATTACTTGCTCCTGTATAGCAAGAGGGACTTCTGGTACAACCTTGAACTCTAACTCATGCAGAAGCAATCAACATCACAGTTCCATTCTCTTTTTTTCTTCCTTATTTAGGAAATCTGAATGTTTATTTCAGTAGCTACTTTATGCTTACAATTTATACTATAAAGGTAAAGTCAAGTTCAACCCCTGTGGAGAGATGGAAGTCTACTTACTAAGTGATAGGCAAGCCTGATCCTGCTTAATTTTTGAGTCTAGACAAGGTCAGCCATCAACTCAATAGTTTTGCTTTGTCATTCAGAAGGAGATTGCATTTATTTGTTTATTTATTTATGAGACAGACCATCTTATCCAATAGAGATATACTCTCTATTGGATATATGCAAAATTCACCAATTCAAAGACAGAATATTCCAGAAAACTCTGAAATGTGCCTTTTCTCCCACAGGCCATGCAGTTTGGAGCTTGAAAAATTCTGGACAGGTGCCCCATTTTGTTTATGAACTGGCATACTTTGCATAACCCTCTTCTCTGTTGTTATATCCTCTGTGGGAGGCAACTACAGAATATACAGTTTCATATGACTTTTGGAAGCAGTAACCCTAAATGTCAGGTTGTAGCTAAGTCATGATTTAGGTCATGAGCCTGAAAGTTAAGGTGACATTAATTCAGCCTGAGTTAAAATTGTTGAGTAAAGTAAAGGTTTAAAAACAATATTCTTCCAGTCAATGAGTCTATGACTTGAATGAACTAATTTAGTTAGAAAAGTAAACATTTTCCCTGTAACCTTGAGTATTGTCCCCACTTATCCTTTTTAATTATTTATAATCTGGGCAGTGTCTGTGTGATGTCTCTGTGTGTGTTTGTTTGTGTGTGTGTATAACATTTCCCCAAAGCTTTTAGAGCTGAAAAATGAATAGCAGCTTTCAAATTTCTTGAAAAAACGCTATAGCAGAAAGCCCTACATTTTTTGAAAGCTCTGAGAACTACTTGTTTCTGTCTGTTGTTCTAATAAAAAGTCTTAAAGTTCAACACAAGAAACCATAAATGTAACACTTGACAAATACTGTAAAAGGTGAGAGCTGGAATGCTTCATCTTGATACAAGTATTTTTTTACCTGACCCAGGATAAGCACCAAGTTTCTTCGATAAGAACAGTTATGTTTTTTCCATGTTATATTTCTAACCAAATAACTTAATATTCCTTATAAACATTATAAAACATTTATTAAAAATCAAGATGTTACTTGCAATTTCATTGCATCTTCAGGTCTCCAGCTTCCATTCACCACAAGGAACATCTATAGGAAGGGCTAATCACTTGCAATATTATGGGCATGGTGATCATGATTATCTAATCCTTGCTTATTTGGTATGTGCAGATTTTGACCTCTCTACAGATGCTAGTGTTTCCTGCTAAAAATCCAATATTGCGTCATTTTGTTTTTGCAATATTTCAGAATTTTTTTGTCTCTTTTCTTGAATTAATTGCTCCCTCCATATTTCTTCTTCATTTAAAATCAGAAAAGCAAAAGAAAAGTTTGATTGAAAAATAAATCAAACTATTTAGTGATATAATTCATTTAATGAAGTCTTATGGATGAAAGTCCTGATCTAAGTAAGAAGCAAATACTTGATTATAAAACAGTAGTAGCATTTAATAATTTGGGTAGGTATGAAGTATAGGATCATGTTTGACAAAAATCTTGAAGACCTGAGATGATAGTTGAAGACAGTAGAATTCCTATCTAAGAAGGAAATTTAAAAAAAAAAGTCTAAAGAAACATACTAAAAGAAAATCTGAAGGATGCAGCTTGTGGAGAGGGATAACAAGAATTAAGAGTGTGTTGAAGCTTCAAATCTAGCCTGAGAAAGGAATTAACCAGAGCCTAACATAAACCAGAACAAAAAGAAGAATCTTATGCCAGATGAAAACTCCTTATGCAATATCTTTTTCTATTAATAAATGATCTGTCTGTTGGCTTAGAGGAAATAAGTGTTAAGAGGGAAAATTGTGGGCAGCTTATTTAACTGGCCCAAAAATGTAAATATCTGAAGATGCATCAGGACAATGAACCCTAGATAGCTAAGGACTTATATTTAAGTAAACTTCTCCTACCATTTAGAAAGCAAGAGTTACATTAAAAATATTGCTGTGTTGCACTTTGAAATGCAAGCATAGCACCTGTCTGCAACATTTTAAAGCAACTGACTGACGGACTGGACTGGACTGGATGGATGGATAGATGGATGGATGGATGAGAGGGAGAACCCACTAAGTATGGGAGTTGTCTTGAAAACTGCTAATATTACTTTTGTTATATGGTAACAGAATCATACCAGTCTGAACTCACTTCTCCCCTTCCATGACTTTGCTTTCCAAAGAACTAGGAAGTGCCCTTCTGAGATGTTTCCTCCATCCCCACTCCTTCTTTAGGTTGAGAGCTTTACTTTACTTTTACTTTTATTTGATTTGTATGCCGCCCTACTCCCGAAGGACTCAGGGCGGTGAACAGCCAACTGTTAAAATAAAATACATACAACGATACAACGATAAAATACATTTTATTTCTGAAAAAAATAAAAGAAAGAAATAAAATCGAATTAAATAGTTTGACCCAGACAGATTAAAACCCCAATCAATTTAAAACAAATTTAAACTTTGAGGAGTAAAAATATTAAAAATATTAAAATATTAAAATTGTTTAAAAAGAGGGAGAAAATTAGGCCAGGTCCGCCTGGTGAAATAAAAAGGTCTTTAGAGCGTGGCGGAAGGCGCGCAGATCCAGGATCCTCCGTATTTCCGGGGGAAGCTCATTCCAGATAGTAGGTGTCCCCACAGAGAAGGGTCTCCCCCTGGGAGCCGCCAGTCGACAGCACCCAGAGGAGCCCCTCTCTATGAGAGCATACCAGCCAGTGGGAGGCTATTGGTGGTAGTAGGTGGTCCCGCAAGTACCCAGGTCCTAAGCCATGGAGCGCTTTAAAGGTGGTAACCAAAACCTTGAAGCGCATCCGGAAGACCACCAGGAGCCAGTGCAGCTCACGCAGGAGGGGTGTTACATGGGAGCGCCATGTCCCTCCCATTACGAACACGTGGCCGCACTCTGCGCCAGTTGGAGCCTCCGGGTGCTCCTCAGGGGGAGCCTCATGTAGAAAGCATTACAATAGTCCAGGCGAGAGGTGACGAGGGCATGAGTGATCATGCGTAAGGAGTCCTGATCCGGAAAGGGATGCAACTGGCGAATCAGGCGAACCTGATGAAAAATCCTCCCGGTCACGGCCGTCAAGTGCTCTTCTAAAGTCAGCCGTAAATCCAGGAGGTCACCCAAGTTGCGCTCCGTCTCCATGGGGGCCAATGATTCGCCCCCAATAGTCAGTGATGGCACCAACTGACTATATCGGGACGTCAGAAACCACAGCCACTCGGTCTTGGATGGATTGAGCCTGACCCTATTCCTCCCCATCCAGATCTGCACGGCTCCAGGCACCGGGACATCACTTCAAGGGCATCGTTGGGGTGGTCTGGGGTGGAGATGTAGAGCTGGGTGTCATCAGCGTACTGGTGGTACTTCACCCCAAAACCACGGATGATCTCGCCCAGCGGCTTCACATAAATGTTGAACAGGAGGGATGAGAGGACCGACCCTTGCGGCACCCGACATATGAGGGGCCTCTGGGTCAACCTCTGTCCCCCTGTCAACACAGACTGCGACCGGTCAGAGAGAAAGGAGGAGAACTATTGCAACACAGTGCCTCCCACCCCTAACTCTTCCAACCGGTGCAGCATGATACCATGATCAATGCTATCAAAAGCCGCTGAGAGATCTAACAGGACCAGGACAGGGGAGCACCCCCTGTCCCTGGCCCTCCAGAGATCATCTACAAATACGACCAATGCCATTTCCATGCTGTACCTGGGCCTGAAGCCCGACTGAAACGGATCCAGATATGTCATTTCATCCAGGTGCTGGGGGAGCTGTTGTGCAACCACACTCTCAACAACCTTCGCCACAAAGCGAAGGTTGGAGACCGGACGATAGTTTACCAACATTGCCAGGTCCAGGGAAGGTTTCTTGAGGAGAGGCCTCACCACCGCCTCTTTCAAGGCGGCGGGAAAGTCACCCTCACCCAATGAAGCATTTATAATCCCCTGGAGCCAGCCTTGTGTCACTTCCCGGGAAGCCAGCACTAACCAGGAAGGACACGGGTCCAATAAACAAGTGATCGCATTCAGTCTGCCCAGAATCCTGTCCATGTCCTCAGGGGTCACAGGATCAAACTCATCCCAGATAACATTCTCAAGACCTGCCCCAGTCCCTCCCCGAGACTACCCAGTCGGAGTCCAGATCATCCCGAATCTGAGTGATTTTGTCATACAGATACTGAGCAAAATCCTCGGCTCTACCCTCCAAGGGGTCCTCCCACGCTTCCTGGTGGAGCAGGGAGTAGGTCACCCTAAAGAGGACAGCCGGGCGGTTATCTGATGATGCAATAAGAGCAGCAAAATAACTATATTTCGCTGCTTTTATCACCACTAGGTAATTCCTAATATGGGATCTTACTAGTGTCCGGTCAGATTCAGAAAGACTGGCCCTCCAACTACTCTCTAGGCATCTTTTCCAGCACTTCAACTCCCTCAGCTCCTCAGAGAACCAAGGAGCCAATTGAGATTGGCGCCGGGTCAGAGGCCGCAAAGGCACAACCCGATCCAGAGCTCCAGCGGCCGCCCTATCCCAGGCAGCCACTAGGTCTCCAGTCGAGGCATGTGCCAGAGCCTCAGGAAATGGCCCAAGCTCCATCTGGAACCTATCAGGTTCCATCAGGCGCCTGGGGTGGAACCATCTTACCGGTTCTGCCTCCCTGCGGTGGGGTGCAGTGGTTCGAAGGTCGAAACGAAGGAGAGAGTGATCTGACCATGACAAGGGCTCGGTGACTATATCCCTTATCTCAAGATCACTCAACCACTGTCCAGAGACAAAAACCAGATCCAGCGTGTTTCCCCCCGTGTGAGTAGGGCCATGAATTAACTGGGTCAGGTCTATAGCTGTCATGGAAGCCATGAGTTGATCAGGATTCATCTCTCTTATCTGACCAGGGAATCATCTTATCCTTATTATGATTCTTTCACCTGTCTCCTAAGGTTGTTCTCACAGCCCATTGCATTTGATTAGATTTGGAAGCCAGTGTAATGCCCAGTTCCCAGACTGATAATGATTCAGATGATAGTGATGTAAACAATCAGCGGCAAGATTCTGTTATCTTGCTCCTTGCCTGATCATTGGAAAGCAACAAAAAAGGAAATAAAAAAGATTCTGAAATTATGTCAAACCTCTCCCCATTAATTAATCGGGGGATTAATTAATTCTAAATGGGAAATAGTATTGGCTGGAAATTTTGTAACACCTCTCATTCTCCTCAGAAACTCTTGCTAAAGAAAACTCCATGAGACTGATGCTTGGGGCAAATCACTTTCATTTTTAGGCAATGGCCAAAAAGATGTACAGCACAAATGGGAGAGTGCAGGGAGCCATTTATCTCTTCTTGCCCATAGTGATGCTTCCTTTCTGGAAATTTGAAACACAATGTGATAGTCATGAGCAATATAGGGTGGAAAAAGTGTTAACTCCTATTCCTAGAGGACACATAATTCTAATATTGATTTTCCTTCCCGTATCCTGCTATAAAAGCAAATCTAGAAAAGAATAACCTATTTCATATATCATCTAACTGGACCTTGATCAGTATGTAGCTAAATGGAGAGTATGAGTGATCTGTATATAGCAGTGCCTGTTTAAAATTTATAAGCAATGAGTCCCTCAAGTGAAGTTTGATTCCTAACTGCATCAATATAAATATTGTATTGTCCCATTGTATTCTTGCAACAGTATGGAAATCATTTGCCATTGCCTTTTTTCATATTGATATTTTATTTGGGTTTTTGTTTTGTTTTGTTTTCCTCAGCTTACGCTATAGCCTTACGATTTCCTGAACAACTCTTACTCAAGAAACAGCTAGTTCCTATACAGCTTTTTCAGTGTTACTGCTCCTTGGATAAAATCTAGAGCGTGAATAGTTAGAAACAAAAAGCCTGAGACCAGATTAGTCTATTACAGGGCTGTCAAACTCCCGGCCCAAGGGAGTGACACGTGCTGGCCACGCTCATGCCCAGTTTAGCGAAGGGGGAAAAAGTCCTGATAGGTCACATGACACTGCCATGACAACATGAGTTTGACATCCCATGTCTATTACAATTACACTGCACAAGTTACAACTGCTTCTCATCCTGGAAACAACTAGCTCTTGATGTGTTACCTTGTTGAGTATGAGAAAGAAAGCTGTAGGATTTCAGTCCAAGGAAAGCAAGATAGAGGGCTTGAATCCTATATTAGCCACATTTAAGCCCAATGTAAACAATACATTAAAATAAGCTAATTCTAACCTATCAAACAATACCATGACAAAATTACAAGAGAGAAAGATATTTTAAATAGGTAAGTCTACAGACTTCTAAGACTTTCAATTGAGCTGCAACTGAGCTGGGGTCATGACAAACAAGACCCTTTCAAGAAAAGTGGTATTTAGAATTATTTCTTTTCAAGTATAAATATTACACTTTTTGAGAGTGCCCAGAAGATGGTATTCTTATACATTTCTAGAAATATTTACTGTCAATATATACATACATACAATATAAACACACACTCAAACTTGAATAGGAAAACCCATCATGATTATTTCCAAACAATCATTGCTGTCTTTCAGATGAAATTCAATGCAGGTTTTAAGTAAGTTCTTTCTATGCTAAGATGGGAATCACTTTGGTCCAATTTTGTGAATTGGCCCTCATCTGAGATTAGCATAGACCACTGCTGCATGAAATTGCTCACACTTGTCTATTCTTGATGGCTGTTACATTTCAGTCACTCCAAGACTGATGATGGCCATAACATCATCTCATCCATGACTCTAGAAAGCTAGTAAAAATGCATAGAATACAAAAGGTTAACAGCATGGATCTTTAGAAGCAAGCTTTTCCAATCATAACTGATCTGCAATTATGAGCTGTTCATTATTTTGAGATTCTCCTGCAGCTCAATTTATGTCAGTGGAACCACATCAGCCCCAATTGTGGGTGGCCTATCTAAACCACACAGGCACACATTTTAAATTAACTTCGGCATCCCATATTGGAGTTTATATGATAGATCTCATTTTTTTCTCATTACAACAGAATCTAATAAAATGTGTTTTCTCTATTACAATAAATCAAATAATTTGTTTCAGCCATTTCATGCTTTTAAATAATCTTATTATTAAAATGTCACTATTTGGAAAACACAAACATGTTCAGGACATTTATAGCAATTATTTTACCTACTTACTGATCAGCAAAATCTTGAGTGAATGTCATCCCGTGGGATATAATTATACAGCAAATCTTTCCCAGAACATTTATATAACGTATTTGAAAACTGTTCAATAATCTGTGAAATTTAATTCAACCTATTTCATGGTTTACATGATAAACTCATTGCATCTTTAAATCAGAAAAGTTTGAGACAAGCCATGAAGGTCAGCTTTAGAGACAACAAAGTTATCACTGCAAGCTTCATAACCAATTAGAAAAAAAAAAGAGTCAAACTTTTCTCCATTCATTATTATTACTGCAAATATCAAAATAGTCGATCAATCGTAGAATTGACTCCTGAGATACACTCTGAAAAACTGTCTCCTCACTGAATGCCAACAAGTATCCAGCTGCTCATTCATATCACAGAATAGGGTTTCTATTTTGGTCTCAGAAATACTCATTATAGCCAACAAATTTCTGAAAACTGCATCTGAGAAATAAAGGACGGATGGATTTTTTCAGAAAAAGAATTAATCTGTCCCTTCATTATAAACTTCTTTCCAACTGTGAGAGATAGTTATAGAGGCTGGGTCCATAGAATAAGCCAATATGTCTCATGTATTGGTTTAGCATCACCTAGCAACAATTTGACAGGTAGGACATTAAAAAAAAATATGATCTTTATATTGAGTTAGAATTCACTGCTCCACCTAACCCAAAAACATCAACTTCATTCCATCTAGCTTGGAGGTACTGGACATTTGATGTGAGGATATCTGCATGTAGATTCCTATATCTGGTCTAAGTAGACTAGAGAGACTTGTAGTCCAATAGCCAAACCTACCCAGAAAAAAGCATTGCGGCACTTTCTAACCCTTATTGATATCTTCCTAAAATACTTTGAATTTTAGGTATGTAGGCTCTTGACATTCAACAGGAATCCATCCATCAGTCCTGCTATATAAGGCTTTAGTCAGACGCCATTTGGAATAATGTATACAGTTCAGAGGTGGGTTTCAGCAGGTTCTGACCAGTTCTGGAGAACCGGTAGTGGAAATTTTGAGCAGTTTGGAGAACCGGTAGTAAAAATTCTGACTGGCCCCACCCCCATCTATTCTCTGCCTCCCAAGCCCCAGTTGATCAGGAGGAAATGGGGATTTTGCAGTAACCTTCCCCTGGATTTGGGAAAGAATGGAGAATGGAAAATGGAGAATGGAGATTTTACAGTATCCTTCCCCTGCCATGCCCACCAAGCCACACCAAGTCATGCCACACCCACCAAGCTACACCCACAGAATCAGTAGTAAAAGAATCTGGTACATTTCTGTACACTTAAAAATATTGATAAGATTGAGTAAGTTCAGAGACAGACAACAAAATTGGTGAGGGACAAAACATACAGTATTAGGGGGATTGGAGGAATTGAATATGTACAGCCTGGAGAAAAAAATGAAAGGGGGAAACCTTTAAATACATTAAGGGTGTGAATAAGGTTCTAGAAGGTAGTATTTTCAATATTAAGTAAAAATCAAAAACACATTGACAGGGATTTCAGACTGACAGGAAGAAAGTTTAAAAATCATGTTAGAAAGTATTACTTCACAGAAAGAGTAGTGGAAGCTTGGAACCAACTTCCAAGAGAGGTAGTGGGTTAGCAACTGAGTAATTTCAGTAACTGAGTTTAAGTATGCTTCAGATAAACGTATTTCATAATTTGACAAAAAAAAATTTAAAAAAATAAAAAAACCTGTCAAAGGGCAGACTCGATGAACTGCTACATCTTTTTCTGCCATCAGTTTTCTATGTTTCTATTAATACAAATCAAAATACAATCTTTTCATAATTAGTTTAAAATTCTACATATGTACTCTCAGTCTGTAGCCTTCCAGCCAGCACACAAGTAAATAATTCAGCAGGATTCATTTATAGAAGAAACTTCTTTATATACAATAATATAAAACATGATGCATGTATACAATAACCATGCAGCTCTTGCAATGTGGTAGAGAGAAGAAGTAGCAAGGACAAGAACAAAAAGTAGTAGCAAGGAACAAGGAGTCTCAGGCAAAGACAAATGAACTCTTATATACACAGAACAGTTAAGATAAGCCACGCCCAGGCTCCGAGACATTTCACATGACTCACAATAAATCCTGTGTCTCAGTCACCAAACAGTTCCCATTGGCTGACTTGTTGTTATGGCTATTCCAGTTCATAAATTCTTATACACTGACATGTACATTCTTTAAGTTAGATGCATCCATTCCTTGATACAATGCAAACAAAAATATCTAAGCCTGTTTGTACAATAATTATTTTGAACATTTTAGGCTGCTTTTCTATGTGTTAAAACATATAAAATAAACTGTTAGCATATTTCTTTTTTGCAAGTAAAATAGTGTGATTTGCCAAAGCAGAATTTACATGGCATTAACATGGAAGATTCATGAAATCTCCTAGATTCCACCTTTCTCAGCTAAAAAATTTATTAGAAAAATAAGTATATTGAGAGCACTAAACACACTATTACCACATTTGCATATACACATTAAACACATGTATCTTTGAAAAAATGTTAATCTTCCATACAAAAAAGGTAAATGTTTTCAATCAAACCTCCCATTGTGTAATTTGTGCCAACAAAACTTTATTAATTTTGTTGGCACAAATTCCACCAATATATTCTGCCAATATATTTTTGGAAGTCAGCATTATATGCTTCGATCTGGCTTTGAATATGGTTTATGTAGAACACTTCAAGGGAACCTTCTTATCCAGTAGATTGTTGTAATCAAATAAGAATTACCAGGACATGAATTAAAGTGGACAAATTCATCTTTTTCCAGCATGGGTGGATATTAGCCAAAACTGATATGACTTTTTTGTGTCCATTTTTCAGTCTGATGATCCAGGAAAAATTTCCTAATCTAGAGATTTGTTTTTTCTTATTGGTGACTTTCTTAAATTCATTTTCATGATTCAGAAATCTACTCCTTTCCACACCATCTTTCCACTAATTGTCTACATGATCTACTACCTATGAATGTGTGCTCAGTAATCTAAGAAGCTTGCTGCCTAGGAGCTATATTATGGTTCTGTCTTAATATATTCTCCGAATTCTGTACTGTTAAATGCACTAATTTTTGATAGCTATTTGATAAAAAGGTATTCAACTAAATTTAGGAGCACTAAGGTTTAGCAATATGAATAAGTAGCTCTACAGATCTTTGTTAATTTGCCCATTTCAAGTTAATGAATCTTTTTGATTAGTAATTGAAGGAATGTACTGAATTAAGAAAAGATATTGCACCATAAAATGATATTCATTTTGACAACTTTGGCTTACATTTAATTATTTATTGGAGTATTTTATGATCTACTAGCAAATGCACCGTATTTTTGTAAAAATAATTAATTCTTAGTAATACAGAACCCCTCAAAGTACTTTTAAAAAAATACATGAGATGAAGTGGGAAAAGAAAGGCAAGTTATGCTAATGATCAGGTGAACACATTAGCTGTGTTATGCTTCATTTATAAAAACACATATATAGAAAATTCAGGGTGTCCAATATAACATTTTGTGTCAGTGATTATCTGCTTTGTGTTCAGTGCCAAAGTACTCTTCTGTAGTTTATAATTTGTTTTGATGATATGCCAATGTAGACCTATTATTATACCATACACAGATGGTGATCAGTAGATATGAACAATGAAGAAACTGTGGTTCTACTCTAAAAGCAAAACTCGCAATATTCAGATTTTCTTCTTATGGAAGAAAAGCCACAGTCATTCATAGTGTGTAGCTCAGTTTTGCAATCCTCAAATGAGCAATTTTCTGGTAGGAAAAAGCCAGACACACAACCAGCAACTATATCTATCCTGCCTACCCACCCCCTATGTTCATGCTATGCTTTAATGTATTTTCCTTGGGGGTTGTTGTTTTTTTAGTAGACTCTATTGAATTCAGATAAATTTGTAAACCATAGTTCAGTGCTTAAGGTATTCACTAACCTGAGACAAACCATAATTAAAATACTCTGTGTCATAATGTGACGTGTGAACCAAATAATATCATAAGATGATGAACATTTTTCTCAGAAAATTTTACGTGGAATCAAAAATCACACAATTAGTTTTATGAAGACCAAAATGTTTAAATATACATAAATATATAAATATAGATAACAAACACTTTTCACAAACAGCATATGAGCTATCTAACCCAGGGATAGATTTAGATTTAGAACTTAGATTTTCTAGAGCTAATCAAACATCAAACTATCACTATTACCAACTCTTTTTAAATTTATTTTTCAAGTACTTTATTCTTTCCTTTCTTGTCTTGCGTAAAATATATCTTTGATTTTAATATCAGTTTCCAATGGTGCCAAGCCCTGTGTAATGTGTCAAATAATTGGTGGGGTAATTGGCACATAAGGCTCAGAAACATTTAGACCATACATAGAGTAGTTATAGAGCTGCAGAGAATATTAGAAGCAGTCTATTATATTCCTAGATAGTGTTAGGTATTTCCAAAAAATCTATATCTAGTGTTTTTTTTTTTCTCTATTTCCAGATATCCAAACTTTTCAGGAATTCTGTGGCAATGGATATTGTGATTTTCCATATCTAATAACTGTGAATCCTCTAAAGAAAATAATATTCCTTTAACCAGGAACAATGCCCATCAGCCACCACCCCAGAAAAAACCAAACTAAGCCAAAATAAATTGGCACAATGAATCTGAGAGCAAAAGAAGACACCACTGGGTGATGGGTACACATTACTATTACAGAAATTTATTTTCATTTATCATGTTTTCTGTTTATTGTGTTACTTTTATGCTATGGGAGCTTTAGACAAAAAGCCTCTACTCATTTCGCCTTGGGTTTTAGAAAAGAACAAGTCTTTTTCCATTATGTCCCAAAGGTGCTTTTTCAAAAGGCAACTGGGCTTTCTTTCTCCATTACGTTCTCCATATCTGCTTTTCCACTGCTATTTCAATGCACACTCAGCATTACTGGATCTGTTTCTGACAGCTGAAGAAACTAAGTTTCTCAGCTAAAACTGATGTTTACATAGTAGATTTACAAGAATACATGGTTTAAAATTCTTCCTGTTTACAATCATTCAAACTTTTGTCACCTACCTACATCTCAGTTAAGAGATTAATTGTATCTAGTCCAATCCTTGACCAATGTTAATAGTTCAATTTCTTAGCCATTAAAGTTCATCCCACTATCATTGCCTCTATGATTTCCTATGCTTGCATTGCCCTGTTTATTTAAGGAATCTA
This sequence comes from Pantherophis guttatus, assembly GCF_059756535.1. Lineage (NCBI taxonomy): Eukaryota > Metazoa > Chordata > Lepidosauria > Squamata > Colubridae > Pantherophis > Pantherophis guttatus. The sequence continues at coordinate 169,536,887 of NC_142065.1, read as the reverse complement.
TAAAAAGTATCTCATAATTCTGAAAGGAGGGTGTAACAAGATAAAGAGATGCCTACATATTCTGTTTCCTATTACTGGAATTTAAAATAAAGTATTAGTGGCTTTTGCCCTATCTAAAAGTGCTGAAAATTTTCTGAATACCAGATTGCTTTCAGATACCAGACTGACCACAGCCTCCTTAATAACCTTTCTGTGTGACTATTTGTGACATGTTTCCAAATTTGAAATGTACCCATCTGCTCAGAAAGATTACTGTGCCTAAACTATCTACTGCAAATATTATAGAAATAATGCCATAAGTTTTCAGCCACTTGTTCCATGGAAACCTAGCCCATGTAAGACCAGGTCTGAAAATTTTAATTATTTTGTATTTTATACAGTAGTTATATATATACATTGGCCTTTTTCATATTTTTAAATTAACTTTTTTTTAAAAAAAAATGAGTATAGTTCACTTCAACGATCCTTTGAGAGCAAACGAATAGCCCAGGATGCACAAATCTGCCAGTAGAATTTGGGTAATGGCTTCCATGCAGTTTTAAAAATTTATTTACCACATTTATAAAACCAATCATCTTATCAAGTAACTCTGGACAATGCACAATAGATAAAAATTATAAGAAAAGCAAAGACAAATATAAAAGATCCTAATGGTAAATATCCTTTAAAAACCAAAATAGCATCAAAGTTGAAGAAGAATAAGAAATAAGAAACCCTCAACAATAAAGCCATCTAGCTAAGTGTCTGGTTCCAAGGGAGCCTTAGGCCTGCTCACATAACCAAGTCTTGAGGGTCTTACAAAATGTCAAAAGATATGGGGCTAATCTAATTTAGGGGAAAGGATGTTCCATAAGAAAGGTGTCACAGCACAGAAGTCATATATCTTGGAATCCACAAATGTAGATCCATTGCTAATAGTATCTGCAGCATGCCTTCTGTACAAGACCTGATGAAGTGGGCTAATGTAAATGGGAAAAGAAAGTTCTTTAGATAGCCCAGTCCCAGGCCAAGAAGGATTAAAACCAGCACCATAAATTGGATCCAGAAGCAAACTGGCAACATAGAGCAGATGTGTAGTATGTGCTTCTCTAGGATCACATAATTGATGCATTCTGTATCAATTAAAGCTTCTGGATATTCTTTGAGGGCAGCCCCAATATAGAGTACAGTTGAATAGTCCAATCTGGAGGTGACTAAGGCATGGGTGATTATAAGCAGGACAACTGGTATACAAGACGAAGCTATGCAAAGACCCACCTAGACACAACTGCCACCTTCTCATTGAGTAGGAGTCTTGAGTCTAGGAAAACCCCAAGGTTATGCATTGGGTTTGTCTGGAGTAGTGTAACCCCATCCAGTATAAAAGATGGCTTTTATAAGTATAGTCCTTAAATCAGAAAGTCTGAAAAACTAAACACACTCAGTCTTGACAGAGTTCAGCTGAAGCCTATTGTTCCCTATTCAGACTCTCACAGAGTCCAGATACCAGGATTAGGACATGAGGGTAACAGTTAATTTGCCTAGGCAATAGGTGTACAGTTGAGTATCATCAGCATTCTAATGATACCTCACCCCATGGAGACAGATGAGCTCGTTCAGAAGCCTCATATTGATGTTTAAAAGGAGAGAAGAAAGCACTGATTCATCCAGATAATCTGCTTTCTCTAAACCCTCTGAAGCTTCTGCATGATTCCCTTCTCCACTGTTTTCCCCAAAAAGGGGAGAAAAGCTATCTGGGACAATGGTGAAATCCAATTTGTTTTACTACCGGTTCTGTGGGTGTGGCTTGATGGGCATGCTGTGGCTTGGTGGGCGTGGCTTGGTGGGCAGGGGAAGGATACTGCAAAAATCTCCATTCCCTCCCCACTCCAGGGGAAGGATACTGTAAAATCCCCTTTCTCTCCCCACTCTTGGGGGAAGGATATTGCAAAATCTCCATTCCCATCCCACTCTGGGGCCAGCCAGAGGTGGTATTTGCTGGTTCTCCAAACTGTTCAAAAATTTCCCCTACCACTTCTCCAGAACCTGTCAGAACCTGCTGGATTCTCTGATCTGGGAGCACATTAGTACCTTCAGATACTTCTTAGCTAACTCCTATTATAACCCCAGATATTTTCTCCTGAGGATGCACAATTGATAAGGCTATGAGTAGGATCAGCACATAGGCTTCACAGGGGGGGTGGGGGACACTATACAGAAAGCAGATAAGCAGAAAGATATTAGCCACACCCTTGCATATGAGCAAAACAGACACAAACAGGTAAATTAGATACTCCTTGAATAAAAACCGATGCTCTTAGAGTTTGACAAGAATAGCTAATTAGATAATTAGAAGATTCTATTGTCACTCAAGATGAGAAAAGCAAGCTATCAAGAATTAAACAAATGAGGAAGAAAAGATGGATTTCTCAAAAAGAAGTTGTTTGGGATGTGTTGAGAATATGACAATCAATTTTTTAAAAATCCTATCACTTTTCTATAATAACTCAATTGCCCACACAAGTGGCATATGCATGTCCCTTCTTAATAAGTGGTTGGTAATGAAGGCTATCTTCCTTTATTCACCAGCCCTAATGAATCAAAACAGTGTGAAGCAGCAGTATCATTAACATTGAGTAGGCTCCTTTCAGTAAGGTTTAAAAAAAAGCTATGTCCGTCTTCCCTTATTCAAAGAAATAGCACCTTACAAGTAACTTTCCTCTTCAGAGTCTAATGCCATAGATCTCCAGCAAGGGATAGAAGAGCATTCAACTAAAGGCAGCTGTAGGAAGTGATTGCTCTATGGTTGATTTAACAGTCCAGGTGGATATAATTAGATACATATCAAATCAATGTTGTGGAAGTTAAGTCATTTACTTCTTGAAGGCAGGAAGACTTAACAAATAAATTAAAAGACTGGTTTTTAAGGCATAAAAAAACCATTAATAATGATTCATGAAACTATAAACAAACACACAGCATCAGGAAGCTGTGATAGAATTCTGTATTACTTAACATTATAACCTAGATGGAAAAATCCTTAAAAGGTATAGGCCAGGAAGAGAGAGAACCCAGATTCAGAAAAAGCAACAGGATTTAAGAAAAAAAGAATATAAGATTAAACATCTGAAAAAGAGCAGCAATAAATAGTAAGAAAGAGCTGGAGAATAAAAATAATTTATTTAGAAAGAGCAGTGGGGATGTCAAATGAGAGCCAGTCTGATGTAGTGATAAGACACTAAGCTACAAAGTAGGAGATCTTGAGTTCTAGTCATGCTTTAGAAATGAAATCAATGGATAACTTTGGGCCAATCACTCTTTCTTAGCCCTAAGAAGAAGATAATGCTAAACCATTTCTGAAATCTTATCAAGAAAATTGCAGAGACTTGTCCAGGCAATCTCCAGAAGTCAATATAGACATAATCCAAAAAAATGGAGGGGATTACACTAGCCACTTAAAAATAATAGTGGAAAACTTGTATATTTGTAGCAGTATAATTTTAACATACATATACCAAAATCAAGACTTTCTTTTAAGTATTTGATCACGTATCACTTTTTTATACTGTAGAAAAGAAGACCTGATGGGAAAAAAGGGAAAAACACATATCTCTGTCTCTATCTCTACTCTATCTCTGTCTCTATCTATATACATTCAGACATACATGTAATATGAATAATAATGCTTTTTTCATTGATATTTCCTTTTATTCTCTGAAACTAGGACCCAGAATTTTTCTCTTTAATCAGGAAAAGCTTATATTAATGTTACATTTTCTACAGTGGAGTGCTAGGAGCTGGTTTCTTGGCTTTTTATTTTTTTAATATTTTATCAACAATTTGGATCTGGAGGTGGTGGAAATGTGTGTCAAATGCTTACCACATGTGATCCTATTCAAACAAAGCTGGCTTTTTCCGATGCTTTGAGTTAGATTGCTGATAGATTCCTTGTGCGATGTTTGATCAGATAGTGTTGGCATTCTTTTTCTGAATGGTTTTTGTATTTCTATTTCTAATTGTTCCATGTTGTGCATCATTAGAGGTATGATGGAATCAGGTATGATGCAGTTTTAGAGAATGGGAGATAACTGTATATATGAATAATATCAGGCTGCATGAACGGAGATGTATTCTGTTATTATCACATATAATCAAGAAAACTAATATTATGAAATGATCAGACCATTCCTCTTGAAGAATTATATCCAGTTAGAGTGCCACATTTTAAGAAGTATTCAAACAAATTGGAACAAATTCAGAAATGAGTAATAAGATGATCAGGGACAAGAAACTATTTATTTATTTATTTTATTTTATTTTATTTTATTTATATACCGCCCTTCTCCCGAAGGACTAGGGCAGTGAACAGCCATAATAAAACAGTGTACAAAATAGAATTTAAAAGCAGATTAAAATAATTAAATCATAGGCCGAATTTAAAACTCTCATTTAAAACCAATTTTAAAACCCCATTAAAACCAATTTAAAACCATTTATCCCATCATTATCCCTGGAATAACAGGGTCTTCACTGCACAACGGGAGGCGCGGAGGTCGGGGATCCTTCGTATGTCCAGGGGCAATTCATCCCAGAGGGCAGGGGCCCCCACAGAGAAGGCTCTCCCCCTGGGGGTTACCAGTCTACATTGTTTGGCTGACGGCACCCTGAGGAGGCCCTCTCTGTGTGAGCGTACCGGTCTATGAAGAGAAAATGAAAGATATGGAAATGTTCAGCCTTGAGAAGAAAATGCTAAGAAAGGCTATGAGTATCTGAAAGATATCATACAGAAGAATGTTGAGACCTATTCTCTATTATTTCAGAGAATCATAGTTACTCACACTATTGAGGAGAACAATGGAGTTGGCAAAAAGCTGAACTTAATGCAGAAGCCTTAAATGGAAGGGTGAGAAATTTAAACTTACTTGTTTTATCTAATTTGCTAAAATACGTATATCATTATTTATTAAACAAACATATCTTTTTTATATTGTTGTTATAAAACAATCTAGTTATTGGTCCTCCAAAAATAAAAAAAAGCCCAATACAGAAAGAAGAGGAAGAAGAAAATAAAGTGATGGTATAAAAATTGAGACTGGCTAGATGAGAACCAGGAGTTTCCAGGTAAGATAGTCATCAAGTCTTACAACCACCTGATTTCAATGCTGTGACAAAAGATTTACTGCAAAGTTCAGATGTGAATCTTGATAGGTTGCCCTAAATAAGAGTGATTAGCCCAAGATTTTTCAGTGAGTTTCCATGGTGGTTTGTAACTATATGATAATCAGAATACGAGATACATAGATGTAATAATCTACATAGCAATACCAAAAGGCAGAATATGTATGAAAGACAGACAAAATTAAACACAATCACTATTAACATTTTAAAAGGAAGAACAATATAAGAAGTGCAGTAGACCCTGGAAGATCATCTACTTCAACAGCTTGTCAAGCGTAGGAATCAGTATTACGGTGCCAGAAACTCCTGCTCATGCTAGGTTGGCATTTCTCAGATATTTTTTTACTTATTTTGGGTTGCCATTCTTTTTACATCATGTGCTGAAACAGCAGTTGGCCCATGATGATAGTGAAGAACAACACTGTCAAGTTATAAAGAGAGCTGCTGCTCTCCTGCTATATATTATACAGCAAGTTCCCTGAACTTAACAAATGTTGTTCAGTCTGCTTTTGAACATGGATTTAGCACTTTCCTGGAATAGCACTGAAACAAGTCCCAAGGGACCCAGACTACCAGCTGATGTCAACTGATGACAGCTGGTAGTCAACTTCTCTTTGAAAACATCAGCAGAAAGCACTTCTGAAAAACAGAACAAGTTTTGACAAATGGCTAACCTGCTGGTCTAGCAATCTATCAAATTGCCCCTTTTGCCTATCCCCAAATCACATTAAAAAGAATGGTTTGTTATATCTTTTCCACCAGTTGATAACTTTTGATGGGATTCAAATAAATGAAGTCGGCTCCTGTGCTTTATACCTTACTGTACTGAAGTATAGTACACTAACTAAACACAGTTTATTATTATTGTGCTCGGGGGAAGAATATGAATTCTGACCATGGGTAGCAAATTTTATGCAAATAATATTTTCTGAATTAGTGGCCCTGAGAAAGAGCCCTTAGTGACTTGGTGAACCTGAATCTGTATCAAGGACATAAAATGCAACGACACATGTATATTTTAGTATATTTTAAGTAAAATCACATCAATAAAGAAAACACAGCTGATAGGAATAAAAACATGGTGGGACAAATTAAATGTGTCCTCTTTAATGAGGACATTTTTTTCTCTTAATTGTACAGGAAATTGTATACAATCATTTATCAGCAGCAGACTGCACGCATGCACACACAAAATACTATCAGAATACTTTACAAGAGGTCACAGCATGTTTCTTATTTTGTCAGGAGAAGCTGTTCTATTCCTTAACATCTCCTCACTTTGGAATCTTTCTGGGGCATTGTGATATTTAAATCAATTAGATAGAAGCAAAGCAATTTGTCAAAATCTAGTTATGAATGAGTCACATTTCCTAAATAATACTCGTTTTACAATTTTGGATTGATTTATTTAAGATGCTTATCTGGTTGTCCAATGTCCATCTTGCAAGCAAAACTCTGGGGAGCTTTAAACAAAGGATAAAACAATGCATACAAAAAGCAAAAAGAGAAAACAATAAAACTGAAAAAGGGAATTGTTATTATTCCCTTTCTTGAGTCAGTTAAAGCACAATAGACCAACGAATCAAATTATATGTGAAGCTGTACTTCTTGTAAAGCACTGTCATGGTGATCATTATCTAAGTACTATCTGAAAAGTGATGCATTAAAAAAATATACCTGCATGTTTGACATGTATTAGCCTCAGTGATTTTCTTATGAAATTTGTCCCCTTGTCAAAGCAATACTTTTCCGTCCCTAAAATCCCAGAAATACAGTTCAGCTTGACCTCTCAAATTCAAGACAAAACCTGCAGCCATGATAATCTTGATTTCCAAGCCTAAAAATTATCTTTTCACTTTCTTCTTGAGACAATATGTTGCATTCTGAATACTGTATACCCCAAATGCATTAAATGGGGCAGGGCGGGGGGGAAAGAAAGCTGATATGAAAGAAACATAATGCCGGGCAGATTATTTTTACATGCAATGTTCATTATATTTGACAAAATTTTCTTATTTCCAATCCTCTTTCTTACATAACAAAGAAATCCAAAGCCAGATTGTTTTTTATCTTCTTAACAGCTGAAATCACAATTTATTTTAAGTTCTTTATCCTGCTTCTTTTATTTTGCTCTCTCTTCAGTGATTTCTTCTGATTATATATTACCCATTTTTGCATGTAGGACTTACTTACTTGAGCAGCACTGAGTTGTGTGAACTAATCAAGCATATGACAATGCATGCAACATGGGGACAATTCAAAAAGTGATTTTAATGTTGATATTTTGTTTATATGTCATAAACCAGTTATAGGAAAGAGAGGAGCCTGCAGCCCAACTACTTTCTTACTTTGGAACAATTAAGACTCACATTTGAACAAGAATGTATTGGACTGCAGTATGCAAAGAACAATATTTATAAACACTTCTAGAAAAAATTTACAGCCCTGAATAATCATTATGGCTGCTATCTGTATTTCATTTATTCTTATTTATCTATTATACAAGAAGACAGCTGAATCAATTGCAGTCAGAAGTTTATGAATGATGAGTTATGTTCACCTTGGTTGGGTCACCAATTTAATAGAGCTCATGCACTACACATGTGCCATCATACAAGAATCCTTGTGCTGAATTCGGACAGTTTCTCCATCAAAGATCTTATTTTGTTGACATCACTAGTCCTTTTTCAAATATCACAAACACTGTCTGCTTTCCTTCCTTTTTAACTGTGGCATTTTCCCATAATAGGAATCTGGTGCCGGGCCTTTGAAAATAAAGCCAGACATACAAATTCCTTTCTACTCGTCATTCTGTTTGTATTGTGAGGTTCTGTATTTTCCTCTGACTCACCTGTACTATGCTTTTGTCTTCTTTTTCCAAATAATCCAGGCAGATCTAGACTTCCGCAGACTCACCAGCCACTCAAAATAAGCTGCTGTTTCAAGCAGTGTTGTGTGCTTCTTTTATATTATTTCAAAACAGTGAAAAGCCTTTGGCGCCAGCACTAAATCATATGCGAGTAACCAATGACTCTGAAACATTGCTTTGAACATTGTTGGCTCATATGCATCAAATGCTAGAATTTCTACTATCTGATCCAAACCTGTCCTTCAACCTAAGTTCACTACAAAGGGTAAGAACTGTAATCACAGAGGAACAAAGGGCAGGATGTGAGTCAGAGAGGGCTACCGAATTCCCAGCTAAAGGCTAATACTTATTCTTTTCATGTTGTTCCACTGTCCACAAAATATAGAGTTTTTCTTAATGCATCTAAAGATGAATTTCAGTTGCAATCTCAGTATATTATAGGGCAATAGACTTGCACACTCACAGAGAAACACATTTGTATTGTTTTACAAGCTAAAGAATAATGCAAATAGCTGGAAAATATAGGTAAATAGAATTCTAGTTGTGTTTCCATGGAAAACAATACAGGGAATTGTGAGAGAATCTTGATTTTGATCACTCAGAAAGGGTTTACTGTATTATATTGTACAAACCCAGAAAAATCCACTCTTTTCACTTAAGGTTTCCTTTTCACTCTCCAATCAAAGCAGCAATGAAAAGCAAACAATCAGAAGAATTATAAATGTCTAATGTCAAAGGATTATACTCCCAAACAAATACAAGAAAGGAAAACCCTTATGAAAGAGTTGTTTAAATCTCTCATCACCAGGTTAACCTTGCATTGGAGTGGATTGACCTCTTTGCTAGGGATTTTCTGTAGATTAGAATTGCTAATGAATTATCCACTTAATCTGGTTATATGTCAGAATGCCCCATCTTGGAGTTCTTTCCCACCCACCCCCCTCATATTCTGACACTTGATGCTCTACAACACACAGCCAATTTCTACTCCCCTTTATAATAGTGCCAAAGTTATAGTTAGAAAGTGAAGTAGAAATATTGACTTTTGCATGGCAGTTGAGAGTGGGGGGAAACCCTCCCCAAAGATATTTAGAGGCTACAATCTTCTATTTTGAAATGGAAGTTCAAATCTGTATTTTATGTGTCTTCATGCGGTGGGATCAATACTTGGGTTCCTTTTCTATTATTTCAGAATATACACTATAATGATCAACATAGTTATCAAGCAGGCTGCTGGTTAATGGAGCTGGGCTGTGTGGTATACAAAATTCCCAAGAGAAACCTAGCCTATTTTTCAATAATAATATTTTATTTAACTTACATTCTCAAATCCTTAGGGACATCATACCAAATTTTTAGGGGTACCTTGCCGATGTGAGTGAAACAATTTGATGTTATGTCTGTTTAATCTTTACAGAGTACAGTGAAACCTTAATTTAGCTGACCTGTATAATGGACTCTGCATGCAACATTATGATTTGCATCATTTGCATAATGACAATACTAACCTTGATTACTTCTCAAGCTGGTTAAATTTCTCCCTCCCCTTTTTTTTCGGTATGTGATGGCTTTGGTGTGCAAACATATGCTATTTGGTTTATTATATTGTGCAAACCCAGAAAAAATGAATTAATTCAGCAGCCAAGTTAATGCTCTTCTTTGAACAAATTCTGGAGTAGAAGACCTTAGCATCAAATACTGAAGTAGTCATTGCCGCTTTGCTTTTGGTGTGTGTGTGTGTGTGTGTGCGTGTGTGTGGCAATGTTTGCCACTGCCTTCTTCCTAAGGCTAAGAGATTAATTGACCCTAAATCAGCCAATTGATTTAAGATTCAGGCAGGATTAGAACTCACCATATCCTGATTCCTAGCATGGTACCTCTAACCATCTCATCTCCACCATTACATTGTCATAAATAAGGTTTGCCATATAGCTATCCCCTTGGTCTGATTTTGAAATAGTACATTGTATCAATCAAGCTTCAAAAAAATCACAGTTAAATAATCCATATTTTAGCATAACATATATTGTATTACCATTGCCATTCTCACGCGACAAATACAGTGCATGAATTAACTCTGAAGACTGACTGGATTCTGAATCCATCTGTTTGTTTGAAAGGATTACTTCAGGGTTGATATGCTGGAGCCCGTGAGTTAATATATTCCTATGGATGAGAGTTTCACAGTACAAAGTACAAGAAGAAGACAATTACTGCAAAGCTCCACAATCAGATCCAAGTGGGAAATAGATTTCTCTGGATGGATGAAATGTAATAAACTGGTTTCTGCTTTCTTGCTAGAGCATTTCTATATGTATTTCTATATGTAGCTTATGCAAACCCTGATAGGTCCTGAGAATAAATGACTGTTCTCTATATTCTTTTTTCCCCCTTTATCAGCTCTTAGTTCTGAGCAAAGCTTCACAAGCACTATCTGCAATGTAGTTTATTTGAAAGTACCAGAGAATACTGCATTGCTACTACATAGGACTCCTATCTGAAAACAGCTGGAATACTGCACACTTTTTTTTACTCATGCTACTGTTCCATGCTGATTGCAGGTTCACCCCTTTCCCTCTCAAAAATAGCTTCAAGATTAATTTGCTATCAGAACAAACTCATGGGCAGTCACAAACTTCACAATTTATAACATTCGGTGATTGGATTTTAAAAAAACCTCTGATTTCGGAGTAGCCACTGCCTATCAGTGCATAGCACAGTATGTGGCATTACGTTTTCTTTAGCGGGTCTAGCCGAGGTTGCGTAGACCATGACAAAATGAACTTTGGACTAGCATATTAAAGCTAAAACTCTCTTGGGAGAAATGGTGGGGCTTGTAAACAGAATATAATGACTACATGAAATGAAATGAAACAATATAGCTAGATATATTATGTGGTTGGAACATTTTGGATTAAATCCCAAACTCAGTTTTCAATCAATATTTTTTCTTTCATTGAGGCATAACTCTTCGGAGTGCATGAAATATTTGTTTCAATCTATGAACTGCTTTTTATGAAAACCCTTAGAATAAAAGGGAGGGGGAGTTTAAGGGTAGTTTGACAATTTAGTTCTTTTTCAGGAGGGATAACACAGTGCTTAGACATACCACAAGGATACGTAGAAAAACAAGGTAGATTAGTGCTATGCAGACTTCAAGCAGGATTCACAGGAAATATACCTGTCTGCTATTCAGCAGTGATTTCCTTTTTTTTTTCCTTCATTAGTCTGTAAAAGAAAAAAGTAGCTATTTTAAAAAGTCCTTCACTTTAATGTGACTCTAAAAGCAGACATATCTTTTTCATGTTTCCTCCAATTAATAAGTAGGAAAATGCTGCTATGATCATGTAAAATCCAAAGCACTTTTTTCTGAATCGTGTTCAAAACATGAACCTTCCTAATCTAGATAATTTATGAGCATATCATGCACAAATACACAGGAAATTCTGAAAACCAGGTTTTCTTTTAGATAGGCTGAAAAGTTATTTGTGTAAGCAAAAAAAAAGAAGCTGAAATTAAACTGTAATTTATGGATAATGTAGCTCTTTACGTCTTGAAAATTAAAATAGTGTCAACTCTGTTAGATTTGACCCACTAAGATTTCTACCACTTTTGTTCAGAGCTGGGATGTTTATCTTGCAAAAGACTGGGAAGTTTTTACAATTCAGACTCAAAGCAGTGTTGACTATTGTACATGTTCCTAAGTCAAAAGAAAAGCCCTTATCTTCATAGCCTAATGCTTCTATTGTTGCACATTTATGTAGCTGGTTTTGCATAATTGTGCATTGTGTTGTTTGCACAATGCTTTCATTGTGCACACTCTTTGAGTTCCTCTTTTCGAGAGCAAAATCATCTGCTGATAATATTTTCAAAAGCTCATTTAACTAAAACATCAAATGTGTGATTTCATACTCTCAGATGCAAAATGACAAATAGTTATAATGCCTCTGGGTTGTGCCTTTGAGATGGAACACAATATAAATAAATGATGCATCTCTAACTGAATACGATAGTAAGAAACTATTGGTTATAAAATAAAGGTCTCTTTTTCTAGAAACATTATTAAATGGAACATGAGAAGAAAGTTTCAAATTGTCACAATTTGCTCTTTCAGCCACCAGGTCTATGGCTGCAAATCTGCATGTTGTTCTTAGATCTTTAATTGCATCATGTGCTAAGATCAACAAGCAAGTTTGATTAGCTTTATAATTGCAAAAATGTTTTGATGGTATGATAATTTGTAAAGCTCTGGCTTCTTAAATAATAGTTGTGGTAAAAAATTAAAAAATTGTGATATTGCCTCTGACTTTAGAACAATGGAGCAATCCTTATCTGAATTGGAAGTTAAACCAGTAGGAAGGAAACATGAATCTGCTGAGATTTCCGAGGAGCAGTATAATGATTATTATTTCTTGCTGATCTGAAGAACACATCTTGAGAATGAAGGTATTATTGATTTTTGTCTAAATTGTCTCTATTTTGAGATGTCCGCATAGCTCTGAATATGAATAGCCTGCTGTCACAGTTCTAGATTGAAAATAGAGCAACTAGATAACTGATTCTTAATTAATTCTCCTTGTGTGTTTTTTTTTTCTTTTTAATTTCAAAATGTGGGAAGCTACACCTTACTGCATTTGTAACAGTCATAATAAATATTTAATGTCTATTCAGCATCTCACTCTGGTCTCAATCTCCACACATCCCTTCTGCAAAACAGCCTGTAAATTTTTATGTGGTGCTTCAATGATACTAGCTGTCTCTGATGAAAATGGAGGTTTGCAAGTTCATCTTAAGAAGTTTACTAAAGAAACTTTTGTGCAGTTGAGACCTTGAATCAATGGAGATTGTTGCTGAGACCAACTTTATCCTCACAAACTGTCTTTCGCTGATGTCAAGTTTGCACCTGGGATTTGTTACATAACTTGTAACAGAATTGCTGCCTACGGATGCTAGACAAGGAATTTTGTTTGTCCTTGATTGTTGTTATCCTAACACTTAAAACTGACTTGAAGCTTCCCTCCTTCAATTCTGTCGGCTACGATTTATAACCCACCCATGTGCAACTTAATTTTTTAGTGCTTAAGAATTTAGATTAATTTTCTTTATGCAGAAAAAAAATGTGAAGACTTATATGGGTAGTCCTTGACATACAACCAGTCATTTAGCAATCATTCAAATTACAATTTGAATGACTGTATTATTACAATTACAACAGTACTGAAAAATAGTGACTTACAACCAGTCACTACAACTGTTGCAGCAATCCCACAATCACATGATCAAAATTTAGGTGCTTATCAACCAGCATGTATTTATGATGATTGCAGCATCCTGGAGGTCATGCAATCACCATTTGCAGCCTTCCCAGATGGCTTCTAACAAGCAAAGTCAATGGGGGAAGGTGGATTTAATTACCAACTGTATGATTCACTTAGCAAATGTGGCAAAAAAAAAAAAAGATGGTAAAATTAAGCAGAAATCACTTTACCTTGCTTATCAATGGGAATTCTGCTTCCAGCTATGGTCGTGAGGCAGCCTAGTTGTACACTGTCCTTGTAATGGTTTACTTACTCTCTGTATAAGGTTTTTGTCCATTTAACTAACAGGTGTGATGTTAAAGATGCTGAGTTGAAGATGCTGAGCTTGTCAGCTGGAAAGCTGAGAGTCCGGTTCAAGACCAGGGGTGAAATGTAAAATCTGTTACTACTAGTTCTGTGGGCATGGCTTAGTGTGTGGGGTAATGTGACTGGGTGGGTGTGGCCAATTTTTTTTTTTTTAACTTTTCAAAGCATTTTTTCTAATGCTTTGAAAAGCTTCTGCTGATCAGGCAACTCAGCTGGGATCGTCAGAGAGGCTTTTTAAAAAATGCCTCTCTGCCAATCAGGCAACTCAGCTGGGATCATCACAGACTTTTCAAAGCATTTTTTTTTACCACCTCTTCGGCCAAGAGGTTGCAGAAAAAAATGCTTTGAAAAGCCTCTGATGATCCCAGCTGAACCGTGCGATCATCAGAGGCTTTTTTTTTTTTACTTTTAAAAGCATTTTTTTATCAGAAGAGATTGTAGAAAAAATCTTTTAAAAGTTTTTTTAAAAAAGCCTCTGATGATTGAGCGGCTCAGCTGGGCATGGTGGTGGGGGCACAGGGATTTTTGGTATCGGTTCTCCAAACCACCCGCCGCCATCGCTACTGGATCGAGCGATCCGGTCCGAACCGGGAGTATTTCACCCCTGTTCAAGACCCAAGCACCATGCAAAGGGGTGAGATCCCATTACTTGCCCTAAACTCCTGCCCACCTAGCAATTTGAAAGCATGCAAATGCGAGTAAATAAATAGGGACCACTGCAGGGGGAAGGTAGCAGCTTTCCAAGCACCTCAGCCAGGGGTGCTATTCAACAGGTTCTGACAGGTTCTGGAGAACCGGTAGTGGAAATTTTGAGTAGTTTGGAGAACTGGCAAATACCACCTCTGGCTGGCCCCAGAGTGGGGTAGGAATGGAGATTTTGCAATATCCTTCCCCCAGGAAGGATATTGGGGAGGAAATGGGGATTTTGCAGTATCCTTCCCCTGGAGTGGGGTGGGAAGGGAGATTTTGCAGTATCCTTCCCCTGCCATGCCCACCAAGATACACCATGCCCACCAACCCACACCCACAGAACTGGTAGTAAAAAAATTTGAATTCCACCACTGACCTCAGCATATAGTCATACTGGCCATGTGACCATAGAAGTGTCTCAGGCAGCGCTGACTCCTTTGGCTAAGAAATGGAGATGAACATCTCCATCTAGAGTTGGACACGACTGGACAGGGGAAACTTTTACCTTTAACATTCAAGGGGCACAATTACTGCAATAATCAATATAGGAATCTAAAATCAAAATAGTTTTTTTTTTTAAAGCCAAGAGACTAAAAATAACTTTTCTCCTTGTTTGTCATCCTAGCTGTTATTGAAAATCGTTTTTTCATGCTGCAATGGGCTGTGCAGTGGGTGTGTTTTAAACAGCCTGGAAATATTTATGAATTCAAACATCTAAATAGCAGGTGCAACAAAAGCAACCCATGGCGGTTATATTTGTTCTTAAAAAATCCTTGGTATCATGAAGATATTCTACAATTTATTTTGATAGAGACAAATTCAGGTTTCAAGTTGACCGAAACAAAGTTTATTGCAAATATTCAAAAGGGAAGGGCCAAAATTATTTGCGAACTGAAACAATTAAATCCCATAAGTATGTGTATTTCATATTAATAATACAATACAGATAGTCTTTGGCTTACAACCACAATTGGGTCCAAAATCTCTGTTGCTAAGCAACCAGGTTTTGCCCCATTTTACAACCTTTCTTGCCACAGTTGTAAAATGAATCCCTGCAGCTGTTAGGGACATGATTGTTCAGTAAATCTGGCTCCCCCTTTGGCTTTGTTTGTCAGAAGGTCGCAAAAAGTTATCACCGGTGGGACACTGCAACCGTCATAAATATGAGTCAGTTGCCAAGCATCTGAATATTGATCACATGACCATGGAGATGCTGCAATGTGAAAAATGGTCATAAGTCACTTTTTTCCAGTGCCATTGTAACTGTCAGGCCTGGAAGCCATCTTTTGCATTGGATCTTCAGGCCTGCCACATTTAGTGTTGTGGGACACTAAGACAGGAGATTGCATGGAGCAGGGGAGATACTGTATATAGTCATAATAACATTCCTTTCTCTGAGAGTCAAGGACATCCTGCCCTGCACCTGGAGTGGTGTGACTGGGAGGCATCTCCAGTTGGAATGATGCATTGATTGGGCCATGTGATGGACATGTAGGTGCTGGGCAGGGGCTTGGGCTTTCCTTTGAGTGGTGAAAACCTGGAAGCTTTCAGAATCAGGTTTTCCCAGATGTGCCAATATGACATCTCTAATAAAATGGAACTTTGAGGAACCTCTAGCCTCGGAGTCTTCTTTTGTTGGGGGTGTTACATGGAACCCTGATAGTAACTTTGAACAAACTGTTGTAATAAACTGTTGTAACTCAAGGACTACCTTTTACAATGTGTGTAATATTGTCCTTTTAGCACACCCAGAATCAACTATCTAAGGCCCCTGCCTTTTTTCCTAATGACCGGTTTTGTCATGGCTTTCCTTAGCCATGTACTGTAAATGAGAATTTGTGTCATTTAGAAATATTGAAGTGAGAGTGAGGGAGAGGCTGGGAGCAAAGAATCCCTTTCCCATTTTGATGAGGATAGGACCTCAATTGTGTTATTCACAATTATATGATTTAAAAATTAAATGTCAGCCTGGCTATGTATTCCCTATTCTCAATAAACTAGGTTTTCTGTGTATAAATTGGTGTCTCAACATTGGGGTCTTTTTAATATAGCAGCAGAATTATATTTATTAATAATTTGCCCTTTCAGTTTAAGGCTGTAATTTAAATTGCAATTGCGTAAGTCAGAGGCGATAAAACCTATGCCCAGTAGTTCAGAAAAGCCTTGTAAGGAAGTGTTTCTTATCAAGTCTGGTTTAAAATTATGTCTCCATAAAAATGTAATAACAGATTGTGGCTTCTGCATAAGAAATCAGCTAATGGGAAATAGCACTGTAGTTGAAAAGTGAATGGCATATAGGGAGAAGGTTATTTAATTGAGGCCAGGAACACTTGGGTTCAAATTTTCATTATCAAGAATCACAGTGAGTGGCTTTGAAATAAATACTCCTTGGCCTTCAGCCTATCCAATCACAGAAAGCCCCTCAGAAGATTCCCTAGATCCCTGCACAAAATGATTTAGATATTCAGCCGTAGTCAGACCAGTAACTGCTCTTACATAATTTAATTTTATTCATAATTTTATTATATCAATATGGCATTACACTACATCTTACAACATCTTGAATCCCCAAAGACCTATGCAAGAGTCCTTTTTGTAGACTTCAGTTCAGCATTCAAAACCATCATTCCAGAAATCCTTGTCTCCAAATTGATTCAACTAGTTGTGCCTGATCACACTTGCATTAGAAGCTTTCTAATAGATAGGAAGCAGCAGTGAAGCTAAATAAAATCACACTGAATACCTGTTCAATTAGCACAGCAGCTACCCAGGGCTCTCTCCATTATTCTTTTCTCTTTATACCAATGACTGCATCTCAAAGGATCCCTCTGTCAAAGTACTGAAATTTGCAGATGACACAACAGCCATTGGTTTCATTTGAAATGATGATGAGTCTGCATATAGATGGGAGGTTGAACAACTGGCCCTGTGGTGCAACAGAAACAATCTGAACACTCTTAAAACCATAGAGATGATAGTAGATTTTAGGAAAAACCCTCCTATTCTACCACCTCTCAAAATATTAGAAAACACAATATCAACAGTAGAGACCTTCAAGTTTCTGGATTCTATTATCTCCCAGGATGTGAAATGGACACCTAACATTAGAACCATCATTAAAAAGGCACAACAAAGAATATTCTTCCTGCGTCAACTCAGAAAGCTGAGATTGCCCAAAGATCTTCCGGTACAGTTCTACAGAGAAATTATCGATCATTTGTATCTCTATAAACTGTCTGGTTTGGCACAGCAATCAAACAGGACAGGTACAGAATTCAACAGATAGTTAGGCCTGCAGAAAACACAATTTCAACCAGCCTGCCTTCCATTGAGGACCTGTATATTGCATGAACCAGAAAGAGAAAATATCTACAGAGCGCTCACATCCTGGACATAAACTGTTTCAATTTCTTCCTTCAAGATGCCGCTATAGGGTATTGCATTCCAAAACTACTAGACACAAAGATAGTTTATTGCATCACTCTGCTAAACACCTACTTCCCACAGCACTATCTTATGCCTAAAGATATTTACTCGTATAGTAGACTATATTGCTATTATCCTTGTCATCTTCTCATCTTTCCTACTATCTTCTCCTATTGCTATATTATGGTTTATCAATTGTTATTTGTATCTTGTGATTTATGAAGATTTATGACTGTATCTTATGATTTAGAATCTATGACTTATCATTTTGTTGTTCGTACGTACACTAAGAGCTTATGCACCCGAGACAAATTCCTTGTGTATCCAATCTCACTTGGCCAATAAAGAATTCTATTCTACAGTATTCTCTTCATCATTCATACTGTGTATTTTTAAAATAATTCACTGCTCTGGTGTTTTATATTTTGATATGCATTTTATATGTCATTTCTATGAATTTTTTGCATTATGGTGCATTTTGCTGTGCCAAACAAAATAAAATAAATAAACAAGCCTATCCAAGAGATGCCACACTAAGAAATTGCAAATTATCTGCTAGAAAAGTGAAGTAGAAATAAAATTGTTGGCTGGTGGGGTCATTGGGGAGAAGAAGAATTGATTTCAAACTTTCATACTTGAATTACTATTTCTCCCAACTTTGTAAGCCTGCCCAACATGCCAGAATTAAAGGATGCTGGTGCTAATGGACAGTGTGGCCCAGGGGTGGAATCCACTTACCTTTACTACCAGTTCGCAACAGGAACACATGCACAGATCACCAATGATGACATCCGAGGCAGTGGGCGGAGCCTCCCACCGGTTTTACTACCAGTTCTTGCAAACCGGTCCTAACTGGGGGCAACCCACCACTGGTGTGGCCAAGGATGCATATCAGTGGTGGGTTGCTATCAGTTCACCCCGGATTGGGTGAACCAGTAGTGGTGGTGGCCTCCACCCACCCACCTTGATGTTTCTGCACACGCGCATGAGCATGCATGTGTGCATGAGCAAACTGGTAGCAAACTAAATTGAAACCCACTATTGATGCATATTAATGAGAAATTGCACACACAAAATTACAGGTTATAAAAAAATGTTTACCAAAAAAAAAAAAAAAAGATTTTAAAAAATGCACAACCAGACATGTAATGGGATAAAATATAGAATAGAATATTGGAAAGAGTATATGACTGTCCAGAGACTGCTATTTCTTAAGCTCGCACATATTCCCTTGAGCTATTTCTCTTGTCTGGATTTATCAAGAGTTATAGAATATTTTTATATTATATTTTATATAGAATATAAAGTAGTGAATAGTTAATGTATGTCCCTTGTTAATGTTTCAGTTGGATCTTTTTTAAACAATAAGTAAAGAAAAAGAGTTCCCGTTGATGCACTCTGGTTGTTATTTTCTAGAGGTCTATCTTATTCTTTTTTTATTACCTTCCACTTTTAAATTAAAATATTATTCTTAAAAAAATGGAAAATGAGAAACTGAGTCTAATGCTAACCAACCTGAACATTTGAAGATATGACAAATAAGAGCCAGCTTTTATAAAGTAGTGTTGTCACCTTGCCCTATAGATTTCATATCTATCTTGCAAAAGATCAGATTTTTGCAATTAGTCCATAATAGCAAAGAAATAAAAATCTCTTTTTTTCTACTGACCATACAGATTTTTGCATTCCAGATCTGTCATCTCTACCTCAGATTGAGCTTTCCTTTCAGATGACAATGAGACAGAGCACAAAAACATTATGCCAGTAATTTTTCATTTTCAGAGAAGTGTGGTTGATGATACAGGAAGGATGTTGCAGCAATGGATTCTCTCATAAATATGATTATATGCCACAATATTTTCGACCTTTTGCAAAAACACCAGATGCTCAAGATAGGCAGCAAGGGTCAATTTGATTTCATCTAGCAGGGTTTTGAAATATTATACCCCATTTACTCCCTCGACTACATTCCCTGAAAAAAGGTGGCTGAATGATCAAATAGTCATTCTCTGCATTGAAATAAGTAGAGCAGCCTAATAAGAATTACATGTACATGTGAAATACAGATGGTTCTGAATTTAAGCGACTGAAATTGTTGAAGAATTAAGGGGCAGAGATAAGCTGCTCACTTGGCTAATTTAAATAATAACTATTTTGTATTTTCAGTCACTTTTATTCAGATTTATACTATACCAAAATGAAAATATGAAGAACTGATTGTTTTTATCCATTTTGTATTTGGCTTTTGGTACGCTTTGGATAGGATACATTAAAAAGGGGTTAAAAATTCAACCCGGGCATTTCACATTAAGAGATGAGTTCACAAGAAGGGCAAATGTTCAACCTAGCAAGTAATCATTAAAGAAGAATAATGCTCATAGGTCAATCAAAACTGCAGTCTAGAAAACTGGCAATTAAGAAGAAACAGAAACTTAGAATGTCCACAGGCCTGAGTGCTCAAAGTTGGGGAGGGAGCGGAGAATTCTGTCTATATAGGACTAAAGTTGTTAGTTAAAAATTGAGCCAAGAATGTAGAATAAAGAGCTGTTCCTGCTGTGTAAGAAAAGGAATGTGAGAGGATGGGAATGGAAAGCACTGTTGCAGAAAAAAAAAATTAGTTAGAGACCAGCAGTACATTCCTAGGACAAAACCTAAGTGTGAAGAGATGAAGATTTGTATTGATTGATTTGGGTTGGGAATACTGGTTGAATGAGCTTCTGCATGTATTTTTATCTATTCAAGTGGTTCCATTTTTATCCCCGAAAATATTCTCAGCAGCATGCTCTCAGCGTAACTTGTTACAGATTTATAAGTAAAAGAGCTGGTACACAATTTTATAGTTAAGATCATGAGCTTTGATCTGGGTAGTCAATGGTGTTTTTTTTTTTTAATTGAAAAGACAGTGCCATGTCAGGATAACAATGCAAATAAAGCAAAGCCAGAGAGAAATCAATGGTAAATCTTAACATATAAGCTAATAACTATAACTGTACTATGTTAACAGTAATTACAGTAATACAACCAAAAAAAGGGGGAAAATAAAAAGAAAACTTCAACTAAAATTCTACTTACATTAGCTTATTTACATATTTTTCCATATTATATCCATAGCTTTATACATCTTTGTTGTCCACACTAACAATTATTGACATTCATAAGCTTCCCTCTCATTTCTCCCTCTTGTCTCTATCCATTCATAAAATTTATTCCATGTCCTATAATATTTCGAGTCTTCTTTATCTTTAATTTTTAAAGTTAATCTGTCCATTTCAGCACAATCTCAAATTTTCCTAATTATGTCATCATCCGATGGGGTGTTCGCATTGTTCCAAAATTTAGAATATGTAATTCTAAATTTGCCATCAGTATATGTAAAGACACATTTTTGGTTTGAACTCAATATGTTGCTCAGTTATCATTTCTAACCAATTATGAATTTTCTCCCAGTAACTCCTTGCTTTCTTACATGTCCACCACATGTGGTAGTATGTTCCTGGAGTCTGGTTTGGGTAGTCAGTGGTTTAGAAACCTGCTTGGCCAAATGTTTAATCCAAGGAGATAATGACTCTAACTTGTCTATTACATTTAATGCATATTTCTTGTTATAATGAATTAGACTTGGGGTTTGCTTTTTTTAAAATACCTATTCACTAGATTTCATCACAACATTTCCTTTTTGCCATTGGAGATTAATGTCCAGTACAACCAGCTTTCTATAGCACTTAGACATGGGAGAAGATATACTCTTTACAATAAATATACAGCAAAATATACTTTATTTGCTTCCATGGAAGAGTTAGATACACGAAAGTATGTTTACTGTATATTGTGTGTGATGTGTGAATAGATATATACACACATATCTATCAATATGCAGATGTGAGTCTAATATGATTTTATATTAAATATTTTTCACATAATTTCTTTATAATTTCATTATATCTATTATAATTTGTAATAGATGATAACAGTTGAATGAATACCTATAGAGATCTGCTTCAAAAATCTTTTAAAATAATTGGCACAGATTTCTTTCTTAATCTGCAAATCCTTATCCTTCTCCAATTTTGCATCCTGAATATTGAATGGAACAAGGCTAGATAGCATAGCATTTGATGTTGTTACCTCAAGCCATATATAAAGATATAGGGAGAGCCCAAATATATATTCTAAAGTCTTCACAAGAGGTCCAAATGTGATAAACATACTAGATAATACAAAACAGTTACCTATAATTACACTGTTCTTAATGATGTGGGAAATAAAGTTAGCACATGTATAGTTTTTCTTGGACCTGCCCTTCTTTGCTATATACCTGGCTTTTTTAAGTATATGCCATACTTTAATTTTCGCTAGCAGAAGTAAAACAAAGCCCACAGTCTTAGGAGAAAACCAAATAGGAAAAGCATGAAAAAGCTTCCTTAAGGAACTATTTCCAGTCCCATATTATCAAATGTGCTTAGATCTGGAGTTATCAACCCTGAGGATGTGTCAGCATAAAATGGGCAATAAAAATAAAATGTGTTTCAGAGTTTTAGTATAGACTAAGCCTTAGGCTAAATAAGATATGTGTGTATCTCTTCTAAGATAGTGGTTCGAAGGTTTAATAACATTTAGTTTGATCATTTGAATCATGTATTCATGTGTTTATTTTGTTTATATTTGCAGCTTTTGGAAATTATGTGATTGTGGACTTTTTTGATCAAAATAATTACAATACAGCACTGCATAAAATTTTCAGTATTATCCCCTTTCCTCCGTTTTTTTCTAATATCATCATCAAATTGTTACTATAGTTATCTGTAATATTTATTTTGTATGCACTTTATTCTCTTGTTTATATATATATACATATATATATATATATATATATATATATATATATATATATACATACATACATACATACATATGTATGTATGTATGTATTTATATACATGCATCACATAGACATACACATATACATATATACATTTTAGCTGAGTTGATGTAATAAAATTAAATAAAAATAACTTTATAGCCTTATTTCCTGTTTATTTTCATTTGTACCAGAAGAAGAAGAATATTGATTAAGTACACTGAAAGGATATTCACAGCAATCGTACTTCTGGCAGAAAAAAATAGTTTCTTAAAATTTTTTAACTTTGTTTAGTTGCTCTGATTCAAATAAAAATTTAAATTGTTTCACTTAATAGTTGTTAGAAAGAGACTGGCCGAGCCAAAGGGAGGAGTCAAATGGAGAATTAGTCTTGAATCACTGTGTGTGCACAAAAGGGCAAAGTCTGACTCCCCCATTGAATGCTGCTGAATTATCTTTAGTCTTACCCAGATGTAAACTGTCAGTCTGAGAAGACACTGGTGTAGAGGCTGAGCAATAAAACAGCTAACTGAACTCTTCACAATTGGATCTGGTTGTTCACATGTGACAATACATGTCTACTACAAAGCCCAAATGATTTTTCTGTGATTTATAACCTGTAATTATAAATATCCAAGTCAGAATATTGCATAACTCAGAAAGGATAATGAGAAGAACCACTACAACAGAGCCCTCAACATAGTTGTACATTTCCAAAGTATTTCACTTGTTCTGAATTGATCATTGTGTGGAATGTAATCCTCAAGTTAAAATCACAAATGAGTCGAAAATTTATCCAATAACCCCTCCCAATTTGGTTAAATTAAATTTGTTTCTTTTGTTCACAAGAAATATATGTAACATTTTTTAAAATTGAAAGCCATTTATTTTGTAATAGAGAATCAGTACAATGGTAATTTCGTTTTGTATTTCTAGGATAGGAAGTTGCAAAGAAATGTCTTTTATTTTCCCCCTAGAACTAGATTGAAAGGCTAGAGCAAATGCTCCTGAGCTGGACAACATCCCTAGTGATTAGTTAGAATTGTATTCTTTTACTTGGGTGCTCTTGGAAGAATGGATTGGCACGAGCAGAAGATTGGTTCACTGATTACATGATATACTGTGATTCCAAAGATATAGTGGTTTTACAAAAATATGCAACCTTAAATTATTGACCATAATTTAAAAAAATAAAAAGTGCCCCAAATCCATGTTCTAAACCCTTTCTATAATATGATTATATTATTGACACAAGGACTTGGAATTACCCAGTTACAATAGCAAAGACATGGCTACAGACAGACTGTGGGACAGATCACAGACTGATTGAAACCAAGTTCCAAACCAAGCTAAAATGGAAAGACAAAGCCAACCAGTTTGCATGATACGGTTGGGATACAAATAAATAGATAAAAATAAATTGTGCACGAGTTACCAATTTTAAGGAGAGCACCAAGAATTGCTTTTAAGTTTGAACTTAATTCATAAAAAATGAGACAATTATGGAATGAAATCATAAAAATAATTATGGATGAATGTGAAAAGAGATTGGTGAAGACCAAATGACAGAAGAAAGTAGCTGAATGTCAAAGGAATTAATGAAAATTGACAAGAAGAGAAGTCAAAGCCGAACAAGATATAAGAAAAACCTCCAAAAAGAGTTTAACAAAGAACTCTGTTCTAAGAAACCAGAAGCAATAATAAAGCAACATTACTAAAGAAATTGAAGATGGAAACAAACCCAGAAAAACACTGTTTTCCCCAAAAGATCTCCAAATTTAGAAGGGGATTCCAATGTTGAGATGGTATGCTAAAGAGTGCCAACAGAAAGACGGTAACAGATTCCAAGAAATTATAGAGAGATGTCAACATTCAAGATATCATGGAAGATATTAATTATTGACAAAAATGTCTAGTATTAGTAAATGAAGTTAGAGTAGTGCTCAAGTCATTACCAAGCCAGAAGGTTGCAGGAATATATGGAATAGCTACAGAAATATGGCAAGCTACAAAAGAAACAACAGTAAAGATTTTAATTAAAATATTCAAACAAATCTGAAGAACAACCCAGTGGACAACAGATTTGTAGATATCAGTATATATTCTAATACTAAGAAAGGAAATTTTAGAGAATCTGAAAATTGTGATATTTTATTTTTAATTTCATATGCTAGCAAAGTAATTCTTAGAATCAACCAACAGAAATTATGGCCATCCATAGAAAAAGACTTGCCATATGTTCTTGTTGGTTTTTGAAAAGGCCAAGGAACAGGAGAGATTATTGCAAATGCATTGAAGACAATATGTGCTTCATTGATTATAGAAAGGAAGGTATTAAGTTGTTTTGCCCATATCAAATTATAAAATATCCTTAGAAAAAATGGGAATCCCAGAACATTGCAAATTTTGCATCATCCTAAAACAAAATCTATACACAAAAGAAGTCACCATGCATATGAACATGATTGGCTTCAGACTGGCAAAGGACTGAGATTAGGCTGTATATTGTCTCCTTTTTATTCAGCCTGTATACCAAATATATACTGAGGAAAGTTAAATTGCAAGAAAATTAGCATGTTTTTAAAAATTGGATGAAAAGGCATAAATAATCTACATTATGCTGAGGATACTACTTTGATAGTACTGCAAATGATCTTCATGCTTTGTTAACGAATGTCAAGAACTATGATTAAATAAACAGAAGAGCAAACTGAGACAATAGGTATAGCAACCAATTTCAGATCCGGCAATGAAAATATAGAAGTGGTGGAGTTTCAGCATTTTAGAATCAGGTATTAATGATAAAGGAATGAGCAGTCCAGAAATATATCAGTTAACACTTGATGGCCTTGGAAATGAGATTCAGATGCCATGATGTATATATCATATATCTACAAAGATCAAAATTCTGTAGGTAAATGTTCTCCCTGTGACACTCTGCAAGCAAAAGTTGTACTTGAAGAAGATAGAAAAAGTACTCATGATTTTGAACTCTGGTATTGAAGAAGACCCTCAAAAATAAATGGATAGCAAAGAAAGACTCCTGAGAATACTATAGATATCTAGGAAAGAAAACAAATGGACCAAATAACAGAATTATTCAGAGTTCTCCCTTGATGCAAAATCACTAGGCTTACATTATTATATTTGGGATACATTATGCATAGATTCAGTTCTCCTGAGAACTCTCTGTAATGCTGGAAAAAAAGGAAAGGAAAAAGGAAAAGAGGATGGCCAGCAGTAAGATAAATAGATTTGGTTACAGTAAAGATGGGTATATTGGAAGACTGGAAGGGTATATGATTGCTAAGAGTTGACATTGACTTGAAACAAATGCACACACACATACAGACATCCCGCTGAGAATAAAATTGGGTGTATTTCATTGACATTTGAACTTAATGGAACTAGAACTCTAGTCAGATTTATCTCTCAGTCAATATCAGAAACATATTAACAGGTAGTCCAGCTGCTTTTGTTATGGCATATCCTGTTATTTTATTTATCTTTATATTATATTTATATCTCTCCAGCCAAAAATCAAGATGGCTAAGAGTAAATACTATAATAAAACAATTGCAACCATAAAATTCTGCAATGATATCTATGAGGCTCAAAATGTTGCCATAATATTAAATGCCAATCACATAATGGGACCAGGTTTGTGAAAATAAAGCCATATCTAATCCATGTTCATCCCATTTCTGCACAATCTACTTAGTTTTAAGCATCTTTTCTTCCAAAATACATATATCTAAAAGCTTTTCATTTGAAAGAAACATAAATCATAAATATATTCATATCTCTCAAATGCATACTTTATACACAATTTACTTGCTTATTGTTTATTTACTTTTAAGAAAATGCCAGAGGTGACTATTGCCCTTCCCTAAATAGATTAACCTTCTCCATTCTGGCATCTTCCAAAATGTTGAATTCAAATTACAGATTTTTCAAGCAGCTTGCTAGCTGTGAATTATGGAAAATAAAATCCAGTACATCAGAACGGTACATATTGGAGAAGGCTATAATAGGCTCAGGTTAGTTCATATTAGATTTTGCAATGGTTGAATTCCTCGGAGAAGCAGACCTTGAAATTCTTCTGAAAGGTTACATGTGTTTGTTAAATTTATATCACACCTCTCATTCAGGAGCTCAAGGGGACATTCACAGCAATTGTTCCTGCCATTTTCAGCAATAGAATAACTCTGTGAGTAGGTTGTGCTGAGAAAGGGAAGCCAGTCAAAATAACCCCATGAGTTTCTGTATGTGAAGGCAAGCTTGTTCCTGAATCTCCCAAGTGCTTCCCAATATATTAACACTACAGTACACCACATTGCATCTCATTAAAGAAAACAATATTCTAAAAGGTTCAAAGGAAGACATCTTATATTTATTTATTAAATTTGCATATCACTTCTATCTTCAATGAGTCCTGGTTGTTAACAAAAAAAATAAATATCCAGAGTAAGAAATATTAAAATATTCATGGAAGTAAAAAAAAAAAAAAAGTCTGGAACCATAGGACAAGACAGCCACACCTCATGAATTATAAATGTCTTCTGAAAAAGACCTACTCTAACTCATTCCTGGTAAGTGCTAATTTACTTTCCAGAGTGAGGCTTTTCCACGAAATAGATGTCATAACTGAATCACCTTCATCTCAGAAAAGTGAGGAATATTATTTCTGGCTGCAGAATAAACTGCAATGCTTTATAGTTTAAATTCAGGATTTTAAATTGCATCATAAAGCCTATAGAAAACCAATGCAGGGCCTTCCAAATTAATGGGACCATGTTCAACATGGTGTACATCCACAAACAGATGGGCCCCTGCATTTTTATTTTATTTTATTTTATTATTTTATTTTATTTTATTTTATTATTTTTTCTTTTCTTTTATTATTTTCTTTTCTTTTGTTTTCTTTTATTATTATTTTACTATTTATATTTAAAACATTTATATGGCTGCCCATTTTTTTGACAACTGAAAGATGCATCAACTACCATTTCTAAGCGTTTTTCAAAAGTACCTTATATACAGGATATCATGGTATTCCATATTAGGTGGTAATAAATGTTTGAGTTGTTATTGCAAGACCATCACTTCTGCTCCAACTCAGGCTGCAACTGGCACATAAAGCAAAGTTAATGAAGTTTCCATGGCTCCCACTGACCTACTCATCCAGCAGTATAATTTCAAGAGACATTATCTAGGAAGACCTCCAAGTCACCCAAATGCTACTTCAGGGATGCTACTTCAGGGATAATTCCAACCTCAATAACCAACACTGCAGCCTATTGGAAGATTTTTCCCACCCAAAAAACAGAGTTAAGCACCCTAAATAAGGCTGCTACATGATAGACTACCAAATATAAGTGTGTAGTGCAATGCAATTGTATTTTGCCATGGTGCATGCTGAAGCCTGAGTTTTAATCTATTCTCAGGTTCCTTCTACATTTTTGTTCATTAGCACTAATGCACTTATCACCTTGACCCCTGGAATCATGAACAATAACATCAAAAATATGACTCACCCTTCATACTTGTTGGAAGGCATGAAGACTTCTTTCTGCAAAAAAATGGCTAACTGAGTTATGGGAGCATACCTTGAGCTCTCAAATAGTTTCATTCAAAAACTGACCCAAAATTTAATTTACCTTGGAAGTCCTTTTTACTTATAATTCAATATATGGGCTTGTACTAGATCAAAAATTTAGACTTTTCTTAACATAAGATCATAATATTCTTACAATTATTTATCAAATAAAGATATTTTTCTTGACTATTTTACAGGAATTGCAGTAATTTTTCACCTTCTTTCATGTTATACATTGTATTGAATATTGGTATTGCTACTTATATATTTGTTGGATTTTAACAATGGCCTACAGTTTTTAAATTGAAATAATATATTCAGATATGTAAAACCAGTTAATATTGAGTATTGCTTCTTTTACTCTTCCTTGAAAAAGCAAAGGTCATATAAGGAAAAATAACATGAAGCCTAACATTAAAAAGTATGAATTCATAAGAAGACAAACAATGAAAATATCAAGAGCTAGATCAAAGAAGCATTTTAAATGCATCATGAGACAATATATTTAGAAAACAAAAACATTAAAAATGGAGGTTGGAAAGCTAATGAGATTGCAGAAATGGATTCTAGAATTAAAAATGGATTTTTAATATGAATGAGTGTGAATAAGACCAACATTAGAACAACCTTGTGTAACAGAGTGATGGAATGGGTAGCATAGCTAATGGCAACCAAGAAATCAACTGTTGTATTCATTGATAAATTATGTATTGATTAAAAACCAGAAGTAGCATCCAATCAGTAGTAATTGAAGAACTCTTATATAAAATTGTTAAACCTTTTCTGTAAGGTAATTGATCATTGATGTCAGCCTCTATAATTTTTCTAAATCTTCAGGAAAGCCCAAATTATAGCTTTACAGCTTTGACATTGCATTGCGGCTTGCATTGGTTACCGGTTGCCCTTCGGGTGAGGTTCAAGGTGCTGGTTATCACCTATAAAGCCCTTCATGGCCTAGGCCCTGGATATTTGTCGGACCCCCTGCAGCCAGCGACGATCCCCAATTGCCCAGTGCATTCCCACAGACAGGGCCTCCTCAGGGTACCGTCGGCCAGACAGTATCAGCTGGCAACCCTCAGGGGGAGAGCTTTCTCTGTGGGCGCACCCACCCTCTGGAACCAACTTCCTTTGGAGCTCTGGATGGCCCCTGACCTTCGCTCATTCCGCTATGAGTTGAAGACCTGGTTTTTCCATAGCCTGGACTAATGGGGGGGTTTTAATGAATTTTAAACTGTTTTAAATTGGGTTTTAATTTTAATATTGTTTTAATAAGGAACTATGCACTTTACTGTTGTGAGCCGCCCTGAGTCTTCGGAGATAGGGCGGCATATAAATTCCATAAAATAAATAAATAAATAAATCATATTGAATCTGATCCAATGCATTATTCCATGGATTTCTAGTTAAATAATTGTTGCAAAAATTTGCAGAATCAGTAAATTTCCTTTGAAGCTTGGAATTCACTGAAGCAGATCTGCCAGGTCTGTTTATCACTATGCAAAACAGAAGTAACCTTGCACTAAGCCAAAATCAGAGCAAGGCAGAACTGTGCTTCATGAGCAGCGTTGCAGAATATACAGTAAGTTATCCTGTTTCTGTTTGCACAGCACAAAGAACAACCACTTCTAGACTGAGAGCTATGAAGGATCACAGCATGGAGCATGCCCTCCACTCTCCTGCCTGTCTCTCTCTTTGTAAATTGCTTAAAGATTTTCTGTTTTAAAGAAGTTCCACTTTAAAGGAGGAATGACACACATTTCTATCTCTTCTCTAGGCAAAGCATGCCAATTCAGGTGTGAAGCTGTTTTACAGAACTATCCCTCCTTCTAGAGAAAAGAACATGAGAAGTTGCCCTATTTGCAATAGCCCTTTGAATATAAAGCATAGTCAGAATATTATTTTTCTCAGAATTACAAGGTCTGCAATATCCTTTGGTACTGGTGGTTTCACCTTGAGAGAATTGTTGTCCCAATTTGTTCAGATTCTTCTTCTTCTTCTTCTTCTTCTTCTTCTTCTTCTTCTTCTTCTTCTTCTTCTTCTTCTTCTTCTTCTTCTTCTTCTTCTTCTTCTTCTTTTTCTTTTTCTTTTTCTTCTTCTTCTCCTTCTCCTTCTCCTTCTCCTTCTTCTTCTTCTTTCTGTTTTGTTTAAAAAGAGCAAAATCCAGGATACTGCATTCTGACATAAAATGAGTAACATCTTTGATGAGTCGAGTCAACGGATGTACAGCCTATGGAAATCTCCCTTGGGGGGCACGTTGTCATTGCTTTAGATCTCATCACAAGTCAACACCTTTGTCGCTCTGCAGATTTTCACAGATGTCAGCGACATCGTTTTCTTTGCTCTCACTTGAAATGACTGCCCTGTAAATAGAAAACTTGATTCAAAAACAAAAAGCTGTTATGCTTCCGACATGAAACAATACATGTGCAGAAACTCTCAGCAAAGAGTGAAATTTGCCACATGCCTCTCAACTCCTATGCATTATTTGGAAAGGCCTGTATGAGCAACTCAAAGAGCCAAGATGGGCCCTCCTGTCAAGAAAGAGAAAGTAGGTTTCCACTCTGGGATGTGCATTTCCTTCATTTCATTACTTGCCAGCAGAGACAGATAATCCTTCTGTATGGCTTTTGCTGAGAGATATTATATAGATAAATCAGAGGAATATATAACCCAAAGCTTTATGGAAACTCTGTAACGGGATCATTTTTAGTTCAGCAGTGTGAAACCAAATTTAATTAATAGTCTAAGTTTTTTTTTTTACTAACTTGGTTTTTATAAGACTTATTAAAAGATAAAAATGATGTACCGAGAGTCACTGCCTTTGAGTATGCTTTAGTTTTCATTTGCTTAATAAAAGGGACTTGGCACATGGACTTAATAGTAATGATAAATGTATATTAATGAAGATAATTATAAACACATGAAAATGTGTGCCACATAAAGAGAAGAATCTTTGTTATTAATGTTGGCAGATGCAATACAGATATCATGTATATTAATATTATTATAAATCCTAATTTTTATGCATGGCTGTATGTTGAAGATATTATTATGGATCATATTCTGTCAGTTCCCATGAGAAAAAGAAAATACACAATGGCAATGTGTAATGGCAAAATGCTACTGTCATGTTTTTATTGATGTCAAGTTCAAATTGAAACCATTTCTTAAAACTTGTGACAGCCACATGGTTATCTGTTTGAATAATAATTAACATTCTACCTAACTGACAGTAATAAATTAATATTGAAATAATTAGATTCCATAACCATATCATTGTTTACTGAACTGATCTCGTGTCAAAAGGAATTAAAAATGAATTTTGAGGAGGTCATCATTACTGGGAAGCATAGGGTACATAATGAAAATATATTTAGGAACGGTAATTCCCCAACCCCTTTCTACAAGTGAACTGATTTATAATGGATTGTCTCTAATAGCCATTGAACTGGAGCCAAGAAATACTTCCAATTTAAATTGGTTTTATGCCAAATGCAGGTGGTGTCCATGTTCATTGTCTGATTGTCCAACCATTAAGGCCATTATGAACAAGAAAGGGAAGGCTTCTTTAGAATGACCTCTTAACAGAAATACTATATATTTGACTTGTCCTTCAGATGTGATAAAAACTACAACTTCTAGAATTCCCTTCTGAGCTGATTCTAAATTAAGTATGCAAGAATCTTTTACTAAAATAAGTACACAAGAGTTTGTCAAATATATTAACAAATGAGGGCTGTAATAAAGATTTCTGACCAACCATATTCACTTTGGATAAGTTTAAATTGTAAGCGGCTGTGAGCATAAGGGATGTTCAAATAATATGAGGTTCAGGTCTGCTCAGGAAAACAGGTGGTCAATGACAGCATAAGGAATTTTTGTGCATCCATGAATGATATTTCAGAATTTAAATAGACAAATTGCTTTTTCAAACATACACCTAAATTTATTAGATTTTACAGTTTGGGACTTGGAAACATTTATATCCTGCATATAAATCTTATGACAATGCAAGTGTGCCAATCAAGTAATGATGGCTAATTGACACCAGTTATGAAGACCTCATCTTTAAGAGAGAATAAAAGCTCAGTGTAGAAATGTAGAGTCCTAATGTTCCCTATGCGAAGGTGTTGGCTTGCAAATGTTCTATTACCTGGTTAGGTAATATCAATGCTAGTGTATCTGGTGTTTGCTCCGGTGGTGGGTTTCAAATTTTTTTACTACCGATTCTGTGGGCGTGGCTTGGTGGGCATGGCAGGGGAAGGATACTGTAAAATCTCCATTCCCACCCACTCCAGGGAAAGAATACTGTAAAATCTCCATTCTGTCCCCAATTCAGGGAAGGTTACTGCAAAATCCCCATTTCCTCCTGATCAGTTGGGACTTGGGAGGCAAAGAATCGATGTGGGTGGAGCCAGTTAGAATTTTTACTATCGGTTCTCCAAACTACTCAAAATTTCAGCTACCGGTTCTCCAGAACTGGTCAGAACCTGCTGAAACCCACCTCTGGTTTGCTCCCTGTTTATATACAGTGTCTTGCCAGTGTTGATGGAGGTATGATTTTCATACCTAGAAAGGGAACTTTTCTAGTTCCTTCAGTAAGGTATTGTTTTCTACTTGCCTGCTTGCTTAATTGTTTGTCTGGTGTTAATCTCTGCTTATCTGCTTATGGGTGTTGGTTGCTGAAGAGGATGTGTTCTGGTCTTTTTGTCTTCTTCTTAGTTTTTTTGTTTTCTTTTTTTAAACAGTATGTAAATGTGGTTTATCTATTGATGCATCTATTGATGGCTGACATGCCTGAGTGCCAAGTTTTCAAGAATTCCTTAGTGCAGTGCAGTGATGGCTAACCATTTTGCTGTCACGTGCCAAAAGGGGGGACTGCAGATAATTCAATGTACCCATAATTCAATGTGCCCTGCCCCCTGCACATGCCCACGTGACCCCCCGTGCTCCCCCCACTTTTGACACATGGTGGCATGGTGGGCCCAGGAGCTGCATCTTTCACCCTCCCCAGGCTCCAGAGGCTTTCTAGGAGCCTGGGAAAGGTGAAAATGGCCTCCCCACACCCAGAGCCATCCGGAGGCCAGAAATGGCCCGTTTCCTGACTTCTGGTCCCACTGGAAGCACGCCGGAGCTGAGCTAGGGCAACACTCATGTGTCCACCAATATGGCTCCACGTGGCACACGTAACATAGGTTCACCATCACGGCCTGAGTGGTTTTAGATTTAGCTTGGTCTAAAATGTCCAGCTGAAATTATGTTTGGGTCTGTTTATGTCCATAGCCCATCTTTCTTTACAATGTCTGAATGCCTTTCTTTTTGTCTCCAAACATCATCTGTCAAATACAACTAGTGATAGGTAGCTTATAGATTAATTTAGTTATTCAACAATATTATGTATCATGCTGGAGTGGAGTGGCACTGTCCAGTTTGAAGGACTGATGCTAATGATCCATGAATCCCTGGCCTATACATTCGAGAGTTCATGCTCTCATTTAGCCATAGCCTCATAAACAGGGAGTATGCTGTTCCTCTGGAGAAATGTTTAGATATTCAGATTTACTTTTTTACAAAATATTTCATTGTTTTTAGTCTGTAAAGATTTCTCTCTCTCTCTCTCTCTCTCTCTCTCTCTCTCTCTCTCTCTCTCTCTCTCTCTCTCTCTCTCTCTCTCTCTTTCTCACACACACACACACACACACAAATACACAAACACACACAAACTCAGGTCTTATATAACAATTTAATTTTTGACTATATGGAGCCATAGTAATCAGATTTTCTACGATATCAGTAAACGGTTCGTTCATATGCTAAATGTGTATATGACTCTCCATTCAAGGATTCTATTGCAAATACACTAGAGTCTTTCACTAGCAAAATAGACTTTTGTTCTCCTTACGTATATTACCATAATCTGGGTATACTCGAGCTTGCCCACATATCCTATGGATGCACCTTGTGTACTTAATGCATGTGTGTTGCCTTTAATTTGGCAGTGTCAAGATGTTTTTCCTTGGCCTTTGCATGTAGGAGAGGATCAAGCAAGTCTCCCAACATGCCTTGTGGCTGATTTCTATGGCTCTTGTTTTGCAGAAATCCATAGCCTGGCTGAATGTGAGATTTTACAAAAGGCTTTCCTTCACTTTGATCCCTCTGGCAGTGAACACAATTTTATCATACTGCACTAGGGCTTCTGCATTCACAATTCACACTCTATGACTTTTTATCTTAATTATGTTACAAAGATGTCCATGCTTGCATTCTCAGCAGTTAGTGGGACCAGAAATTGTTCCTGGAACAAATGCTGGATCGTTGGGGTTTTTTTTGTTGTTGTTGTTGTTTTGTTGTTGTTTGTTTTGTTTTCTTGTTTCTTCTAAACTACCGTTACCTTCTGAATGACAGTCAACATGATAATTCCTTATATACTTTAGACACAACCAGAACTGTAACTTCTGCTTACAATTGTATCAGGTTTTCCCAAAGGTCTCAAGTCAGCACACATTTTGAAGGAGGTTTTAAATGCTTTATTTCTTCAAACCTTGTTCATAGTCTTTTTCAGAAGCAAGCTCAGATTCACTGGATTTTTTTTTCCTACTGACAACTGCAGGGTATTTCCTATACATCTAGAATTTAAAGTAAATAAATAAGTGGATTGGATTTAAAGGTATTTGTCATGTTTTGACTTCTTTGGTTACTGCAATTAGTTGAGTTGAATCAGTACCTTTGTTAGTTTAGATCCTGTGTGTATTATGAGCCTACTACCCACAGGAAGGAAGGAAGGAAGGAAGGGAAGGGAAGGGAACGGAAGGGAAGGGAAGGGAGGAAGAAGGAAGGAAGAAGGAAGGAAGGAAGGAAGGAAGGAAGGAAGGAAGGAAGGAAGGAAGGAAGAAGACTAAGGGAGGGAGGGAAGGAAGGAAGGAGTCGAGGGAGGGAGAGAAGGCTTTGAAATAAGATTTTGAAATTAATTAGAAGAACTCTTGTGGTGGTAAAATGCTGTTGTTTAAATTCTTAAAAAACATGAAAGTATGGAACTCTGAAACTTGGACACTAGAATGAACCCAAAAATTACCATTAAAGGACAAGGAAAACTTAATAAAGAATGAAGTAAAACACTGCTTTGTATTGTATTGAAGAATATTTGTAAACAATGGACCCAGAAACTAATTTTATAAATCTTGGCTATTATAGATAGCGTTTAAATTTTTTTTGGGAAAGGGAACAAGTTTTATCAAACAAGACTGAGACTAATTGGAAAGTGGTTTTTAAAATGATAAGCTATAAGAATGATGTGGAAAAAAAGTTGTACAAATGAAACCAGTTCATATCTTAATAATTTAATTAATAATTTCTATATTCTTATTTTTTTATTCTGTTTCTATTTTTTATTTCTTTTCTCTACTTTCCATTTCTTCTTTTTTAATTTCTTTTTAGTTTATTTGCAATTAAAATATATTTTAATAATAACATTATTATTAAAAAAGAAATATTAAAGTATTGGAATGTCCTGTTTATTTTTATTAGACTTTATTGCTCAACTCAAGGATGATTGATTTTTGTCAGTAACTCTGTGAGTTTAAAAAAAGAATGACATTGATTCCAAGATAGGGAGATTTTGGCCCCTGGAACATCACTGTCAAATCTGTTTGTAGAAATAGTTGTGAAGCATCTATGACACATTGGACCTTAGGTAGCAAGGTGTCAGTTGCTCCTATCCTCTTATCCTTGGAAGTGTTTTCCTCAGCAATATGCTCTGAATCCCACCAGTTAGCTGTAGCTAATATTTGATATAAAGGTCAAGAGCTGTTTAGGGTGGAGGGAAGCTGTCTAACTGACCATAAGTTACTTTATTTCCACAAGTAATATCTCTGTTAATTGGAGGAGTAGTGAAATACATATTTCACTACTAC
This sequence comes from Pantherophis guttatus, assembly GCF_059756535.1. NCBI lineage: Eukaryota > Metazoa > Chordata > Lepidosauria > Squamata > Colubridae > Pantherophis > Pantherophis guttatus. Next base: position 169,500,754 of record NC_142065.1, on the reverse strand, counting down.
TACTGCACTACTACTCCACTACTGCAGTGGAGTATGCCAATGCTCTATTTTAGGCCCAGTACTCTGCAACATCTTCATCAATGACTTGGACGAGGGGATAGATGGGGAACTCATCAAATTTGCAGGTGACACCAAGCTGGCAGGAATAACCAACACTCCAGAAGATAGGGTCAAGATACAGAAGGATCTTGACAGACTTGAACATCTAACAAAATGAAATTCAATGGTGAAAAAAGTAAAGTTCTACATTTACACAAGAAAAACAAAATGGACAGATATAGTATATCTGCTATCTCGCTCAATAGTAGTAACTGTGAGAGGGATCTTGGAAGTCCTGGTGGACAACCATTTAAATATGAGCAGCAGTGTGCTGCAGCTGTCAAAAAAGCTAACACAGTTCTACGCTGCATAAACAGAGGGATAAAATCAAGATCACATGAAGTGTTAATACCACTTTATAATCCCTTGGTAAGGCCACACTTGGAATACTGCATTCAGTTTTAGTTGCCACCATGTAAAAAAGATGTTGAGACTCTAGAAAGAGTGCAGAGAAGAACAACAAAGATGATTAGGGGACTGGAGGCTACAGCATATGAAGAACGGTTGCAGGAACTGGGTATGTCTAGTTTAATGAAAAGAAGGACTAGGGGAGACATGTTATTGGCAGTGTTCCAATATCTCAGGGGTTGCCACAAAGAAGAGGGAGTCAAGTTATTCTCCAAAGCACCTGAGGGTAGAACAAGAAGCAATGGGTGGAAACTAATCAAGGAGAGAAGCAACTTAGAACTAAGGAGAAATTTCCTGACAGTTAGAACAATTAATCAATGGAACAACTTGCCTCCAGAAGTTGTGAATGCTCCAACACTGGAAGTTTTTAAGAAGATGTTGGATAACCATTTGTCTGAAATGGTGTAGGGTTTCCTGCCTAAGCAGGGGGTTGGACTAGAAGACCTCCAAGGCCCTTTCCAACCCTCTTATTCTATTCTATTCTATATATACACCTTTCTTTCTCTTCTGTTGGATTACACAGGCACACAGAAACTTTAGGACAACCTTTTCCTACTGAGGACATTTCTGGAAGGAAGTTTAGAAGGATTGTACCAATTGAGTATGGGATTAAAGCCAACAGAGATTGGATAAGATAATTCATCCTCTAACACATCTTTTTCTGTTTTTTTGACTCCCACTTCTGACACTCTTCTCTTTCTTTATCTCTTGAGGACCTATATACTGCACGAGTCAAAAAGAGGGCTGTGAAAATATTTACAGACCCCTCGTGTCCTGGACATAAACTGTTTCAACTCCTACCCTCAAAACAACGCTATAGAGCAATGCACACCAGAACAACTAGACACAAGAAAACTGTATTTTCCTTGTCATTTAACAGGTTGGCAAGTGAAAGACAAATTTCTCTTAACAGAGGTCTAAACTCAAATGCAATAGGGAACTTTTCAAATTAGGCTGAGGGCCACATACAGTATAATAGACCAAGGGATATGTCTCCTGGATTTTGTTGTTCTGTGGCAAATACCTCTGGCTCCATGACTTCTCACAGAGGCATTGATTCTATTACAAGGCTATTTAGAAGATGAGTTTCTACTAGGAATGATATCCCTAAGGGGTGAAAATGGAAGGAGGGTTTGTGTTCCTTAATATGCCACAGACTAGAATAGAAGAGAAAAGGATAAGATTAATGGATTGTCTCTCTCTAAGATATTTATCATTAAAACATAAGTGATTACCACTGACCAGTGAATACAAAGTTCAAACATTCTTAGTACTTAGATCCAGAAATAGATGTTATGCACCTTTGACAGATTCAAAGCTTTCTTTCTTATGTGACTTAACATCATTAATGTAGAAAGTTTTATCACTGAAATGAAGGGTGCATTATGTTGATGTGTTAAAAAAAAAGGAAATGAAGATAAAACCACTCTTTAGCAATCTGGTTCTTTTCTTTTGGTTTCTTTTTTGATGCTCTCTTAAAGATGATCCTTGACCTTTTAAATGTTGCCTTTTATAAAAAACCCATACACTCTGCAAAAATAAACTAAAATGCCCTTGATGGAAATATAACACTATCACCTCTTGAAAACCAAATGGCACTGTTTTGTCTTTTTGTTCACAGAAATCTCATGCACCAAGTTATTTCTTTTCTTTTTTACTACTTTTTTCCTGAAATGCCTTGATTTTTACAGAGCTATTCTCAGAAAATGCTGCTACTGTCATTAAGGAAATAATGGAACAATGATTGAAAGAAAAAAAAGTGAAGACATTTGCCAACTTTTGAGTTTCCAAAAACTTGTCTGAAGAGAAGTTAAAAAGCAGAAAAAACTTAGGGTGACTGTCCCCAAGGAGATTAAGTGGTATCATATATCACGACCCCATACACATGCAACAATCATTTTTATGTTTTTGTGGCTTAGAGCAGTGGTGGGATTCAAAAAATTTTACTACTGGTTCTGTGGGCGTGGCTTGATAGCATGACATGGCTTGGTGGGCGTGGCAGGGGAAGGATACTGTAAAATCTCCATTCCCTCCGCACTCCATGGGAAGGTTACTGCAAAATCCCCATTTCCTCCCAATCAGCTGGGATCAGGAGGCAGAGAATAGATGTGGGCGGGGCCAGTCAGAGGTGGTATTTACTGGTTGTCTGAACTACTCAAAATTTCCGCTACCGGTTCTCCAGAACTGGTCAGAACCTTCTGAAGAACACCTCTGGCTTATAGCCAAAATCTATGGAGAGTGGGTAATACATTAGTATAAGCTATATTGTTAGCTATCCACATATGTGGTGAGTTGAGTATGTGTTTCCTCTAAATGTAACCCTAAAATTTATTCTGCATAAGACAGGAACTGAGTCCTCAGGACTGCATAAAAATGTTACACCTGTCTGCAGCTCTTTAAAATAGCCTCTTGGTTTCTTCAGATTAGGGAACAGTCACATCATGCTGGGAAAAGATGAAGCTGCCTTAAATGTTTCCCAGAGATGTGACATTTCCACACACACAGAGAGAGAGACAATCTTTAAAACAACTTTTCCTAATTATTTCAGAAGTGCTACAAAGATCAAATTTTGAATTCTATTGTTTTTTGACACTAGTGACAATAACCTTGTAAATAATAGGAAATATTCAGACAACAAAAAGAGAAGAATATGGGGATTTACACTGCAACCTTCTGTTGCTTACGGCTCATTGAATTTTATAAGATATACACATTAGTGTATCTAGCACTATGAGGTTAGAGGATGTTCCACTTTAAGGATTTGAGAAAATCAGGGAAGGAAAGTTATTTTCAGGTTCATTAATCACTGCTGTGTGATTTCACAAAGATCAGCATTGCTGGCATCATTGTAAAGAAAATGTTTAATAATAGAACTCATATACCTATCTTTCAGTGGAAGAAAGGACTTGGACAATGTGTGTTTGAAAAGATGGAAATCAATAAGACTTTCTCTTAAATAAGTGTATATAAGACAACAGCCTAAAATAGTGTTTTCAAACTTGGTAAGTTTAAGTATGTACTTTAACCCATAGAATTGCCTAGCTAGCTGAAGTCCACACATCCTAAAATTTCCCCATTTGAAAAACACTGGTCTAAAACAACTTTTGGGGAGTGAGCCTGACTGGCTTATAAACCAGGTTATGCAAATTGTAGCTGTAAAGGTATGCATTCTGAGGTTAAAAGGTGAAAGTCACCAATTTGACTATCAATTTAAATGACTATTTTACTTCTGTTAAAATTGTCATTATTTTTCAGCTTCATAAGTATTCCTTGCAATTCAATACCATTCACCTTATGTGCTTGCTGTGCATTTGGAATTTAAGAGGCAGCATTGGGAGCTTTGCACATTGCCAGTTTCCTAAAACCAAGGAGCCTAAATAACCTTAGATGATCCAATTTCTTGCACTCTCTGATTTTCCCATCTGTCATTTCTTACCCAATTATGCAGCAAGAAAATAGTTGCATTTATCATTCTGAAGGAACAAAGGATCTCACTTGGAGTGACTGTCTGGGGTCATATAAGTCTTTCTAGGTTGCTTTTCCTTCCAATGTTTTGAAATATTATTGCACTCAAGGCTCAGTGCTAAAGGGTACTTCAGGGGAGAAAAAGAGGAAACATGAGCAAGCAGTTTCACTTCCTACCTACATACTTAGTTCACAAGGCTAAATGATTAGGTGGATATGAAACAATTATTTCTGAAGTCAGCAAGTGAACCAGATTCCCAAGGCAGCTGAAAACTCGTCTCATATGACTTTCATGTAGCCTGCTTGTAATTGATTTCAGAGCTTTTCACTTATTTCAGTGCCAAATGTCAAATTAATTGCATTCTTCAGCTTCATATGGAAAGGACTGTTACTATAATCTTGAAGCAAGTTAAACAAATGGCAATATTTTCTGCCCTCACCTTAGAGATCTCTAGTTGTGTTTGTAGTATTCAGCTGCTACAGACCTTCCTAAGGAGCCCCAGTGCCATAACTGACACATAAATGATTATTAACCAGGTGACTTGGGGCAATTATGGAAACGGAATCATACCTCTCAAGTCCACTTTGGCATTTGGTGACATAAGAGGAGACTAAGAGATTACAGATCTTTGCCTTCATATCCTAGCCTGCATTTTCAAAGGCTAGTAGGAAGTAAGATATGGAATCCAACACTGGAGATCCTATTCAGATTTTTTAGACTTTGGATACTTTCTCAGAGACTATAAGGTTTCTCTTTAAGAGAATCTTCAGGTCAGACCTATGTCAATTTGATTACACAGAAGCTAACTTGTTTTTGCACATTTGCAAGTAAACATGCACTTAATTTAGGAATATATCTAATACCTGAACAATGTACCTGAGTACATTCAACATTGCAAACATATCTGTTCATTGCCCCAAAGGTACTTTTTCAGGAGGCAACTGGACTTTCTTGTTTTTTCTTTTGAAGATGTTTTGCTTCTCATCCAAGAAGCTTCTTCAGCTCTGACAGGATAGTGGAGAATGGAAGAATTTATATTCTTTGCAGACAGCTGATAATTTTCATCCTTTTAGAGCACAGGTGTCAAACTTGCTGTATCATGTTGCCATCACGTGACGTATCACAATGTTTTTCCCTTCATGGAGCTGGGGTGGGCGTGGCCTGCACATGATGCATCCGGCCTGCAGGTCCCCAGTTTCACACCCCTGTTTTAGAGGATTGTTGAAGCCCTTGGAGGTTTATCTGTGTCCTCAGGGTCACCTGAATATTGCTTCAAGTGACCCTAAGGATACAGATAAACCTCCAAGGACTTCAACAACCCTCTAAAAGGATGCAAATTACCAGCTGTCTGTAAGAAATATAAATCCTTCCATTTCCCCCCTAACCTATCAGAGCTGAAGAAGCTTCTTGGATGAGAAGCGAAACGTCTTCAAAAGAAAAAATAAGAAAGTCCAGTTGCCTCCTGAACAAGCACCTTTGGGACAACTATGACCTGGATGACAAAGAATCTCTACATACCAGAGATGAAATTCCCAGAGAGATTATGCTCTGTGCATGTGCAAGATGGCTGCTCTCAGCTGAGCGGCGGCGATGCCGGGGGAATATTCCCAGCTTTTGGGAGTCTCGGGGGCCGGACCAGATGATTGAGTCCCATGCCCGGTGAGGGGAGCTTTTCACCAACCTTTTTATCAGCTTGGGAGCTTGTTGCTCCCCAGGACGTGACGGCGTGGGACGAGAGAGCGGAGTGGAGAGTGGAGGCTGTTATGCTGTGGTTTTGCAGCCGGGTGAAAGCAGCCTCAGCGTCTCCCTGCGGTCGCCGGGCTGGCAGAGCGGCGGCGACGGCGGCGGCGATGCTGCCCCTTGTTGACGCCCCAGGGGAGGCCGTGGGGATGGCAGGAGTTCCTGCTGGACCCAACGGTCGATGGAGGCGCCTTTGGAGGGGTGGCAGCGCCGGTGTTGGCGCTGGCTATGATGCTGGGATGAGTGGCTGCGGGGATGACGTCAGAGAGGGCGAAGAGGGAGAGCATTGGGACAGCGAGGGGCACTCCAACCATTATACCATCTTGCTACCAACATTGTTTTTGGGACTTCCTGTGCAGTGATGACCCACTTGGAGAGGGCCCACCCCCTGGTCGTTTCAGAGGCTCCTCCCATCCTCCTTATGTGGATGGGGGTGAGCTAGAGCTAGAGGCATTGTGGACCCTATTGGTCATGAAATATCTCTGGCCAGGTCTTCTGTGCCTCGTATGGTCTATTTGCCTCTGTGAGGCTATTTATCATCTGGAGGTGACCTCTGAACAATATGACAGCTGCCTCCCATGGACTTTTTGGCCTCCCTATCCGCCTAAGGTGTAGCCACCGGAGTCTCTTCCTGGCCTGTGGTCCTGTAGATTGGTGGTTGTCATCAATTGCTCTCCTATTGTAGAGGCATATACCCTGGATCTCAAGTCTGTTATGGAGTCGGATGATGACTGCGGTTCTTGGCCCTTCCCAGCTTTTGTGAGAGATCAGCTGGTGTTGACATCTGGCCACAAAATGGCTTAAGACTCCATCCACTGCTGTGAGAGAGCAGTGGAGTTATTGACTTGGACATGATTGGATATCCCTTTTCTAGAATTTGGACCAACTTGATTGACCCCCTGGCCATGGGTTTCCCCCGATTATTCAGATGTATTCACCAGTGGAGCTTCTTATTCTGCGAGACTCCCCCCTCTCGCAGGTGTGGCCCTCCACTCTATCGAGGGCCTACCTTCATGATGGGCTTTGGCACCCAGAGAGGTGGCATGCTGCAAAAAGGGGATTGAGGGTTTTTTTGGGAAAAATTTTAGACAGATTTTTAAGGGGTTTTAAGGGGCGGGAGGGTTGTATGCACCCTGCTGCAGGGAGGTGGGACCGACTAGATGGTTCCGCCCCAGGAGCCTGATGGATCCTGATAGGTTCCAGATGGAGCTTGGGCCAATTCCTGAGACTCTGGCTCATGACTCGGCTGACGACCTAGTGGCCGCCTGGGTCAGTGCGGCCGCCGGAGCTTTGGACCGCGTCTTGCCTTTGCAGCCTCTGACCCGGCACCGAACTCACCTAGCTCCTTGGTTCTCCAAGGAGCTGAGGGAGATGAAGCGCCAGAAAAGATGCCTGGAGAGCGGTTGGAGGACCAGTCATTCCGAATCCGACTGAACGCTGGTGAGGTCTTATATTAAGACCTACCTAGTGGCGATAAAAGCAGCAAAATCTAACTATTTTGCTGCCCTTATTGCATCATCAGATAATCGCCCAGCCGCCCTGTTTAGGGTGACCCGCTCTCTCCTCCATCAGGGAGCGCGGGACGATCCCTTGCAGGGTTGAGCTGAGGATTTTGTGCAGCATCTGCATGACAAGATCACTCTGATTTGGGAAGAACTGGCCTCTGACTGTGTAAGTCCAGATGGGATGACTGAGGCAGGTCTTGTGAGTGTTTTCTGGGAGGAGTTTGATCCTGTGGCTCCTGAGGACGTGGACAGGATTCTGGGATGGCTGAACGCAACCACATGTTTATTGGACCCATGTCCCTCCTGGTTGGTGCTGGCTTCCCAGGAGGTTACACGAGGCTGGCTCCAGAGGATTATTAATGCTTCCTTGAGCGAGGGTGTCCTGCCGGCTGCCTTGAAAGAGGCAGTGGTGAGGCCCCTCCTGAAGAAGCCCTCTCTGGATCCGGCTGTTTTGGCTAATTATTGTCCAGTCTCCAACCTTTGTTTTATTGTGAAGGTTGTTGGGAATGTGGTGGCGTGGCAGCTTCCACAGTACCTGGATGAAGCTGTCCATCTAGATCCGATCCAGTCCGGTTTCAGGCCTGGGCACAGCATGGAAACGGCATTGGTCGCATTGGTGGATGATCTCTGGAGGGCTCGGGATAGGGGTTGCTCCTCTATCTTGGTCCTGTTAGATCTCTCAGCGGCTTTTGATACCATCGAACATGGTATCATGTTGCGCCGGTTGGAGGGGTTCGGAGTGGGGGGCACCGTTTTGCGGTGGTTCTCCTCCTACCTCTCTGACTGGTCACAATCTGTGTTGGCAGGGGAGCAGCGGTCGACCCCGAGGCGCCTTGTCTGTGGGGTGCCGCAAGGGTCTGTCCTCTCACCCCTTCTGTTCAACATTTATGTGAAGCCACTGGGTGAGATCATCCGTGGCTTTGGGGTGGAGTTCCATCAGTACGCTGATGACACTCAGCTATACATCTCCACCCCAGGCCACCCCAACGATGCCCTTGAAGTGATGTCCCGGTGCCTGGAGGCCGTGCGGGCCTGGATGGGGAGAAACAGGCTCCGACTCAACCCTCCCAAGACTGAGTGGCTGTGGTTTCCAGCTTCCCGATATAGCCAGCTGGTGCCATCACTGGTTATTGGGGGCGAATCATTGGCCCCCACGGAAAGGGCTCGCAACTTGGGCGTCCTCCTGGATACATGGCTGTCTTTAGAAGAGCATATGATGGCTGTGGCCAGGGGGGCTTTTTATCGGGTTCGCCTGATACGCCAGTTGCGTCCCTTTTTAGATCGGGACTCCCTAAGCACGGTCACTCAAGCACTCATCACTTCCCGTCTGGACTACTGCAATGTCTCTACATGGGGCTCCCCTTGGGGTGCACCCGGAGGCTCCAGTTGGTCCAGAATGTGGCCGCGCTGGGGATTATGGGAGCGATGGGGCACTCCCATGTGACACCTCTCCTGCGCGAGCTGCACTGGCTTCCTGTGGTCTTCAGGGTGCGCTTCAAGGTGTTGGTGACCACCTTTAAAGCGCTCCATGGCTTAGGGCCAGGGTATTTACGAGACCGCCTTCTGCCGCCACTAGCCTCCCACTGGCCAGTACGCTCCCACAGAGAGGGACTCCTAAGGGTGCCATCGGCCAGACAATGTCGGCTGGCGACCCCCAGGGGGAGAGCCTTCTCTGTGGTGGCACCTGCCCTCTGGAACGACCTACCCCCAGAGATATGCACAATACCAGACCTCCGGACTTTTCGTCAGGCCCTGAAAACACATCTTTTTCACCTAGCCGGGCTGGCTTGATCCCATCCCTTCGATTTTAATTTGTAATTGGTTTTAACCCGGGTTGTTTTAAATGGATAGCCAAAATTATTTAATGTTTTTTAAATTGCTTTTAAATTTTATATGTTATGTTTTACCATGGCTCTTCACCGCCCTGAGTCCTGTTGGAGAAGGGCGGTATACAAATAAAATAAAATAAAATAAAATAAAATAAAATAAAATAAAATAAAATAAAATAAAATAAAATAAAATAAAATAAAATAAAATAAAATAAAATAAAATAAAATAAAATAAAATAAAATAAAATAAAATAAAATAAAATAAAATAAAATAAAATAAAATAAAATAAAATAAAATAAAATAAAAAAATAAAATAAAATAAAATAAAATAAAATAAAATAAAATAAAATAAAATAAAATAAAATAATAAAATAAAATAAAATAAAATAAAATAAAATAAAATAAAATAATAATAAAATAATAAAATAAAATAAAATAAAATAAAATAAAATAAAATAAAATAAAATAAAATAAATAAATTTAGCAGGTTCTGACAGGTTCTGGAGAACTGGTAGTGGAAATTTTAGTAGTTTGGAGAACCAGTAAATATCACCTCTGACTGGTCCCAGAGTGGGTGGGAATGGAGATTTTGTAATATCTTTCCCCCAGGAGTGGGGAGGGAATGTAGATTTTGCAGTATCCTTCCCCTGCCATGCCCACCAAGCCACGCCCACCAAGCCACACCATACCCACCAAGCCACACCCACAGAACCAGTAGTAAAAAAATGAATTTCACCACTGCTACAGAATTATATCTGTTTGCTGAAATTTTATATTTCTAAGGAAGAGAATAATTTCTTATAGTAAGTTAATGAGAAATTGAGATATAAGCATATATATTATATATTATATTTATTAAATTTTTATACCGCCCCCTCTCCCGATGGACTCGGGGTGGTGAACAGCCAAGATTAAAAAACATACAATATAAACATTAAAATACATTTAAAACAAAATTAAATCCAAAATGGCTCCCCAATTTAAAACGCCTTACCCATAACCCTATAATTAAAGCAAATTTAAAATTTCCACATTAAAAGGGGGAAGATTTAGGCCAGGCCAGCTTGATGAAATAGAAGAGTCTTAAGCGCGTGGCAGAAGGTGCGCAGATCCGGGATCCTCCGTATCTCCGGGGGGAGCTCGTTCCAGATCGTAGGTGCCCCCACAGAGAAGGCTCTCCCCCTAGGGGCTGACAGCCGACATTGTTTGGCCGATGGCACCTGGAGGAGCCCCTCTCTATGGGAGCGTACTGGCCGGTAGGAAGCTATTGGTGGTAGCAGGTGGTCCCGTAAATAACCAGGTCCCGTAAATAACCAGGTCCAAGCCATAGACCTATCTACCATAGAGATAGATTTTTTAAAAAAGAAATCAAAACTTCCCATTCAAAAAAACATTTTTGTATTCACATGGTTGCAATAATAAAATATCAATAAACAACCTGAAGCACAAAAGTAAAATTATAGCAGCATGGATATGATCTTTGATGTATCCAAAGCTACAGATCTTTGAGTGTAGGGTAACAACCAAATGGTGGATCCCCATACTTTGAAATGTTACACAGGTCCTACAGCAGAACCATACAATAGCTGTTACAACATCTATTATCAGGTTTAGAATGAGCTATACCAGGGGTCTCTAACCTTAGCAACTTTAAGCCTGGCGGACTTCAACTCCCAGAATTCCCCAGCCAGCTGGCTGAGGAATTCTGGGAGTTGAAGTCCTCCAGGCTTAAAGTTGCCAAGGTTAGAGACCCCTGAGCTATACTGTATCTGCTCTGCAGTTCTCTATAGTTCTCTCCTTTTTGAAACACCAGAATAAGTTTTCTGAAGGCTTACACTTCTAACAGTATTTAGAAAATGATAGTAATGTTTGCATATTATATTTCTTACTTTCAAACTACTGTTCTGAATGCATAAACCTCTGAATTTGAAGTCCGTGGATGATAATGAGATTAATATACCAGAAGGGACAGTGAGCAGATGTATAAGAAACAGCAATATTAAAAGTATCAGGTTAATGTTTTGTACCTGACCTACCAAAAGTATGCATCTCACTTTTTTATTCTTTTTTTTTCCTAAAATGAGTTATTAAAAATTCTTTGCTTTCAAACTTTCTTTTTCTCTTCTTTCTGTCTTTTGAAAGCTCATCGGTTTTACATCCTGGAATAGCACTATCCTGCTAATACATTGCGATGAGTCTTACAGATGCATCTGATGAAGGAAAAACACCAAGGGACTTTAGGCTTTTCCTCATTCTGATTCAGAAGTTATCTACTGGAAGGAATTTTTCCCCCCAGAAAGGTATAATTCCTAAAGTAGTATATATTAAAATAATGGCTATGTCATTTTATTGCCATCCAGAGATGCAGCAAATTCTTTCCCATCAGAAAGATATACATTTTGTTACTTTAGCAATGTAGCATCAGTGCTTTTTTTCCCCCCTGCTGCATTTGGTTTAGCAGAATCATGTCTAGAAGCTAATCAGCCCAGAGTAGTGTTCCTTATCTTCTATGTAGGAACTACAGGTGCAATGAAGGTTTGTTCAGTGCTAAAGGGACATAAAAATTCAGCGCTTGTTTGTCAGTCCAATGAAATAAGTAATGCTTGTGTTCCATTAAGTCTTTGTGAGTGACTGTTTCAAGCCTCTTTTGTACGCAATTTCCATTTGTACGCAATTTACTGATCATCTGGATGATGCCCATATCATTTAATCAACAGTAAAATAATTACAGGGGTTTTTTTTCCCCTGCTTTTTATGCTGGATTTATATGTCTCCAGAAAATTACCTAATTCATGGCATTGTTAAAATGTCCAGAGACTTCAAATGAATCTCCTACTTGACTAATTATTCAGTGTTTTTTGTGCTCAAGGCTTTTAACTGCCCAAACAGTTATATGCCAATGGCAAAACATCTGTTAAATGTTCCATCATATGTGCAAAGCATGAGTCAATGAATCATTCTATGCATTTCACTCTCTGTTGTTTTTCTCTCAGAAGCCGAGTTTCAAGTCTATTTTAGCTGCTAGACATATCTGGAATTTCTTTACTAACATCACAAAATGTCTGCCTTTGAATATACTCAAAAGCATCATGGCTATATATCATTTTGCAGATAGGGACAAAGTTATCCCAAAATTGCACACACAACACATACATACTGACTCTCATCCCAGGGATTGCTTCATTTCCTATAATATTTCCTGGAGCTCCCCATACCATTTCTTCTTCCTAGTTAAGCTCCAAACACTGTCATTTTGTTTTCCTTTACTGGCTACATTCACAATGTACATATTTTTTTTACTGAACGTGTTTTGCAGGTCATACAAAGATGCTAAGCCACAAGAAAAACAATGAAGGATAAAACTGAAAACTTAGTATTAGTGTGAATGCAGTCACAAGATCCTTAAGCTCGTTGATAGTATAATAGAATTCTTTATTGGCCAAGTATGATTGGACACACAAGGAATTTATCTTGGTGCATATGCTTTTGGTGTACGTAAAAGAAAAAATACATTTGTCAAGAATCATAAGGTACAACACTTAATGATAGTCATAGGGAAACAGTCAATATAAATCTTAAGAATACCAGCAACAAGGTTACCGTCTTACAGTCATAAGTGGGAGGAGATGGGTGATAGGAACAATGACGAGATTAATAGAAATGCAGATTTAGTAACTAGTTTCACAGTGTTGAGGGAATTATTTGTTTAGCAGAGTGATGGCGTTCGGGAAAAAACTGTTCTTGTGACTAGTTATTCTGGTGTGCAGTACTCTATAGCATCGTTTTGAGGATAGGAGTTGAAACAGTTTATGTCCAGGATGCAAGGGGTCTGTAAATAGTTTCACAGCCCTCTTTTTGACTAGTACAGTATACAGGTCCTCAATGGAAGGCAGGTTGGTAGTAATTGTTTTTTCTGCAGTTCTAATTATCTAATTAAACATAATGTTACATCACTCATGCTCTTTCCCAGTTGTCACCAATTATTCAGTTAGTCTTGTTGCACACAAAAAATGTAAACACACAAAAAATGTGAAAACTAACATGAACTAATGAAGAGTAAAAGAAGTAAAGGAAGGAAGGAAGGAAGGAAGGAAGGAAGGAAGGAAGGAAGGAAGAAAGAAAGAAAGAAAGAAAGAAAGAAAGAAAGAAAGAAAGAAAGGGAAGAAAGAAAGACTACAAAAACCAAGGAAGTAGTTAAGCTTCTGTGGAACCTAAGAGTATTCTGTGGAATTATGATGTCACATACTTAAAACACCAATAGTGTTATTCTAAAACCAAGTCTAATAAGGATACAAGGATACTACTCTTAGAGAAGCTAGTTTTATTGTAGGTACCATAAAAGATGTAAGTATCACAAAAACTAACAATTCAAAAATAAAATAAGCATACATACATAGTCCCAAGGTTCAGATCTTATGATTTTTTCCTCCTATTTATGCTTGCTAAAGAATTATGAAGAGAAGAGGGAAGGGCAGTTGACACTTGTGCATCATTATAGTATTGGGACTGTCTGATTTTTGCCCTTTGGATCTGACTATGGCCTTCTACCATTCACATTACCTCTTTCTCTATTGCCTCCTTATATCTCTCTCTTGGCCATGGAAATGCCAGGAACTTTAGACTTCTCACATACTCTCAGGACATGGGGTTCTCTATCTGTGTAGGCTTGTGATTATTTCCTCTCTCCTTCCATCCCAAGAAAATAAAGTGGGACAAGAAATCACAATTTCTTTCCTCCAGAAAGCAAAACTCCAATGCAGGTGCATCCTGTTGAACAAATTTTCCCACTCCGAAAAGTGAGGGAAAAGAGAAAAGGGGAATTTTCATCTCTTCTTGTAATAAGACAGCGAGCATGAATTTTCCATCCCAAGCAGAGCATCAACTACAACTACTCTCAATCCTGAATTCTTATCCACAGCTTTGGGTCAGGGGACTGAAATAGTATTCATCTGGTCCTAAGAACAAAGAACAGGCAAGAGGAATGTTCCATCCTTCTTTTGTTTTCTTCAGTTATTCTTTTCTGTTCAAAGTTTCCCTTTGCAGCTTCAGGAAGGAGGGATCCACATGCTCATTGAAAGTGCAACAACACTCCCCCAAGTCTAGTTCCTTTCTCCTCAGTATTTAAGGAACTGGTAGTTGCAAAAAACAAAAAACAAAACAGAATATTAAAAGTCTATGGAGATTATCAGTCATCCAGGACATGGTCATCCCAAAGGTGCTTTTTCAAGAGGCAAATGGACAGAACTGAAAAAGCTTCTTGGATGACAAGAAAACATCTTCAAAGAAAGACCAGAAAGTTCAGTTGCTTCTTGAAAAAGCACCTTTGGGATCTGTCATACACATTTGAACATCCTGATATTGAACATCATAATATTCTGATATTATGATGTTCAATATCAGGATGTTCAAATGTGTATGACTACCAATTGTAGAAGCTGGGGAACGTGGAGATTTGACAGGTCAGCTAGGACTTCAGATATTTGGCCTGCTGAATTTCAAGGAGAAAGGGAGACATTGTCAGTTTTGGAAGCAGTGAATCAACTGGCCCCACTGAATACATGCAGAAGTGGGCTGCTGCCAATTCAGACTGGTTCGAGCGAACCGGTAGTTCCGACCACCAGCTGGGTCCGCCCACCAACCCCGGTGCTATCCCATCCTATATATCTCACTCTCTGGCTCGCTCACCCTGTCCACACAGCCCAGCTGATTTCCACGCTTCACCTGCTCTACTCACTGTGGCTGCCTGAGAAGGTGTGCTGGAAGCCACATGCAGGAAATCGCTATGTGATTCAAGCTGCGCGCAAGCGCGGAATGCGTGTGAGTGAAGTGAGTGTGCATGCAAGTGAAGTGAGTGCGTGAGTGAGCACTCACATTTTTGATTCTGCACTAGGCGAACCAGTTGTTAAATTACATGAAGCTCACCTCTGAATACATGGACTATGGATCTCAAGCCAATCTGACCCCAATAGTATAGGGAAATGCAAACAGGAAATCAGAAAAAATAGCAAAGGTTGTTGATGGTCATAGAGGGTGAGAAAAGGAATTGTAGTCAGAAATTGGCACAGATCACAGAAATTTTCTGTCTGTGTTTTTAGCTCTCAATGGGGATTTACGGGCTGTCTGGACCTGGAGTGCAGAGGGAAGAATCTATGAAGAGTCCATTAGGATAGTAGGTATGTCTTTTTTCAGTAGCACCCTGAAAAATATTATCCCTTTGGAAATTAAGATGACTGCTAGTCTTTTGTAAGATATTAAAGGTCTGGACCTAGGGCTCCAAGTGTGTGAAGCCTCTCTCCTAGTTTTTAATCAGTGTTGATTTGATATCTTCCTGTACTGCTCTTTATTTTAATT
Source organism: Pantherophis guttatus (assembly GCF_059756535.1). Classification (NCBI taxonomy): domain Eukaryota; kingdom Metazoa; phylum Chordata; class Lepidosauria; order Squamata; family Colubridae; genus Pantherophis; species Pantherophis guttatus. The sequence continues at coordinate 169,485,355 of NC_142065.1, read as the reverse complement.
TTTATATTGCTAGTTGTAATTGCCTTTAATTTTAATTTTGTTTGCTGCCCAAATTTACTTGCTGAGATGGACAATTGTATAAAATGATGAAATCAATACATTAAATAAATGCCTAAAAGTACCTTATAAAATCAATCCGGGTGTGAAGAATAACTGGATTAACCAAATGTCTGTGCTTAGCATCATAACCATTCTTAATTTTCAGATGCTCCCATCCAAACTCATTTTTTTAGAATGGGGGAGGGGAACTATCTCATTTCCCAACAAGTTGGTTCTAGGACATTTAGAGCCACAGCTTGGAAAAATGCCTCAATTTTTCAAAATGACAGAAGTAAGCAATTGCTTGAGATAGAAGTTAATAAGGCAATCCTGGGGGAAAAAAATAACTGAATTCAAATGGTGTTTGCATCTGCTAGTCAACAGCAGAGCTTTACTGGCTCTTATGTCGATGGGCTGAGCATTTAAGTCTCTGATGAATAACCATGGGTTAGGAGAAGATATGCTGTTATACTTCCTCAAATCTTCCATTCTGTTGAATTAGTTTGTATCATATTTCAGGAGAAGGGTCCTTTTTAAACTGGCTGACTACGGTTAGTTTGTTTTAGCCCACATCCTTTGCAAATGATAGTCAGCCACATATGCTGACTCAGTGTTTACAATGTTGTAAATGCTGGATCTCATGATTAGCTGTCAAGCAGCACTCAGACTGGCTATGAAGTTTGTGTAATTATCTGTGCCTGAGCTGTTCAGTTGCAGAACAGGGACCAATGTAAAGTGATACAGTGCCTTTGGTCAAATGACCAACCATAAATTCTACCCTGGAGCTATTTATGAAAAAATTGCCCAGACTTAAGGAGATGTATAATTTGCATCGAGTGATGAAAGTCATAAACACTCCAGAATTTCCATCATACTTGTCAGGCAAGGCCTGGGTGAGTAGCTACAGTTGTTGTTGCTATGGCATCATGCACTTGACCAAGAAGCGATGCTGCAGCAGCAGACAAGGGCCTATTCTGGCTCATCTGCTCTGCTAATGGGTTTGCTGCTTGGAATAATTAGTCCATCTGAGCCACTTGGATGCTGGAATACTGTAAAAGATGCTGGTGACTTGGTCCACAGTCAACAAAGCTGCAAGTATGCTGGTTGCTATGGTCTGGGTCTAGGAACCGGACATTATTTTTCTTCTTATAACAGTATGTGTAGAACTCTCTGGTTTTACTGTTGAGCTTCAGCCAGTCTGTTATTCATATACAAAGGCAAGCAGGCATAAATTCAAGATAACACTTTTGACAAGCTACTTTGATTGCAAATACTAAACAAATCATAATTCAAACCATCACCTAAAAGCTTATCCCTCTCTGTTTATCTTCATCACTCATCCACTCATCCTTTCTGGTTGGAGAGGAGTCCTGGAAAGAAATCCAGGATTTCTTTCCAGCCAGGTGAACTTATATTTCTCTGCCTGAAGGGAGTTGACATCTGATGAGTGTTGTTATAATGGACCTAGTTCTCGTGTTCTGATTTTGATTTTATTATCCCCATACCAGGATAACACTCCAAACCATTTCAGACACTATCTCTTCCCCTAAATAAAAACAAATAACCAGTATGAGAATGGAATTTTGGAAATGCAAGAAGACGTGGACATAAAGGTACTTCTGAGCACTATCTTATTTTTATACTATGTACTTTATTGTGAGTTCACCCAATAGCCATCCTCAATGAAAAAGAACCTCTATGCAAATCCCATTTTCTTTATTCTACCTTCTTTTTTGCCTCTCTTCTTCTCAACCTCTGAAAAACAGATGGTTTCAGACTCGAAAACACCATTATTTTTACCTACAGCAGAGTAAGAAATATGCCAGCTTTTGAAATGGGAAACATGGCAGAGAGACAAAGAGAAGTCAAAATAATGCAGATGACTTCTGCAGTACCAAAAGCATTTTAGTGGCACACAATCCAATAAATTGTTCATTTTTCTAACAAGCACTAGGTAAATGGATACCCATGGAAAACATAACATTGGGATTTTTGCTACATCTGAAGAAAAGGGAAGGTATTCTCAATGTGCACAGAGAAAGAAAAAACAGTACAAGACAAATGACAGATAAGGAGTAATAAATTTTGCTAAACTACTTAATGTACTTAATGGTTGAGGTACCTTAAAAAAGATACCTCAGTATGATGTTATGAATTTTCTTCGTTTGGAATTGGTTTCATCAGATGCATGAAATGATATGCTTACTTACATGTGTGTGGATGTTTGCATGTGCAGAAGGAAAAACATGGAAATGTATACATGAGGTGAGAAGAAAACACACTTGTTTGTTTATTCAATCGACAACACTTGTGTTAAAGCTAAGCTGTATGGAGAATGAGGGCCGTCTGCCACATGGCTAATTAATTTAGGAATACTAATATGTTTATGCAGTCATAAAGTATTAAATGACTACAGTACTTATTTTGCATAAAAGAAAAAATGGCCATCAAGCACAGATTGCACCCTTATCTCAAACTACAATAAACACAATGCTATTGCTACCTAAAGAAGAGAACTTAATTTGTTTCTGCTCTTGTGATACTTTACCATCACTCAAATTATTATTATTATTATTTATTATTTTTCATATTTGTATACCGCCCTACTCCCGAAGGACTCAGGGCGGTGAACAGCCATAATAAATACAAATACATATAGAAGTTAAAAACTATTTAGAAACAGATTAAGTAATTTAGGCTCAAAGATTTAAAAACATCAAAATTTATCTAAAGAGGTTTAAAACCCAATTTAAAAGCCAGTTTAAATGCATTAGTCTTCATGTGAATCCTTGATTTAATAAGATCCAACAATCATAGTGGCGGCTTGTGAATGGAAACAGGGAATCAATATTGGAAGCATTCAAATAAAAAGAATATTTGTTTTTTGTTTTTTTTAAAGCATCAAGAGGGCAGGAACCCAGGCAGGTTCCAAGGACATATAGGGGAATCATGAGTATCAAGCCATCTACTCTCTTACCTTCTTGGAGCTTGCGTGTGGTCTTTACGTAACATTCTTCAAATTCCAGTTTGAGGGTCCCTTAAATGAATAGAAGCCATATGAAATAGTGATATCTTTAAAAAATTAAATAATATAGCATTGGTTTTCCCACTTCTTCCATTTCTAAATTCTAAATGTTAATGGGGCTGATAGAGACATCATTCCCCTGTTCTTATTCTTTGCATTTTATAGGGGATGCTTTGCTTTATTAAAGATGCTTCACAAAACAAAGTACAACCCTGGTTTAGTGGTGAAATCCAAATTTTTTTACTAATGGGTCTGTGGGTGTGGCTCGGTGGGTGTGGTGTGGCTTGGTGGGTGTGGCTTGTTGGGCGTGGCAGGGAAAGGATACTGCAAAATCTCCATTCCCACCCCACTCTGGGGCCAGAGGTGGTATTTGCCGCTTCTCCAAGCTACTCAAAATTTCCGCTACCGGTTCTCCAGAACCTGTCAGAACCTGCTAAATTTCACCCCTGTCCTGGTTCCAAAAGCAAAGGGTACATAAATCATTATGTATAAAGGATGAACATAGGATGGCAAAAATGTATAAACTTTTGCTGAAATGTGAAGTGGAAGAAGAACAAGTTAAAGATTGCATTTTAAATGAACTAAGAACTTTGTTATAACATACAGATGGATCCGTGGGAAGGAGTGTACATAAAAGGATAGATATTTGTGTTGTGTTATAAATTAAGAGAGAATTTCATTTTATATGATGTACCATTGGTATATGACACCAGAGAAAATATCTAAGATATATAAAAATACATCTGGTTAATGATGGAAATGAAGGGGCGTTTTACCAGACATGGTGGACTTGTGAAAAAGCAAAAAAAAAAAAAGTTTGAAAACATTTGATGATACAAAGAGTTTTGCAGATTAATACTGAGATGAAACCAAAACTTTTCTTTCTGGGGCTTATGGATACTCAATTTGAAAAGGCTTAAAGAAGATTGATTTTATTAATGGCATAACTGAAGCAAGATTATTATATGCACAAAGATGGAGAAATATTGAAATACCCACAATGGAGGAGTAGATTGTAAAGATTGCAGAATTAGCAGAAATGCCAAAACTGATCTACCTGGTCAGGGATAAAACAATATCTAATTCAGTTAATCATGGTTATAACAGCACAATCTCAAATAAAGGTTCTTAGATGAATCAGATTCAGGCATATTCATTGGGACTTGGAAAGTAAGTATTCCATTCATGGAGTTCACTGTAAAAGAATAAATACCATGGCCATAACTTATTTTCAGTCGTAGGATCATTACATTAAACCTCAATTTAGGACAGCAATTGGGATCAGAATTTCTGTCACTAAAAGGTAAAGCATAACTGAAGGCAGTCCCTGGAGATCCAATTGCCATTTTTAACCAAATCTCATAGTCATTAGGCAACTTCCCTAAGGCAACCTTCTGCCAACTTCTCACAATCAAAGTCAGTGCTGAAATTGGCAGGAAATCCCAGGCTGTTAGGCACGTAGTTACTGATGTTGGGTGGAAGAGGCAGCAAAGGGACATGTGGGGATGTGGAAGCAGGGCAGCAAGGATTGGGGATGATGTGCAAGGGCATGTGCAACATTTGTGGCATGGGTTGGGGAGGAGACACGGAGAGGCATAGCAGGGGTTAGGGAGGGGGCACAAGAGGCACAGCAACGGTCAGGCAAGGTGTACGAGGGTAAGGTGCACAGGATGGGAAAGATATGCATGGGGGTGCAAATGCTGAGGTGGATTGAGATGGGCTGAGAGAAGAAACAAGGGTTAGAAAGATTCCTGTGACTTGTGACTTTTCCTGCCAGCTTCCCCATTAACTTATTGGGAGAACTATCTGGGAAAGCTATAAATAGTAATCATGGAGGGTTGCAATCAGTCGTAAGTGCAAATAGTTTGCCAAGTGCTCAGATTGCAATCATGTGACCACCAGGACACAGGGATGGCCAGAACTCTTGAGGACTGGACATAACCCCTGTTCATTCAGTGCTGTCATAATGTCAAATAGTTGCTTAACAAATGGTCATAGGTCAAGAACTACCTGTACTGTATAGGAGAGAAAATGACAGTTGTCAGCCAGACAAACAGGAATACACAAAGCCAAGTTCTTTCCTAGCTTCCAAAGTAATTGTTTAACACCAGTGGTGAAATCCAAATTTTTTTACTACCAATTCTGTGAGCGTGCCTTGGTGGGCGTGCCTTGGTGAGTGTGGCAGGGGTAGGATTTTGCAAAATCTCCATTTTCACCCCACTCTGGGGCCAACAAGAGGTGGTATTTGCCGGTTCTCCGAACAACTCAAAATTTCTGTTACCGGTTCTCCAGAACCTGTCAGAACCTGCTGGATTTCACCCCTGTTTAACACCCATGATAATTGCTGAATCTTTGATGCACTCTGAGCTTGGTTGTTTTCTTGCAGATGTTTCATTATCAAACTAAGTAACATGATCAGGGCTAGTAGGGAGTGGGGTTGCCCTGAGAGGAATCCCCACTCCTACTAGCACTGCTGACGTACCGACTTTAATAATGAAACATTTGCAAGAAAACAACCAAGCTCAGAAAGCACCAAAGACCCTGGTTCAACCCTGATCTATAAATATTTGCTTCTATCTGTATCCATGATAATTACTTTCTAAGCAACTCCATATAAAACTTAAATGAGCTGTCTTTTACTAACTCAGTCAAGTGCTTCCCTGCCAAAATCCGAACAAACTGGGGGTTTTCTTCATTCTTTCAAAAAAAGAAAATATTCTTTGTTTTTTTATAACAAAAAGTTATAGTGCTGCCACATTATAACAGAACAGATTAATCCTCAAGGTTCCCAAGAAATGAACTTTGTAAAAGGCAGAAGGAGAAGAGTTTTTAACATCCTTGATAAAGAACCTGGGACCAACGCTCTTTGAGGTAGGCAGCAAACCTTTTGCAGACACCTTAAGACTCAGCTCTCCATTTCTCTTTGACACTTGTGCCTATCCGCTCACACTTGATTTTTCCCACCACCTTGCAGGCTGGAAGCCAATTTGCAGCTTTTTAACTACACAAGCTGGGGAATGAGCATTCAATTTGCAAGTCCTTAGATGCAAAAGTAGTAACAGGCTATGTCTGTCTAGGATCAAAAATTCACAGGAATAGTGACTGTGAAAGAAAGAGACATCTGTTATTTGGAAGAAAGACTGCAATAGATCTAGACAAAATATTAAAGTGCAGAAACATATCGATAACAAAAGTATGCATTCTCAGGGCCTAGTTGTAACACAGAGTTGTGAATGGTGGATGTTCAGAAAGGTTGAACAAAGAACATTTGATTCCTTTGCAAATGGTGCTGGAGAAAATTGCTGAGAATATTTTGGACTAGACGAACACCAAATACTTTTATATTGGATGAAGTAAAAGCTGGTTGTTCACTAGGAGAACTAATAATAAAGCTAATATTTAGATATTATGGATACCTAACATGAAAGGAACAGTCCCTGGAGAATTGAAGAAAAGCCTCTTAGAAGACAAGGTGGCTAGAGACTGTTATTGATGTCACGAGTAGGAGCAAACAAGACCCCAAAGAAAAGGTGAAATGAAGTAACTAAAGAACAATGAAACAATTCAAACGAAATGTGTTACTGTCTGAAGGTCTTGCTCCAGAGAGCTTTGGTTTCTCAGGGCCATTGAAAAAATACGGTTGAGAATCATTAATCCAAAACCTGCTCAGCTGTAAAACCCAGATAAAACAGATACATTGGCTTAAGCAGAAAAGGAACAACAGTTAACTATTTGCAAAAAATGCACAGCCATGACTAGCTTGTTATCAACTTTGCTATTGTAGGAAGTCAGCACCCACCCCTTTCCTGGAAGAATGAAATATTTTAGGAAATATTAAAAAGGCAGAATATTATATTCTCCTGGATGAGAAATGGAGAAACATATTTTAAAGACAAAGCAGCTTTCTGCCTCGCCCACACACACCTTTGTTAATGGATCATAATCTGCAACACAATAGCAACAGAAACTAACATAATGGGACCCATCTAGGACAGAAACTCACCACATGGCACCTGGGAAGATTACATCAGCCAGCAAAGCTACCTAAGACCCCCACCTCCTGGAAGTCTGACAACCAATCAGATACTCTTTCGAGGCCCCAGGAAGTTCAAAGCCAGGGAGAGCATAAAAACCCGGAGACTCGCTGTATCTGGCCCTTTTCTATTCAGGAACTCAAGCCATGTGATCCTGTCCACCATTAAACCATCTTTCCAAGCAGTCTCCATGTTTCCAGTGTCTGTTTTCCCCACTTGGAGCAGAACCTAGAAGGATATTTCTTCCTACACTATATATCAAGCATTGTCTTCTACAACATTAAGCAATACCCTATCAAGATATATATGACTGTGTAAAATATCTCAGCTTCAAATGAAACACCAACTTCATTTAGGCAGCCATTTCCTGCAAATGAACTCTAAAACTGCAAAGGATCCAAGCAGCACTTGCCCAGGTATTGTAGGAGTTGAAATAAATATTCAGAACTCATATTTTTTTATGAATTGCCTTGACTGTCATGGGAAAGGGTTCCTGCTACTTTGCTGTTTCAGCAATGCAAAACAACAGTAAATCTACCCTAATTGGGTTGATGGCTGCCTGATACTACAGGGAGAGCTTTCAAGAGACATCTGCAGGAATTTAACATTGTTCTTTGGGCTGTTGAATGTTCAAACAGATAAATCATGACCTTTTTAAAAAAAAAAATCCTGTGAACAAGGTAATTGGTGAAATAACTTCCTTTTCTGTTTCCAGGGACTCCCTCCCCAATATTATGTTCCTCCATCCTTGCCATAAACCTCCTTTCTTTTCTTCCAAAGCTATACATACCTATTCTACTTAATTGAAACAAAACTGCTCAGCTTGATCTCCTGGTTTCAAAGCTCAGATTTAAATAGGGCATTGCTAGAAGCTAACGGCTTTCACTGCTTAGAGCTGATGATGAATAAGCTGCACTATTGTTCATTTTCATTATAAACAGAAAAAGCATACCCAGAATAGGGAAATATTCTATTTCCTAACATCAAACAGTGTGACTCAGAGCTAGATTGCCTAAATGTTTTTCGGAGGAATCAAAGATAAAGCAAGCTTGTTAAGTTACTGATGGGTGAATAAAACATTATTTTCTTGTTTCTAATTATGTAGCAGCAAAAACGTTCTTAAGCATTTTTTAAAAAGTAGCCGTGTTTGGCATTTACTGACCAATTTGCCAATCTTGTTGGAATTCCACTCCCATTATTGGCAACAACTGCCAATAAAAATAAACTGTGGGATGCGTAGTCCAGCAACAGTTGGAGGCAGGTTCTCCAACCTGGAGTAAGGAGTATAGTAGCTCAGCCTTTTATGTAATCTCCAATTAAATACATAAGAGCCTTATAACAACTCATTGATATGAAGTTTAGCATTTCCCCTTTTAAGATTGGTGCACAGTCTGGACTCACAGTTCCTGCACAAGAGCAGGTGGCAAGGTGGCTTTTTCACAGGCACAATTGGTGTGCTTAGTTGAACCCATTCTTGAATCAGAAGGCCCTCTGACAATCACATGCCCCTCACGTCTTGCAAAGGGACTATGTATTGTGATGCATTCTCCATGAAGCTGCCTGTCAGGCTCAAGCCCAGAATCAAGACAAAGAGATCCATTTGAGTCCCATCCTTTATTTGCTTACACTTAATAGAAAGTCTTGCTAAAAAGTCTAACTTTCTAAATTACTAGATAGTTCCTGCAGTGTGGTTACCCTGACTCTCTTTACATGTCCCACATTCAGACAGGGACTGCACAGTCTTTGGATCTAGGTCTCATTTTGGGAAAATTCTGAGTTGGCAAAATCTTTCCCCTTTGTTGCTGCAGATGCACATTTTATCACACTGCCTTGAGAATCACTTGGAAGCTACAACTGCTCCAGAAAGCAGGTGCATAGACAATAATGAGATGACACTGTGAGGCCACAGAACACTCCTGCTCCATGCGTTGCACTGGTTGCCAATTGGCTTCCAGGTGTAATTCAAAGTGCTGGTTACCACCTATAAAGCCCTCCATGGCATAGGATCTAATTATTTAAGGCACCATTTATCCCCAATAATTACTTATCCAGTAAGATTTGGCAGGTTGTGTGTGTGTGCTTTGGCCCTCCTCAGTTATCAAATGATGCCTATTAGGAAATGCACATTCTTTCTCTGTCACAGCACCTGCCCCTTGAGTAGCATTGCCCAGAGATCGATATGGCTCCCACCTTGGTGAAGTTTCAAAAGGCAATGACTAATCTCCCAAACCTCGGACAACTGATAGCTGAGCCCTTTTGAGACTTCTATACCACTTCATTTTCCCCCCATAATATTTATATTGTTGTTGTTATTAATTAATGCATATTTATTTTCTGTTTTTGTTTTGTTATTTTTTCCAATTTTTTATTAGACAAAGCAACCAGAGCTGGTTGGAGCAAAGTGTTCTTTAAATCTATGAAATTATAATCAATAAACAAATACATAAAGACAATGGTTTGGTCCATACATAGTTGTAAACTGTCATTTGGTTTAAATATAGTTTGTTAAGCAAAACACAATTATCTGGAGTTACACATAAAACTAAATATATCATGATTAAAAACCATCATGGTTTATATAATGCAATGGGTTCATATAATACAATGAAATACATCCAAATTTAGTATATTGCAAGTCACATATAATGGTGAATCCAGTCTGCTTCTTGCTGGTTTGCAATGTGGATCTTTTGGTTTATCTATGTTTTTTCTTGCCAAGTTTTGATTTCAAGTTTAGAAGCAAGAGAAGAAAAGCAGAATGATGCAATGGACAAAAAAGTATTAGAGCAATGAAGAATCAGATTCATATTTCAGTGAAAAGCTTTTCCAATTGATCATTCTGCAAATAAAATTCTAAAATTCCCAGCCAATAAGTGTTTCTGATTAGAAATATGGGAATTATACTCCTATCATACATAGAGGATAATAGGTTGGGGAAACTGACCGTAAAGTCTTGTACAAAGCATGCTTTTTATATTACGTACACTTGTTAGAGTCTATCAGAAGGCCACGGATAAGCTGATAGTCTTCACTGTCTGGAATTCTAAAATTAGCAGGATTAAGTGGAAAAGTGTAAGGAATATGAGTAAGGGAGCAAGTAGTCTTGATGCTTCTCTTTGCAAAGAGCCTCCCAGCACAGTTGTGGTCTGCATGTTTGGCATTCCAGTACAATAAGCAAGTGCTCTTCAACAACAACAACAACAACAACAACAACAACAACAACAAAACGAAGTACAGTAATGCAAAGGATTTCTGCAGATTTGCTGGAAGCTACTGACAGCTAAAGCAGACAGAGCTGAGCTGGATGGACACATATTAAATCTGCACACCATAAGGATTCATGGTTTGTTTTAACAAGGGTTTGTTGTATAAGTCGTAGCAATTTAGTTCTGACGTACCATAAATCCATATGCTGTGGTTTACAAATAATCGCTGATCTTCCACATTATGCTAAATCAAAATCCAATAAACCACATTATATCTTAAGACATGCAGAAACCACTAGAAACATTGTGGATGCAGTATGTCTCTGTAGTGCATGGATCAATTGTGCTGGCTGCGAGTTTGTTTTTCATGATTCAAACCAGTTGTGAACTGTCTGTTCTTTCTACCCTCCTCTGACAGCTCCATTCTGCTCTTAGAAAGCATTTCTTAAATAGAACACAATTCCCGAAGAACAAGGAATGAGTCTTTATGAGAAAAAGTATATATGAAAAGATAATGCATGAGTGGAAGCACCAGTATCTTTGTCTGCTAAAATAACTTGATTAAATGCAGATTTTTATCAGAGTAATGCAGGACCTTGTACTTAAACATCTATTATTCTTTTCCTTCACTGATGTGTGTATAATGGGCCTTCTTTTTTTCTCCCAGAAAGGTTACTCTATTCACAGTGAGCTACTGTATGTAGTTGAATACCCTTAATTAGGCAATATGTCTTTTTAACACCCACTATTACCTTTTCCACACTGAGTGGGAATTGCCCATCACAGGAATGTATGAATAACAATCTAAGTTAACTTTTTTAAAAAAGATAGTAAATGCACAAATATACATGAGACTTTCTCTTGCAACTGTTCCAGATTTCCCTTTTCTTTTATTTCTTCCTCCATTATTACTATGAGATATACTTCTCAGACTAAGAATCTATCATTTTGTCTTTAAAACAAAGCTAAACAAAGCAAACATAACACTAAATCAAAGGCCCTTTATGGGTAGGGCATTTACCAATTATTATTTGATTATATGATATCTAGTTGTTGGATGGAGGAGTACGGAATTTTTAGTTAGGTAGCTATTTACAAATCAATATACCACCTCAGTCTGACTTAAGGCTGTTTACAGTACAGTAAGAAATACAATAAAGTAGTTATGCACAAAATAAAAGAAAAAAGAAACTATAAACACATGACAACTGAAATGTACAATCACTCATCAAATCAATAATCCCATAAACATCCCTGGACAACATATAACCCAGCCTAGTCTAGAGCATCCCAATGACTCAGCAGAAGACCAAAGCCTCCTAAGCAACAAAAGGTTAAAAGACGTTCTAAACATAAAGAAAGGAAGCTGTAGTAGAGAAACTTCCACTTCTCTGTTATCGCAGTGAAGCACCATTAATATCCAGGAAACATTACTGGTAATACCAGGATCCAGGCGGCTCACTAGCCAACCCTTTATTTGCAGGACTGTCTGCCCGCAATGGTATCAGACAGAATATTCAAGTTTTCAAAACAAGAGAGATACTAGGGACATACAAAGTGTCTAGCTTGCCTTGAGGAGGTGTGCTTTGGATCTTGCAGTAGCTAAAACTCCAACAAATAACAAATAGGAAAATAAGTATCCATCATAGTCAGATGATGATGGTGATTATATTGGCTCAACTTAAGGAAGTTTTGTAATGATTACTCACTTCTCACAAGGAAAGTATCTCAACATTTCAGAACCACAACCAATACATAATATGAAACTTAATATAAAACAATGATCTCTGTTATTAGAGTGAATGAGTCTGTCTATATATATATGCCTGTTATTAGAGTGGGTCAATCTGTCTATCTATCTGAAATTCATTGGTATTATTAATTTATAAAAATTATAATTGGGTATAAACTACAGCTTTTGACTAGAATGAACGCATAAACAAATTACGTTGTCTAAATCTACTAGTTTGCAGCTTGAAGAATTTGCATGTTCATTTTGAAACAGGAAATCTAATCAGTTTTGCCTAAAACTATTATCTGTGATATATTAAGGGGTTCAGGACAATAGCAAACAAGCTTTAAAACAGTTATTCCAAATTTATCTCACACCATAAAACCTACATCTACAGCCACATTCTTTTTATGGTAAAGTGTAATCATAAAAGCCTATGTACTCCACAATACATTTTTCATTTCAGTATAAAATACTAGTGAGAGAAAAAACAACAACGTAAAACTAATCACAGGATATGCGATCAAGAAGCAGATCATTTCGTGTCAGCACTAGGAAAAGTGCTATGTTTTTTTCTAATGATCATTATTATACCATAAATGGTATAAATGATATAAATGATTCTTTATTTATAAAGGATATGATGGAGCATGTAGTGCTTTACCAAATGAACAAAGCTAGCGAGATATGTAGGTTGGCCTACAGAGAATCCAACATATGATATTTCTCTTTTTGCATAAGTATGGCTTCTCTCCAATGAAACTTCCTATAAAGATCTGAAGAGAGCTATATACTAGTCATATCTGTGAGAAATCAGTTATCCTGTCAGCTCAAGTTCGGGCTTGTCATTTTTGAGATCCCTTTCTCTCTCCCACCACAGAATATGGACAATGAATGTATGAAAAATTCTTACTTAAATTGGGAATAAATGTCTTTGTAGAACAACTCAACCAAGATCTCTTTAGCATTGTTTTCATTTGCAGGTGCTTCTTGTTTCGTGACCGACTCATTTAGCAACTTTTCACAATTATAATAGTGATGAAAAGGTAACTTTTAATCAATCCTCGCATTTTTTTTAACCTTTGCACATCTGTAAAGCAAAGGAAAGCTGAGTTAAGATTATAAGCACAGTCATGGTTTCACTTACTGACTTCTTCTTGCTAAACAAGGACTATCTATATCTGTATTTTTTCCCCTGATAATTTTTATAAGACTAAAACATGGCCAAACCAGGAGTCTCAATACAGGTAAGAGTGAGGGTTGAAAAGTACATTTGGAAAAACCGAAGCCTGGAGAATAATTCATTCAACGTAAGAAAGGTTTTAGTGATACTGATAGTTTTATTAAATGTCCTTAGATTGCCTGAAAATCAGTACCAGGATGATGCAAATATCCAGAAATCCAATATTAAATAACGGCTGGGTTCATACAGCCCGCTAATTCCTAAATGAAGTTTAATAAGCCACTGTTGCTACCCTTATAGCTTGTTCTGCCTAAATAAACTAAGAATTTAGCATGGTCTAGTACACACAGTTTTAATACAATGGCTGGATTTCTACAAATGCTGAACCACATAATTGCCAACCCATTTTAGTTTAGGCTAGTGCTGTGAAAACAGAGACTGTTTTATAAACTCAAAATATAGCTTAATCCTCCATCCCTTTTATTGCAAAGTTCCATAAGCATAGATGCAAAAATATTTCAAATGTTAGGGGGGAGGGAGTGTGTGCTGCAAAGGGTTCCTTTAAGATTCTTGTAATTGGATCTTTCTAGTTGCTGATAAAGTGTTGTACCAAAGATGTTCTGGATTTTACTTGTGTTGCTAAACAAGCACCTTCACAGGACTGAGCCTTAATGTTAGTGATTTGCCCTGAGCATGGCAATAAATTCTCCATTACAATGCAAACACAGGCTCATGAACATAGTGGTGGAAGACTCAAGGACACCTCAGAAGTGCTGCTTTTATTGCTGATGTGAAATATGTTCTTTTTTTAAAAAAAATTGATCAGCTACTGAAGGAATCTAGGAATTTAGCTTAGACGCTTGGCAACTCTAGAGTTTTAAACTTCACCTTTCATGCTCTCATTTTTATATAGAAAGCTTTTTCAGCCTTACAAATTGAGGAGACTGCCATATTTAGATAACGGTATTGTATGATCTCAGATTCTTTGATTGTGGCCCTACAGTCTTTAGCTCTCACATTTCAGGTTGTAAACAAGTTGGAATCTGAAATAATGTTTTACCCTAAATAGAACTGCTCAGATGAAACTCTTTTTATTGTCTCTTTATTCTTGGTGTGCCACATAGCAATAGCACTTAGACTTATATACCATTTCATAGTGCTTTACAGCACTCTCTAAGTGATTTACAGTCAGCATATTGCCCCCAACAATCTTGGGGCTCATTTTACCTACTTCAAAAGGATGGAAAGCTATGTCAACCTTGAACTAGTCAGAATCAAAACTCCTGGCAGTGGGCAGAATTATCCTGCACTACTGCATTTTAACCACTACGCCACCACATCCTAAATGTGCATTGATACTGACCAAACAAAGGACCTTCTATGGCTTTAGAGCAGGGGTTTTCAAACTTTCCAGGCTAAGGAATCTGATAATAAAAATTATACATGGAAACCCTGATCAAGAGAACAATCTCTAGAGATAAAAGGTTGAGTATGTTCAAATAAACATTTTTTTTTCCTTTTTGCTTAGTTTCTCATGGAACTCCATCAATGTTTCCTAAGTATTTGATAGAAAACAGTTTGATAAACCTGTTCTACATATCATCCCACCCACTCACACACCCACCAAATAAAGTATTCTATCTTTCCAACAATGGCACAAATGATGCTAGTGTCAGGGTTCCAACCAATGCCCTAATTAAAATATGAATCTCAAACCGAGGTTCAAAAGAAATCCAGTTATTTATTAGGAGCATCATGTCGGTACATACCAAGTGAAGCCATCTCTGACCTCACTTAATTTGCGCCTTGGCTCTGACCCTGTTTCCCCCTCCCCCCAAGGTGTGTCATCAGTCATATTCTCCAACAAAGCAATTTCGTTGGTTGTAGAAGTCACTCCCTCCGGCCACTGTGGATCTCCGTGGAGATTGTCTTGACATTTGCCAGCTGGAATGTGCTTTGTTTTGACTGAGGTGCAAACTCCTCAGTACAGCTGGGAGGCTCGATTCCCCATCCCCCTGCCTATGGCAACTTGAGAGCAGGTTTGGAAGGCTTTGCAAGTTGACAGCTAGTCATTTTCCCCGCTCCTTTCCCTTCCTCTGTCTAGATTGTATAAAGTGCTATCCAGATCAATCACAGAAGTAGTCTGCTGGCCAGAAATACACATTTGTATATACAAATGGTGCAGTTTTATGCGGAACAACTTGGGGAGCTTCAGCCCCAACTCTTCGATGTGCAGCCCTCGGGCTTTGCTACTCTGCAGCGGAATACTGCACACCTGTATGGATAAACAGCTCACATACAGGACTTATTGATGTTCAACTCAACCATACGATGAGGCTAATTACTGGGTGCATAAAATCTACACCTAGTTACTGGTTACCAGTTCTTAGTCACATACTCCCCCCACACTTACGACGACAAGAAGCTCTCATTCGGGAGTATAGTAAGATCCTGTTAAATTCCTCTCTACCCATTCATGGCTACATTCCTGATCTCTTAAGATGCTGATTAAAGTCAAGAAACCCACCACTCTTCACAGCACTTAAGCTGCTGGCCGATCATCAGAACACCACACAAAAGTGGATGGAAGCGTGGAGTAGCTATTCCCCCCAAGATATTTCTGAGCATATTAATCCTAATAGTATACCTCCAGGATTTAATCTACCCAGACACATATGGGTGACATACAATAGATTTAGAACGACTCATGGGGTGTGTGCCGACTCCTTGTATAAATGGGGAAAGACACCTTCAGCACAATGTGATTGTGGGGGCCCCCGACAGACTATCCAACATATAGTGAGAGGGAATGCTCTAACAGAAGGTATCCAGGAGATTTTAGGGACTTCCTCTGCATAACAACGACAGCTAGTGACTGGATCTCCAAACTCGACATTAAAGTCTGAAATGTTATTTATGTTTTCCTCTT
Organism: Pantherophis guttatus; assembly: GCF_059756535.1. NCBI lineage: Eukaryota > Metazoa > Chordata > Lepidosauria > Squamata > Colubridae > Pantherophis > Pantherophis guttatus. The sequence continues at coordinate 169,469,207 of NC_142065.1, read as the reverse complement.
AGGTTTTCTTACTGCTCTTTTTCTAATTGTTTTAAGCTGTAAAAATGAAGTGTTTTAATATTGTGTGTGACCAGCCATACGCTAAATAAATAAATAAATAAATAAATAAATAAATAAATAAATAAATAAATAAATAAATAAATAGGAAGTTATATGTCGGTGTACAAATGCTTAACAATTGCTGACATCAGGGTTAACATTAGCAGGACATATGGTACAGAAACTGCTTTATTTGAGTTTGCAAATCTATATTTCATGTGGATGACTGCTACATCTAGGGCATAAAAGAATGCTTCCTCTCTTGATTTGATCCTATGCAGATATTGAATCTGGCAAAGGTCACCGTGAAACTGCTTTTCCCATTGCACATATCAGTCTTGAAATTTCTGAGCTATATTCCAAGGCTCGACCTATGCTGTCAAATATAATATCATGTTGACTATTGACATCTTGCAAAATTTTAAAGATGTCTAGAGAACCCTGTAGCTTTGCTTTAGTTTGTGGTGGAAATGTAATTGATAGTTTTCAAAATTTTGCCAGCAGTGCAGTCAAAATGAAAAACTGGGAATCCATTGGGATTTCAGAACTCAAGCTTCTGTTAACTTGATTGGTTTTTTTTCCCAGGAGAATCATATCAGTCAGCACCTTGTGGGTATCACTGAAGCAGAAACAAATGGGCATAGATTTCACAACACAAGGGCCCTCTTGTTGCACAAAGTGCCTTCAACATAATTTTGGACTTATAAGTCATATATAGAGTGACTCTCATCTGATACTGTGTACAAAGTAACCATAAAGATATTCTACAATTCTTAACAAAAATTTCATTACTGGAAAAAACTGACATTGCATCATTCAGAATTAAACTGAGGGTGTGGACAGCGTATTAGACATATATACCTTTTTCTTGTACAATTGCATATAGTTGTAGATTCCATAATTATGGTCTTGGCCTTACAGTTTTGATTGAAAATAGTTTTCAAAAGTTTTTCAGATGTTATATATCAAACCAGCTACCAACTTATATGTACAAAAAGCCCAAAAAGGACTCTAGTAGCATTAAGGTAAAAGATTAGGGTTAGGTTAGAGTTTCCCCTGTCCAGTTGTGTTGGACTCTAGGGGATGGTACTTAACTTCATTTCTTAGCCAAGGGTGCTAATGTTGTCTGAAGACATTTCCGTGGTGATGTGTTTATAAGCTGAGGTGCACAGAACGCTGTTACCTTCATACCAAAAGTGGTACCTATTTATCTACTTTCATCTGCATGCTTTCAAACTGCTAGGTGGACAGGAGCTGGGACAAGTAATAGGAGCTCATCGCATCTCACAGCACTTAGTTCTCAAACCCAGGTGTTCAGCTTTTCAACTGACAAGCTCAATATTTTAACTGAGCCATTGCACTCCTTCCATAATAACATTACATAATAGCATTACACTCAGGCATACACTCATATTGCTGTCTGTACATTCATATCAAACCATCCAACTAAGCTGCGCTCCCTTAACAGCAATTACATATGTCAAATTACATTTTTTTTCATTCATTTTTCTTTCAAGAAACATTAGAATAAAAGCTAGAAGCTTAATATATTAGTAGCTTGCCAAACATTTTTAAATAAGTGCATTGCTGTTATATAAAGTTAACCTAAAAGGGTGTTAATTACTACTCGCTGGAATTCTCTTTCTTGGGCTGACAAGAAGTGGTCTCTTTCTTGTTCTTCCTTAGCTTCCTACCAAAGCCTTTTCCTCATTGTTCCTTTTCTTTATTCAGGTGATCCTCTTCACCTAGTTCTTCACCTAGTTGGAACCACCAGAACCTCTTGGAACCAACATATCTGTATCACTGCCTAGAATCCAGTTTGGTTCACCAAACAAGGAATGAGCCCCCTTCCATTCTTCTTCCCAGAAATCTCCAATTCTTTCCTCACCATTGCCAACAAAGCAACAGACTCTCTTTTCCTATAAAAAAAAAAAAAACTCTCTCTGAGAATGTTGGCTATCTCATCTATTGTCAACTTCTGTTATCAGCTACAAAGAACTGACTATATCTTTGCAAACTCGTGTGTCATATCATATTCAGGTAGTCTCTACCATTCTTCATATTCAACACCTTACTGTATATAGCCGTATTTTGCAAGGTTATAAATAAGATAAAATGTCTACCAGATCCATCTGAGCACTTGCTGTGACCTCTAAAGGCCAGGTTAAAAACAGCCAAAATAAGTGGGACATTACTATCTTTGGACATTTCCATCTATATTCTGTGTCTGTATATTTTGGTAGCACCAGAGCTCTGGAATCATGCAGCTCCAGAAATGGGCATTTGAGGCTTCATGAGTCACAAAACCAAGCAGTTCTACCGGTCACTCAGCCATTTCCTTGGTCCCTGGTTACAAAAAAGCAAACGTGCTCAGCAATAGATTTGGTCCAAACTTCCAAGCTCAGATAGCACTAAGAGCTCCAAAATTCAACCCTGAGCCTCACATATTCTTTTCTATTGATGGTTTAGTCTGAAGTTTAAGAACAGAGACAGTCTCATTTGACTTGTATACCAGCTCTGCTTACACATGAAGTCCTTAGTGCTTGCACACACAAAAATTGTTAAGAGACAAAAAGCAGATTTTACCTGCCCTCCTTTGAATTGGATCAGTGGGGTACATTTAAAATAATGAAACAGTTTAAATCAATATTCAGCATTGAGAGTTGCTAAAATGGCCTCCATGTGAAATATCTGAGAATCCAGGGAGGCCTGAGAATTGCTGTTGGCAGCTATCCTGACCTCTTCAACAATGCACTTTTAGTTAACAGTAGTCTGGATGTGTTTTTATGTCCATTTGGTCTGTAGAAAAATATTCTACTACAAACATTCTGTGAATATTGTGCTTTATTGTATTCCTAATCACCTAATTTGTGATTTCAAAAGAATGAGCTGATCCTGGGCAGCTTTTTCTCTTCTCTTTCTCTCTTACTTTCTCTTCCTGCTGCTTTATCAGCTTTTGATTCAATGCTTTTGTACAAATTTTGGCTTCTTAGATTGCTAGATTGAGTTATTGTTTTAAAAATTGTCTTGATTGAATCTCCCTGGTTTTGATTTCTTTCAAAACCATTAGGAATAGCATCCGTTAGGAACAGCGGGATTATTCAATTCCCTAAAGCTTGGAAGAGGTTAAAATAGATGAGTGTCATGCAAAGCACAGAAAGGGAATAAGAAATCATAAACTAAATAAAGACATGAGAAAAGGAAAGGAAATACAGTACAACTAATTTGCCGCAATATAAAAAAACCCTCTCTCTCCATCCCTTTCTCTCATACCAACCATCTTGCTTCCACAAAATTTGAACTCTTTTCACACAGGTCTCCTTTCTAGCATCTCATCAACTTAACATAACTATGATTTGCTATTTCTTCCGCCCTCTCATTCTTCTTTGCAAGTCGATCCTTGGTCATTCATTTCTAAACACCAAATCACAATATATTCCTTTTGTATTTACTGCTTAACTTTTCTTGTTAAGTCCAGGCTTTCTAGTTGATGTCAACTTATCACACATACTTACAGCATGTTAATCCATATCAATAAACAGTATAGGGTTTGAGAAAATATGTAATAAATATAAATAATTTAAACTGAGCACAATCAATCAAACAAACATTTAATTAAACAAAGGTAGTTTTGAATTAGAATATTTGAGATTTTCTTGACAGGGTTATGGGGGAGTGGAAAAATCCCCCCCTTTTTTTTCTTCTTCTATATTTCCCTTCATCCTGCAGAGATTCAATTGCATATATTGGGAACTGAGGGATGGTAGAAATGAGAGACAGCTATAGGTCTCCAAAAATTAGACTTGCAAGATCTGTTCAGCAATTTTTTTATTTCAAGAAACAAACATAAAGGTAGACCAGGTAGTGATCTAGGCAGAGGTTGATTTCAGCAGTTCTGGAGAACTGGTAAATACCACCTCTGACTGGCCCTGCCCCCATCTATTCTCTGACTCCCGAGTCCCAGCTGATTGGGAGGAAATGGGGATTTTGCAGTAACTTTCCCCTGGAGTGGAGTGGGAATGGAGATTTTACAGTATCCTTCCCCTGCCATTCCCACCAAGCCACGCCCACCAAGACATACCCACAGAACCAGTAGTAAAAAAATTGAATCCCACCACTGGATCTAGGCCAACAGAAATGAAGAGGAATGTAAGGATTGACTGCTTTGAGCATAACAAAATTGTAACTGAAATTAAATTTAGGATGTTATTGGAGTGCTGTCTTCTTTTATCTACAAATGTTTTTACTTTCTCCACTCAGGAATATCAGAAGATCCTTCTACCACTCATCTATCTATTACAGTAATATTGACACTGACTAGCAACTGACCTCCAGGATTTCTGAGAATTTCTTTTAGCTCTTCATGGATTGTCTAGAATTAAAACAGAGATCTTCCAGATACAAAACACATGCTGACCCTTGCAGGAAATTTTTGTAGAAACAACAAAAGTTTTCAGTCTGAAGTATAGGACACTGGTCATCAAAGGAACTTTTTAGAGTGCAATAATTTTGTGATCCCAACTATTTCCCAAGATTTTTTCTTTATATGGGAGATCAATAGATTTATAAATTCTTTTTCTTCCCAAGTTTTTTATTTTTTATTTATTTTTTTACAAACATATCAATGTGTGAACAGTATGGCACCTGAGTGTCTTACATTTTAGTACAAATAAAATAATATTTATAATATTTACTACATTTGATAAGCTTATATAATTCTGGTAATAGTATACATATTTATGTTAAGTTATAATCTTTCATTATTTAATTATTCAATATTTCAATATGTTATTTTTATGCCAGTCACCATATTCTGAGTATCATTCCTTTTACTATAAATAAAATATTATTAATCATATTTATTACATTTAGCAAGCCTATATGGTTTTAATAATAATACACATATTTATGTTAAGTTATAATCTTCCATCATTTAATTATTCAATATTTCAATATTATTTTTATGCCAAACACTATATTGTTCAAGTATACTTGATAATACCATCATTCAAAATCTGATTTCCCCTCTTGTTATTATTTCACCTTATTATATAAAAATATGTATTCTATTAAACCCCCTCTCTCTAGTTTGCATCCCTATTCTAACTTTTAATTATGCCACTATTATATTATATTCCCTTTCTATCCATCGCCTCTTGTCCACTTTAAAGCTTTAACTGTTCTTTTCTTATGCCTTCCATATTCCTCTCTTGGATCTTTGTCTCTATCTTGACCAATCATTTTAAACATTTCTCCCTTCTCTGCCCTATTCCATTGTCTAATTTTCAAAATGTCTACTCTTGCCCCTATCTCTCTTCCAAAAAAATCTTCCTGCAACTCCAGGAATTAAGTAAGGGAATTAAAAAACTTCTTTTATTAATTCCCTTACAATACACCTCGGCTTATTTCACCAGTCATTGTTGTTTTTGCAGTTATCTCCTTCTTGTCATCTCGTTTTATTTGTTGGTTTTTCTGTTCTGTTTTTTCACCTACTCTTTCAATTGGCTCCTCCTCTTCCTGGGCATTTTGGTCACTCCTTGTCCTTTGTATCATGTTTTTCAAGTCTCCATCTATGCTCTGCATTTTATTCATAATCTCCTTGTAGCTTCTTGTTAAATTATTCTTAATGTTTTGAAATAATGATTCTGTTTCTCCCCAAATTCCACTTTTTTCTTGCTGATGAAGCATCTAGTTTAGTTTTATTTTGTCCCTCTTTTGTCCAATAATCCAAAAATCATATATTCAAACCTAAAGTCACTTTCTAAAAATTTCAATATTCATGAATCTTTATATTCCAAAGATGATTGACCTGTTCTTCTGGATAGTCCCAAGAATTTTTCCAGAACCTTCATAGGTCCCTCTATAAATTCAGTATTGGGTTGTAGCCTTCAGGGGTCACTTTAATAATAGTTTCTTTCTTATTCTCACGTTTAAATCTCCAATAGCCAGGTACTTCAAGATTTTGGACTGTGTTATGCCTTCCTTTTGTCAGCAGGTGTCAAATTTTAATATTAACCAGTTTAATCTAATTTTAATGGTAACAATCCAAAATATAATGATATTAGTTTTTTAAATAAATAGTTCCTGTGTTTTAAAATACCCATCAAAAATGCCTGTCCAATTTAAAAATCCAATTTTCTGTATTTTTAAAGGGTTTTGCCTTTCTCCCTTTGATTCTTTTTCATTCAATTTTGAAATTATTCTCAAATAATTGCTGTTAAATTGCTGCTTTTAACAATAGCAGTGAGACTCTCTTTTCCTGGATATTCTTTTGGGGTTGAGTTTTAGATAAAAAGGATTCTTGTCACCCAGTTCCAGACACTGTTCACCAACTCTGCTTCAGTACAGTTCTTAGATGTTTCTTGGCTGTCCCAGCTTTGTGGCAGCCATCTTTAGGCTGCCTCTTCTCCTTGCCGTGACATAGAGAGAAAAAAGGCTGGGATTCAGCAGGAGAGTTGCAATCTCTCCTGCGACCTCTCAGGGCATCCCTTCTTTACTTTGCCGCCCCTACAGAGTGGCTTTGGCTCCTCTCAGAGCCCACAAAAAGGGAGAACTCAGCACAGGGAATGCGGAGACACTTTCCCTGCATCTGATATTGCCACGATGTCAGCCGGAAGTATGTAGATTTATAAATTCTGTAACAACTACTTTGACATACTGACTATGGCCAAAAGAAACGAGGCTATGTTTTCATGTACAAGGTCTCCATTCATCTCAGGCTTCTGAAGTAAAGAAGCAGGAATACTAAATGAAGCCTAAGCCATTTTGCTATCAAAACAATAGTACTTCATGGTTCTAGAGAGGAGGAGGAGGAGGAGGAGCAGGGAGAAGAAGGATATAAGGGTGTTATCCATGTACATGTGCACTTGAGTATTGAGCTCAAAATTCTTCATAGCACATACAGTACACTACTTAACAATAGCTGCAAGTCAATGGAGAAAGACCTGTACGTACCATCCTGGTACTCTGGTTAAATGGATCATACTGATATAATAACAGAAGACTCTTGCTTGTAGAATTTGCACACATACAGCTTTGGGCATTTTATTTCATTAAAACAGAAATAATCAGTTAAGCATGGGGCATGACGTCTTCCCTGGTATGTGTGTTCAGTTGACCCAAATCCCAGGGGAAGGGGGAATATAGCACTTTGTGTTCAGTGTAACTCATAGTTAATTTCATAAAAGGACATATTCTTGCCACCTCTGTAGTTAGGATCCAAAGGTGTCAGACAAAGCTTCAAAGCTGTGTGATATTTTGGGAGGTTATTTTCTCACACTTTGGGAATTAATTTGGACCCAAGAGACTATCAGGCTCTCAATGCAGTAGCATTTAGAAAAGGGAGAGCAACTCTCAATCACATTAAAATTGGCCAAAGTACAGTCAGTTACCTTGTGAGTTTTTATCTGCTTTGGATAATGTCAGTCTGATCAACTGCTGTGTGCATTCTGTCATCTTTGCTGCTGGGAGAAAACTTTGGAGAAGTTTGAAATGTAAGGAAGAAGAGAAAAGAAGGAAACCTGCAAATCATGACTGCAAAATTTTGATTTGGGTGAGGATTTGTCATACAGAAGCTTTAGGGAGCGTGTTTAACAATGTGGCAATGAAAGCCAGAAGTTTGGAGCTCTCACTACTGAGATATTTAATCTATCGTGTAATGGTGTTAGGTTGAAGTGTCAAAATTCAATGGTTTTTATAAATTTGGGGGACAAAATACCCCCCATGGATTGGCTTTTACTTCTTAAGACCAAACACAATGGAGAATTAAGTTTATTGATGAAATTACAACATATTTTCTTCTTTTTAAAAAAAAAAGAAAGAAAAGAAAAAAGGCCAAAACATTTCTAGCTACTTTTAGCTACAGAAAAGATAGTTATAATACAGAATGACACACTAGTGTCCATCAGAGGAAAGCAAGAGAGAAATATTATAAATAAATAAAGTGATTAAATCTATCCTGAAATAGTGTTTTCTGAAGCCACTTCTAAGACTGAGGTAAAGGGAGATATTTTATTATTTTGTTTCATTTTAGAATTATTTTGCCTTTCTTCCAGGAACTCACAGTAGCACCACAAAAGGTCCCTGTGAAATAGGTTAGACTTTTGAGGAAGTGACTGGCTCAAAATCACTTCAATTTTCATGTGGTCACTTTGGTTCCAGTCCAACATGCTAACCATGATATAATTTTTTTTCCTGAAATACTGTGCTATACTAACTTGGTAAATTTATCCAGAAATTGGCATAGGTACTCCACATACCAACAGAGAGCCATTTCTTTACTCACTATATTGCCTTCTATTTCAGGTTATGGAATTGTACAGTACTATGTGCCAAATTGCTTAAGATTGGGTTATGTCATGTCCCATTCCAAAGTAGTGCTTTTAATTAACTTCCTGAATGTTCTTGCTAATGAAAATTGACTTGAAAAGAAATATATTCTAAGCACAAGACAGTACCTTGAGTCCAATCTCAGCTCCAGTATTGACCATATCCATTTATTTAGTTGTTTCCAAGTTAAGAAATTTACTCCTATTAAATGCATTAGCAAGCATTTAGGTAACCTATAAATATGTTTTTATTTGGTCAAGATTTTAAACTGTTAATTGGTTTTACGATTAACAGCATTAGCTTTTAATCTTCTGTATCATGTTTTAACTTATGGCAGCAACTTGGTTTTTTGATCAGGAAAGTAAAGGATGCAATGAATAATATTAACAATATTGATAAATATCAATGCGCTTATGTTTTGTTTTAGGCATTTATAAAAAGCTTTAATTGTATTTTTATTAGTCATATATTTTTCATAACTCAGTTTAAAGTCATATCTGAATGTAGTAGGAAGATCTATAAAATTCAATACACATACTTTCTATACATTTTGATATGTGTCCAACATGTCATATAATAATTCAGAGTCTCAGGATATGACTGAGGAAGCTAACTAATGCTTAGCTAACTGTGATTTGTAATTACGATTATAGTATTATGGCATTATTTCTAAATTTATCAAACATTAACTACAATTGTACTATCTTTTTTAGTTTGAAAGCCTCCAGAAATTTGAGCTTTAAGTAAGCTTTAAATATCCAAATAAATCAGCAAAATAAACCATTGTTTATTAGACATGCAGTACTGTTTGCAATTCTTGTGAGATTATCATCAATAATTTCAACATTTCACACAGTTTCATTCAGAACAGTTTTATGGAAGAAGTTGCTAGTCCCTACAACTGGGTTGTAGAGACTGTTCAGTTTTTCCTGAATTTCAAAACTATTATGTTTCTATATTCCTGTGATGCAACATGTGCTACTTAGTTTGCACTCCTTTCCACATTTTTTTTTTTTTGTGAAATAATGATCTTAACTATTTCCTAAGGGGTTAATTATTGCAAAGAGTGTCTAAATCTGCAGAATGATAAAAATAAACATACAGAAGAGTTAAAAGAAAGAAAGACATTATATATACAAGCAGAATCTTTTCCCCAGATAGCATTTTAGTAAAAATAAAAGGTTGTCTGGACAGCCTCATGATTCATCTCCATTGCCATCTGTTAGGAGAAATGAACCATCTTCGCTCATTAAATCATAAACGATTCTCTTTTATAAATTTGTGCTGACCTATTGACCTGAAGCCTAATCACTCAGATAAAGACATAGCATAGTGATGACGGATGCTTTTAAACCCACTTTCTGCTTAGCTTTACATCAGTGTTCAGGAATGCTATTATCCTGTTTTCCATGCTATATTTAAGGCAATTAATATTTCAATCATCCAGTAAGCCAGCAAAAGCATCAGATCTCCACTTCTAACATATTGGGAAGCTTGAATACCTACAGAACATTGGGAAGAGAGAGAGAGAATCTATGTTATTTTTCTAATTCACCTGCAAAATTGAAAAATTATCAATGTTTGTAATCATAGATTCCAATGAATTGAGTAAGGGTTAGGGAGAGACAACAGACTGGAAAATATTAAGTTTAATAAGCTGATAATCTTATTGTACAGACCAGTCCTACTTGGATTTTAACTTGGAATTTTAACATTTCCTTGAATGTGAAACCTCAAGAGCCAAATAGGAACATTTCTGTAATTCAAAATACCAACTACTATTATTTTGAGAAATGCCACGGGTGTACAGTTGAATACCAATTATGATCTAATAAATGGGCCATTTTTTGACCAGCTATAACACCGTACTACAGAAGAAATAACACGTGAAAGAATATGGACATTGCTTAGTTTTCATTTCAGATTTCCAACTCAAAAATTATGGAACAGCAGATTCAGGACAAAAAGTATCTCCAGCCAATGGGAGATTTTTTTTCAGGAAACGACACATAGTTACAGTTGCTTGTAAGTTAACAATATTAAACAATGCCCACAACAATTTGTAACTCTTTAATTAATTAGAAAAGGGTGGGAGGTGGGGGAAACCTGACAGTGCAGTTTCACTTTCTCATCCTTAATCTGTAGCTTTGTAATATGCAAACAGCTAAGAATCTGAAGCCGAAACAGAGTTGAATTCTCTTATGATAAGGACTTTTAAACCTTTATCTCCTCTTCCCCTTCTTTCTATCCTGTTTGGATAGTCTAAATAGTTTCTCTTTCACTGCTTCCAATGGGATGGAAACATTTTTTCAAAACAAAACAAGGGGACAGAAAGCCATATTCTGCTTTCTGTATTATTTTCATTGTATTTCTCTATTACTCTAAATTTCAACTGGCAGAATATTCCAGGTCAGGGGCCAAAGTCAACTCAAACCAGAGAGTTTTTGTAGCTCAGAGTAACCAGATATTACTTTGTCAAATGCACCAAATGCTATCGTCAGCTCATTCATTGCTCCGCCACATACCAAAATTATCGTCTGTCACATTTCTGAGCAAAGCTTCAATATATACCACATTAGAACAGTGACAATTCACAATAGTAGTATTTGATGATAACTGGATCCTCCTTGTTATGAAGGGGAACAAACTTTTAATTAAAAACAGTGAGGCGCTTCCTGCTAACAATAGGCCCTTGAAGAGGTAAAACCTGTCATCAGCCAGCTTTCAATGTATATTAAGTTAACAGCACCTTGGATGAAGAGAAATGAAAAATACATGACACCAAGTCAAAGAAAAAGTGCATAATTACAAATAATTAACAATTATGAATCATCGCTTTTATTTTTTCCACTGGGAAATATTTCCTCTATTTCTGTATTTAGGGCTCATATTCTTTATTCTCTGTCTAGATAAGTGGCTAATGAAGCTGCAGTTATAAAGACTGTGTTTTCAAGAAGTCAGAAAAGGAAATATTTCCGGTTTTATAGATTCATGAAAGCTTTTAGACTTAAATATCTTTTTTTATTTTGAAAATACACTACTGACTTCTCTATCTCTCCACCCACACCCTGGAACAGCATCTCCTGCCTTTGAGATATGGATGACGCCCAGTTTCCTGGGGTTCTGGAAAGCCCTCAACATCTGGCTCTGTTCCCAGTCCTGGAGTTTCTGAATATATTTGTGGAACTCTTGTCATATGTGTACTGTTTATTGTTCTGGTTATTTTAATCCAGGCTGCCTATTTATGTGTGTTTAAACTGTTTGTCTTTTTCTTAAAGATTTGTAAACTGCCCAGAGTGTAATAGACTGGGTGGCCATTAAAAAAATAATAAATTGAATTACTACTTACATGTGTTTTTAGCCCATGGTATTTTCAATAGTAGATTTAGAGATTGTTTTCAATATTATTGCATAGGCATATGGTATTGTATGGAATAATGAGATGAATTCAAGCTACTTTATACATTATGATTTGAATACAGTGACCATACGCACTTTATTATTATAAAGGACAGTCCTTTATTTCAGAAAGCTATTCTTTAGATTTCTTTCTTTCACACAAATTCACTTTTGTTCTTTGCTTTGGTTGTTTAATTTGTGCAGTACAAATGGTACTTCAGATGGGAGGGATATGATGCAGACTCAGTCAGTTAAAGCATTTTAATGGACAGAAACTAAGAAAAGATACTTTTTTGCCATTAACCTCATCCTATAAAATATGTTGCCCCCTGAAGTGAGGTTGGCCTCCATTCTGCTCGTTTTCTGGAAGAGCATAAAGATATGGCTCTAATCCGGAATATTGAGATTTAAAAGTGACATGCAACCCTGGGGGTAGCTGATAGTTTGATGCAACTTCTCTGTCTTTTTAACTTTATTTCTGCATGGATTTTTATGTGTATTTCATCACTTTTTTTTTTTTACTTTAAAACCATCCAGTCATTTAGATGGTGAGATCATAGATGTATAAATTTTATTAATAAATAGAATAAGCAGTCTTTCACATTGAAAATAGGGAAATTGAGCTGTCTTTTTAAAATGAGTTTATATACTGTTTTATTTTATATATTTTTATTAGAATATGCAGGGGTTTTTTGTTTTTCTTGGTTTTGCTCTTGAATATTCCTTTGTAAAGCAAAGTTATAAACATAAGTATTTTTTAATTATCTTTTTATCCCTATCTATGGAGATTCTTAGTTATCCAGGTCATGGTGTCCCAAAGATGCTTTTTCAAAAGACAACTGGGCTTTGGTTTTTCCATGAAGATGTTTTGCTTCTCATCTAAGAAGCTTCTTCAATTCAGTTCTTCTTCAGAACTGAAAAAGCTTCCTGGATGAGAAGCAAAATGTCTTCAAGGAACAACAAAGTCCAGTTGCCTTTTCAAAAAGCAACTTTGGGACAGCCAAGAGAATATGGTTACTGTGATTGGTGGATGCCCCCTTTCCTGGCATTCCATAAAGCTCTGTCACCTGTCCTCCCCTGGCTAGAGTTTGAGGTATTTGTGGAGCGCTTCTTATACCCGTAGATGTTATCATTACTGTATCTACTGTTATCAGTAGACCAGGATGCCTGAGGATGTGAGTTTATGTGTACATTTAATAGTTTTTATTACTCCTGGATTTTGTAAGCCACCCAGAGTCTAATAGAGTGGGCAGCTATGATGCATTTAACAAATTAAATTACATTAAATTATATTATCAGTATGACACTGATATAAAGCCAGTAATGCATATCTTCTTGTCCCACTCAATTAGGAAGTCAAGGCTGCTTGCTAAATTCTTCTAATGATAATCAAAATATCAACCTGTAGATATATTTAAAGATGAATTAAAATAATAAAGCAGCTTATTTACAATGTTTTATTATGTTTTTGCATCTAGACAATTCTAAATGCCTAGAATTAACCATTTCATTTGCCTGCCAATCTAGCCATAATAAGTTAGGGGTGAGAATTTCACTTAAAGACATTTGTAGGGTTCCAAATTAATGCAGATCAACCTAGAATAAGACCAAAGACTTGGTTAGGTGATCCGTCTAGTTCAGTGGTGGGTTGCCCCTGGTTAGCAGCGTTCTATAGAACCGGTAGTAAAACCAGCGGGAGGCTCCACCCACTGACCCCGATGACACCAGAATGCTGCTGCGCAGATGAGTCCGTGCATGCATGAGTGAAGCGAGCGCATGCACACGGCCCCATTGCGAACCAGTAGTAAAGGTAAGTAGAACCCACCCCTGGTCTAGCTCAATAAAAGATTATCGGTAACCGCGTGGCTTAACTGGTACTTGTACTGGATTAATACATGAGGATTTATATGAGATTTCTATATAAGTCTGACTAGTCATTTATCATCAAAGATAGTTTTTAGATATGCCATTTAATAGCAAAGTTTTGTTTAAACATTTTGTCAAATCTGCCAGTACTTAAATGGTAACCAAAATAGCTGACACCAGCTTCTATTGACATATACTTGCTGCTCCAGACCCATGGCTAAATGTCAGCCAACCAAATATTATTTTGATCTATATTGCAAAATCTATACAAAGCAAATAATGAAAACAGTCGTCTAGTTTAATATATGCATCTTTTGGTCCATTTTTGAAACTCATAATAGCAAAACATAAAACCAATGTATTTAAATTAAAATGTAAATATATTCATATGTTTCCAATTAGTAAAATAGTTAAATATTTGAATTATACAAATGTGTTTGATATTATAGCATTAGCACTTAGACTTATATACCACTTAACAGTGCTTTACAGCCCTTTCTAAGTGATTTACAGAGTGAGCATATTGCCCTCAACAATCTAGGTTCTCATTTTACCAACCTGGGAAGGATGGAAGGCTGAGTCAACCTTGAACCTGGTAAGATTAAACTGCCAAATTGCAGTCAGCCGGCAGTCAGCAAAAGTAGCCAGTGATACTGCATTCTAACCAGTGCGCCAGCACAGCTCTTCCAAGTTTGCACTTCACCAACTATGAGGGTTCATATTTATCATATCTGGACTAGAATGTATTTCTGGTCATAATATAGTACAGGAAAAATATCAGAAATCTATAACTTTTTATTGAAAGAAAATACAATGCCTTAG